>NC_141151.1:68877630-69227630 GCF_053477565.2 Lygodium microphyllum | reverse complement strand
ATTATATCATTTTCCTTCTTCTTCTTCTTCTATCTTCCTCTCAAAGTGAGTGAAAACTTATCCAAAAAGGTTTAAATTAAATTTTTTAAATATTTAATTTAAAAATTTTAAATTAAAAAGTTTAATCTAACTGTGAGAGAGAGAAAGAGAGAGAACCTAAGCCCTACATATGAGAGAGAGGGGGGAGGGGGGGAAGAAAAATGTTTGATGAAAAAAAGACTATTCTCTTTCCTCTTTCTCCCCCCACCCCCTCTATACGTCTTCTTCTTTTTATCCTAATTCTTTTTCATCTCTCTCTCTTCTATCTTTTCTTTTATCTCCCTCTCAAAGTGTGTGAAAAACTATGTTTGAAAATTTTTTAATTAAAAAAAGCTTTCAAAAATACTTAATTAAAAATTTTAATCTAACACAGAGAGAGAGAGAGAGAGAGAGAGAGAGACTTTTAATTTAAAAAGAAGTTTGATTTAATTAAAGGAGAGAGAGAGAGAGAGAGAGAGAGAGAGAGAGAGAGAGAGAGAGAGAGGGGGGGAAAGAAAGAGAGAGATTATAAGTGAGAGAGAGGGGAGGTGAGGGAGGTTTCATAAAAAAAAGGGAGGTGGAAGGGGAAATGAGAGATTACACGTGAGAAAGAGGGGAGGGCATGGTAGGGCAGGGCAGGGGGATTTGATTGAAAAAGTGAGGTTTGGAAAAGGGGGTAGGTTTAGGAAGCCCTTTGGATATTCAGGGATCAATTTGAACCTACAATGAAAATAATATAATAGTAATATGTTTAACGTTTTAACTTTATAAAATATATGAAGATTAAGATGCAAAATCATTGACTTCCAAAAGCAATTTATATGTCTTTTAGAAAACCTAAGGTTTAAAATTATACTAGTTTAAAATATAAGTGTATGAGATAGTTTCCATTTAAGTTTTAAATCACGGTTTACACACACACACAGCTTGAAAAAACATCTTAACCCTCAAATATTCAAGTTTTGAATATTGTCAAGTTAGAAATTGGTGTTATATGTAAGATTAGGATTAGAATATCTTAAGATGTGAATATTAAAGTTAAACACACTTTAATATAGAAATACTTGAATAGATTTAAGTTGAATTTGAATTTTTATTTCTTATTGAAAGTAATTTTCAAAGGTAGTAATGTTTAAGTTAGATATAGGAATAGTTGAATTAATTTTAATTTTAATTAAACTTTTAATTAAAATTATTCAAATTGTCGAGTTTTAGATCAATTTTCTTATTTAAAGTATAATTTAAATTGTAGCTACATTTAAAATTAATTTATAATAAAATCATACTTTGATTATACTAGCATTCAAAATAAATTAAGAATATTTTCAAACTCATAATATTTTTTTAAATATTTAATAAAAATAAATTAAAAATATTGTTAATGTATTTATGATACCTTTTAAGGTACATTAACTTGGAGGGTAACTTAAAACATATTTGCATGTGCGCACGTACATATGCATATATATATATATATATATATATATATATAGAGAGAGAGAGAGAGAGAGAGAGAGAGAGAGAGAGAGAGAGAGAGAGAGAGAGAGAGAGAGAGAGAGAGAGAGAGAGAGAGAGAGAGAGAGAGAGAGAGAATATCTAATGCTATATGGAAGGTTGAGATTAAAATAGCTTAATATTTAGTTGCATAAAGAAATACTTGAATAGATTATGAATAGAAAATAATTTAGATTATAAATAGAAAATCTAAATACTTGATTTGTAAATGAATTTTATTATTTAAATCATACTTTGAGTTTGTACTTGCCTTAAAAAATATCATTCATATTTAAATCATATTTTTATTAACATTTAATTTAAAATAAAAACAAATTAAAAATATTGTTAATGTATTTATGATACCTTTTAAGGTACATTAACTTGGAGGGTAACTTAAAACATATTTGCACGTGCACATGTACACATGTACACAAAGAGAGAGAGAGAGAGAGAGAGAGAGAGAGAGAGAGAGAGAGAGAGAGAGAGAGAGAGAGAGAGAGAGAGAGAGAGAGAGAGAGAGAGAGAGAGAGAGAGAGAGAGAGAGAGAGAGAGAGAGAGAGAGAGAATATCTAATGCTATATGGAAGGTTAAGATGAAAATAGCTTAATATTTAGTTGCATAAAGAAATACCTGAATAGATTATGAAAAGAAATAATTTAGATTATAAATAGAAAATCTAAATACTTGATTTGTAAATGAACTTTATTATTTAAATTATACTTTGAGTTTGTACTTGCCTTAAAAAATCATTCATATTAAAATCATATTTTTATTATACTAGTGTCCAAAATTAATTTAGAATATTTTCATACTCAATATATTTTTCAACATTTAGTTTTGAATCAATTCTGATTATAAATATTTTTTTGTGTATTTCTGATACTTTTTAAGGTACATTACTTCAGAAAGTGACTTAACACACACACATACACAATCCTAGGCACCTACTATTGCTTCGGGCCTTATGTAACATAACTCTAGGGCTCTATTCTCTTAGGGTCTATACTTTTGTGGCATAGGGACCAAGGGAATACATTCCTAGGATTCTCTCTCTCCTCTCCTCTCTCTCTCTCTCTCTCTCTCTCTCTCTCTCTCTCTCTCTCTCTAACATTGCACATGTGAGACACACATGAAGCTACAAATCTGTATATGTGAGAAAATGAGTGTGTATGGTGTGAGTGTGCATTACATGGAAGTCTCTTTGCGCCAAAGGGTGAATGTAGATTTAGGACATTGTACATATGTGGCATACGCATGCGCACACACATACACACACATTTGAAATTTAAGTTCTAAGATAGATATGTGGATATACTTGCCACCCAAATTGAAGTTCTAAGTTGAATTACACTAAACTCTTAGCTTATCATTTTGATAAGTGATATTATCATTCATGGCCCTATTTCACTCCACACACTCGTGTGAGACGTGTTCATGGAATTATCTGTGTGCATAAGGATGCATGTAGATTTTAGTACTCTTATACCACAAAATAAATTGTAACATATCAAGCATATAATGTAAGAGAAGAAGATAATAAAAATTTAAGCTCTAAGGAAAATGATACTTATGGTAATAATTTAGATATATATAAGTTTTAAGGTAACTCGCAATGTGAGAAATAAAAAATAGAGAGCATTATGTGGACAATGGTTCTAATACTTTCAATGAAAACTAAAATAAGTAAAATGCAAAGAAGGAAATTAAAGGAAAGCAAAAAAAGAAGGCAAATAAGAAGACAAAGTAAGAGCCAAAGATTGTTTATGACCCTTCCACACTAGGGGACTCTCTCTCTCTCTCTCTCTCTCTCTCTCTCTCTCTCTCTCTCTCTCTCTCTCTCTCTCTCTCTCTCTCTCTCTCTCTCTCTCTCTCTCAAATTTCACGTGTGTGTGTGACACACATGATATATATATGCGTGTGAGAAAATGAGTGTGTGTGGTGTGAGTGTGCATTACATGGAAGCCTCTTTGTGCCAAAGGGTGGATGTGGATTTAGGACATTGCACGCAGGTGATGCGCACACACACACACACACACACACATTTGAAATTTAGGTTCTAAGGTAGATATATGGATATACTTGCCACCACAATTGAAGTTCTACAGTGAATTACAATAAACTCTTATTTTATCATTAGAATTACTGACATTATTATGCATGGCCCTTTTCACCCCTACAAACCCATGTGAGGCATGTGTTCATCGATGTCTCTTTGCACATAAGGATGTACGTAGATTTTAGTACTCTTATACCACAAAATAAATCGTAATCTCTCACTTATATTTATTTATCATTTTATTTATATTTACAAAATAATTAAGAGAATAAGACATTCAAAATTTAATTTCTAAAAAAAATGATACTTAATGTATTGATGCGTGCGTGCATGCATGCATGCGTGTGTGTGAAGATAAACAAATGCAAAGTGGTACATTGCATCGAAGTTTTGTTTTCTATATAACTTTTCAAAGATAGTTTTAAATTTTCATTTAGATAATACTTGAGGCAATAACTTTTACATATTTGTGTTTGCAATAATTATAATATACTTATATGCATGAAAATTCTCTCTCTCTCTCACACACACAATGTGTGTGTGTGTGTGTGTGTGTGTGTGAAAGGAGAGTCCTAGGCTTCTATTGCCTTGCCCTTATGCCACATAACTCTACGACCCTATCTTATAAGGTTTTAGAGTTACATGGCATAAGGATGAGGGCTATAGGTGCCTAGGACTTCTCTCTCTCTCTCTCTCTCTCTCTCTCTCTCTCTCTCTCTCTCTCTCTCTCTCTCACACACACACACAAAACTTTGCCTATATAAGAGAAAATGAGATTGTGTAGTGTATCATGTGAGTATGTGCTACATGGATGTGAGTATAAGGATTCATGTAGATTTAGGACATTCTACATGTGTGATAGTTTAAGATTTAAGCTTTTACAATAATTTGCTATGCTCTCTCCTCAATAATCTTGTTTTTTATTCTTTTTAATAATAACTTCTCCTCAAATGACATGGTTCCTTTGGTTGCCTAATTACCCTTAGGCCAAATTTTCTTTGTCTAAAGGCTATTGTCATTATGAGAGAGAGAGAGAGAGAGAGAGAGAGAGAGAGAGAGAGAGAGAGAGAGAGAGAGAGAGAGAGAGAGAGAGAGAGAGAGAGAGAGAGAGAGAGAGAGAGAGAGAGATGCATGTACATGTTTGCACACGCGTGCATGTGCGCGCGCACACATTATCTCATAAGGGTATCAAAGCACACATTAGTCTCCTATGTCTATTGAAAAATTCTATTTTTCTTTTTTAACATGCACAGAAATGTTCTCTCCTTTGCCTCTCATCAACAATGATCCCCATGATGCAACTCTCTTCCCCTTGATTCCCTATTTTAATTCCTCAATATATGTATATGTTTGTAGGGAATTTGACTATAAAAATGGAAGTGCCATGTTCACTTTTAGTCACATTGTGCCTCATACATCTTTTTGTGTGCTAAGTACTAGGTTTGGTCTTCATCAGCCTTCTTGGACTTCTAATCTTAATGGCTTTGGTGCGCTTGTCTTCAAGTTCTCAAGTTTGAGCATCCTTCTATTAAATTTTCACATAGTTTATAGTCTGGTTTTTAATGCTAGATTCCTCTACTATATCAAGTTTTCACTAAATGCTTCGTGGTCTAAATCTCATGGGATCCACTTGGGTCTAGTAAATTTATATTTACTAGACAAAATATTGATTGTATAGAGGTAAATAGTCAAGGGGGAAGTATAATTACTTAATTAATTTCTCTAGAAGAGAGATTTGACTATTGCATGTCAAGTTATTATCCTATGGTTTTTGGCATACTTTGAGGTAGTCAATAAACATAATTGAGTAGGGCTTATTCTCTTCCAAGTGCTGAAATTACCACTAAAATTCTATTAGTATAGAACGTGGAATTAGTTGATTCAAGTGAGACAAGAGTGTATATGCTAGTTGCTATACGTAGATTGTGATAATCATTATAGACTCATGTTTAGATAAATGGAATGGTAAGCACTATAAGTTGCTAAATAGGTTGGACTAGATTGACTACATAAACTTAAAAAATAACCTACCAAGCATGCTGCCTTCCAAGATTAATGACCTTCATTATTTAATGATTGCATGCAAATCTGCTACCCATGGCCGATATTTCATAGGATCTTGGTGGACTAGCATTGGCATGGGGAGAAGAAGTTGAGGATAATGAAGAGGCATGTTTCTTGGCAGCTAATCCAACTGTAGTTCCTATATTTGAAGTAGATGTGGAATGGATTATTGACCGATATGTTTTGTAGGAGGAATCCAAGATGGTGTCTAGTAAACCTATGGAAGACAGTTCAGCACTGTTGAGATATTTGCAATAAAACCTACTTCAGTCTCTTTGTAAGGAGCAATGAGGGCTCAGGACCAGAATCCCATATGCATGGTAGGAGAATGCTACCATTCAATTCCTATAAAGCATTGTACTTGCACTCTTTTCTAACCCAATAATAGTTCTCTTTTCTTTCCAATAAAGAGTCTATATCACTATCCACGCACAAGATTGTGTTTATGAGTCCAAGTCTCAATCTTGGAACCTAATTCACTTGTGTGACAATTTGTCTTGTCAGGGTCAATGTCTTCATGAGTTTTTTCTTCCTCTTTCAACCTCCATAGCTTCCTCATCTTCCATGCTCTAGATCCCACATATTTAACAAGCACAAGATTAGACATAGAAGTCAAAGCAGGATGTCAAAAATGTGAAGGAGGATACCGTTTGTTTGGATGTAGATGTTGCACCAAAAGGAGACAATCACTAGAGCAGAGTTTCTGTATAACAAACTGATGGACAAAGTTTCAAGAGTCAAAGATCTGTAGGACCTAAATCTAGGATCTGAGGAAAATTTGAAAGCAGTCGAAGTTAGTGTCCATTTGGATGAGGAATTCAAGGAGGATTTGAAGAAATTGTTATAGGAATTGATGGATGTGTTTGCTTGCGATTATTCTAATTTGAGGGGTATGGATCCTAAAGTGTACAAGCATTTGATAAATTTGGAGGATGCAATGTAATAATTCAACAGTGGTATCGGATGAATGCCTAACAAGTCAAGGAGAAGTTGGATAAACTTCTGAAAGTCAATTTCATTAGACCAATAAACCAGGCGGAGTGGTTGTCACCAATTGTAATAGTGCCTAAGAAGTCAAGCAAAATCCGTGTGTGTGTGTATGTGTGGATTATAGAAATGTTAACCCTTGGAAGACCAAGATAAGAAATTTGAAAAATTGGAAGCACAAGACTGTCCCAAGGCAAGAGGAAGACAAAGGACAAAGCTACAAGACTCAAAAGAGTTGATCATCTGTGGATTGGGAGGCAAAGTTGGCCTCCAATTCCTTACGTACTTCTTGAACACTGGGACACTTACAAGTGATATGCCTAGTCTTTTTGCATTTATTGCACTTCATTTTTTCGAGGTACTTCTTCCAGCAATTACTTACAATATGCCCTTTTTTATGACAAAAGAAGCACTTTGTAGAAGCTGTATGGACTAACATTTGCTCACGGGAAGTAAATGCTAAAGTGCCTTCATTATGGTTCCTCTTCTCTTCATCCAGGCATGACTGGATGGTACTTGCCAAAGTTGGGTTTGAGATATTAGTAAGGGTAGTAACAAGGTTTGGAAAGACCTTCTTTACAAAAAGGATAGCAATGGCATCTTCATCATGAATTGGCGTTTGAACGGAGGCTAGTTGTGCTATGAGCCCCTTCATATGTGAAATAAACTTACTTAGATCTTCTCCTTGTTTATACTTCACGCTAAAAAACTCAATCTTTAAAAAAATCGTGGAGTTCTTCCCTATAGTGCCATGGAGCCTTTCAAGCTCATCCCACTTCTCCTTGGCAGTGGAGAGTTGGTCAATATGATGAATTAAATATTCATCCAAATGAAGCATGATGATGGCCTGAGCTCTTTCATCATCTTCTACATCAAGGGAATTTGATGGGTCAATAACTTTAGCCCCTTTTATGAAGGGCCAGTAGCCTCGTTCCATCATTTTATATTTTACCAAGACTTGCCAAGGATGGAAATCTTTTCCATTAAACTTGTGAATTTGAGACCTTACATCTGCATAGGACATGGCCATTATAGGAAGGTCTTACCTATTGCCTTAGGCAATGGTAGTGTCTAGTCCTTTACAGGTGGCCAAGTACAAACCAAATAAGAAAATTGATAGCCCTACAAATAATAACCAGCTTTAAAACTGTAAGGATGAAAAAGGTTGGAAATCATACATATGTAATATCTCAAGGTAAGATTTTGGCGGTCCTGTCCTTCGAACAACCCTTGATTTAAGTTTTACTATTTTCCTAGGCTTCAATGAGATGAACGTTGACTCGACTTCTGGCTCCTCCCCACCTTGTGGTTTAGTGTACGAGCATTTGGTTGAGTAAGGTCGATTAATGACTTCGACACTTGGTGAAGAGTCCGAGGAGATTTCAATCACATCAATATTCATGTTTCAATATAAGGTAGTAGCACTAATGTCACTAAATGCCTTTTTCAGTGCTTAGAAGCACTCATCTCAAGATTGAGATGTTCAAGTATTTACCTTGTCAAGCTTGGTGAGATACTTGACTCATTACCGATGTTGAAAGCACGCTTCTCAGTGAACTTATTATGTCCCTCGAGTGTTAGAGCTACTCATAGATCAGGAACACACTTTAGAGCATATGCATTAGTGATTAGAATCATTGTTAATGATTCCAGATTGAAAAAAAATGGAAAATAAGAAGCTTGAAGCCTCTTGGCTATGGCTGCCAGAAACCCACAATTAGGGTTTTGCTCACAAAGCCAGTAGAGGAGAAATTAGTGCAAACCCTATTAGGTGGAGATTGCCCACTAGGGGAGCTAACAAAGCCCCATGGTAGCTAGGAGGATTGCACAGTCTACAAGTCGCGCCGAGCTCTAGGACATGTCGCCTACAGATCTACACTTATTTTTGTGTCTGTTGCAATGCTACCCTCCACGTCGTCCAATGTCAGCGAGAGATGCACCATGCTATCGAATTCGTTTTAACCATGTACAAATTAGATTGTAGTTCGTTATTAATTAACCATTAATGAATAAACACAATATTAGTGAGTTTGGGAATCTCCCAATTCCCATTTTTTGAAAACTAAAAAGGTGGCACCTGGATAACATGCCTATAAGTTTCTCAAAACTATATGATGTGACCTATCATTGGAAAGCGCTTGAAAAATAGAATCTATTGAGCTATAGAGCACTCCTTTTGGAGTTATGGTGTTCAAGTTATGAAAAATCTAAAGATTTGACCACATGTCCCAAAGTTATGGGAAATTCCCATATTCCCCAATATGGTGTTAATAGTGAGTCGATTTCGTAATTCCAATCCCTACCTAGACTGACTTAACTGACTAGGGTTTTCTAAAAATGCAATTCATTGTTACAACTTACATGATATGTGGCGCAAAGCGTATGCATGCATGACGGCCGGGGTTTATTTTAAATACAAATAAATTGTGTCTGTAGCACATGTGTACATGCACGATGGATTTATTTTTAGAAAATTATGTGGGTTAATGTGCCATGTGCTCGTGCAACAAGCTGAGGATGAAGACTCCAGAAGGAATCAAGAGCTAATACTATCTCCTTTGCACATACCAACTCCTCCAAGGTCAGGGGGTCAGGCTGGCTCTAGTGGAAAAGAAGATAATTGAGAAGGCAAAAGAACTTCTTGTGCACTTAGGTTAGGATATGGCTGAAGGAAGCTTATTGGATCAGATTTGGCTTTGATACCATGTGGAAAATCAAAGTGGAAGCATGAGAGTGTGCATAAGAGGGAGAGAGAGAGCTCAAGTACAAGAAGAAGATATTGCTAAGTTGTTCAAAGGTACAGCTGGTACACTCTCCTCTACAATGAGAGTGACCTTTAGGCGGTTTATATAGCCTGTAGAGAAGTTAGGGTTAGGGTTTCCCCTTGCTCCCCTATCCTCTAGTTCATTTACACACTTAGCTACCCTTATCCCCTCTAGTATAAGGAGAGTTCACATCCTTACTTCTCAACATGTATAAAAGTTTAAAAAGTGAATGAAGAAGCTCATTCTTTGTGTGTGGCCAAACTTGTTCTCTTCTTGCTTCTTGCTCTTGCTTCCTTCTTGTGCATGAAAGAGGAAGAGAGTGAGTGTGAGAGAGGGAGAGTGTGTGTGTCTATGGTGAGTGAGGGACTGTGGAGAAGCTCTTCTTCTCCTCTCTTTATATTCTTCTTCTTCTCTTCTCCTTTCATGCATGCATGGTTATGGAGGTCAAAGCTTGGAGCTTGAGGTAAGTTCACTACATTTGTGTGTAGAAGAGTGCGCACAATTATGTGAGAGGTAGACATAGCTCTCGGGTTGAAATGCTTGAAGCAATAAGTGGTTCCTAGGTCTTGACGGTTTTCTCGCAAGAGCGATGACATTTTGGTTTCCTTGCCAAGACCAACAGATTCAAGCTTGAGTGCTTGCACACTTCAAATTCAAATCAAGTAATGAAGTAGGAGTTCCTCTTTAAAATGGCACTTGGTTTTGGGTAGGAAGCGAGGGAGTCAGTGGCCATTCGATCTCTCTTGTGGATTAGTTTAGATTTAGAAAGCTTTCTATGCATTAGTTAGAGTAGAAGAATTGTGTTTGATCAGAATTGAGACATTAATGTTTGGAAAATAAGGAAAAAGAGGGAAAAGATAAGTCTTTGTATAATGAAGAAACAAGGAAATAGAGAAAGAAAAGAAAAAGTTTTTTAATACCTGGGAAGGAAAATAAAGAGTAAGGAGAGAAACACAGAACACAAAAAGACAAAAAGGAGAAGAGAGAGCTCATTTACACACTGTGAGCTTGAGAGAGAGCTATTGAGAAAGAGATAGAGAGCTACATGTCTAGAGGCAGCATGCAACAGTAGCAATCCTTGGCATTGTCACATTTCGAACACTCTAGGTATGCACTAAGTCTTCACTTATGTTTGTGGTATTGAATCAACATCCTGGGTGCATTGTAGGTTGTGCATTAAATCAGTAAAATCAATATTTTTGTCATTCGGTGCTTTTCTTGCATCACTTAGATGGTGACACAAGCCTTAGATGACCAAGCTCAGATGTTCGAACTAGTTAAGTCCACTGGAATATCCAATCAGACTCAAACCAATTTCTGGGCCTCGAATGGTCAAACTTCACGGCCAACTCGAACACTCAGATGGGTACCCCTCGTCTAAGTCATTTGAGCCGACCACTCAAAGATGGCCACTTTTGTTTAGGAGCCCACTCAAATGACCGAATCTGGGACTCGGATGAGCTATCTAGAACACCAATTTTTAACCATTTTTTATCATTCCAAGACCTGTTAGGACCTACCGCTAGCTTTCTAGCAACCCGAGGTGGTATCCAAACTAGTAGATGAGACCATGGAGTTTTTTGTACACAAATCTCTAACCTAATCATCCAAGAGTGACTAATTTTTTTACCACCGGTCGCTTACCCTTGATAGAGACTCAATTTGATCGTTTGGGTTGAACACCCATCAGATCACCTATCAAGACCCACGAAGGACCCAAAATTGAATGCTAGGAGTAATCATGATCCATGCGAAAGAGTTGCAACAACATGAAACTGATTGGATATGATTGACTCCATCAAAGGTTACACTCTGCATTGTAGACACTTAACTACATGTGAAAGTTGGAAAGCTTGGTTTCGTAAAATTCTCATTGAGTTGCACCACTCAAGCATATGTATACATTTGTAGACTAATTGGATTAACAAGGAACACACTAAAGGAGATTAAGCTAAAATGAATCCACCAGTAGGAGTACAACCCCAGGGAACCAAACAAGTGACCCAAGACACTAGAAACAAAGATCTGGGGAAGGCAACCATTAGACCACTAAGGGAAGGAAGGATTGGCCAAGATTAGAGACACATCTTTAGCCAGCCTAGTCAAGAGAACCCCACTATGGCAGGTACCAATTCAAACAAGAATGACCTCGATCTTGACCTTAACATGGCAAGGTACCCAAATGACATCCGCTGACTTATCACTCATTATGACCACCAAACAAGGATAACACATCAAGGAAGACCTGCTGCTGATATCATAGCTAGCCTTGAGGAGGAGAGGAGGCTAGGACAAATTGCACTGCAATGCATAATGAACCATAGCCAAAGCAAAGGGCTCAGAGGTTGCACCAAGAGGAGAGAGAGCTCAATGAAGTTCACAGGATCCTAGCCATCTTAGGTAGAAACAGAATGGGAGGAAACATCAATGGGGAGAGAGCCTTAGAGGTAGACCTTACAATGAACGAGCTACTCACAAAGCAATTGTTGGACAACACCAGCACTGAGCAAAGTGGGGCGACCTTGGCAACATCAATACTCACTGGGTTGGAAGTCACCCCAAATACTAGAATCCAAACAAAGATATTCATAATTGCCAAACAACTCGATAAATATCAAGCAAGAAATGACCTCTATAGCTTCGTCGCAATTTGAGGAGGTGTGTGAGGCTAACAACCTCATGGATCCCACTCAACAAGCACAAGCATTCGGTCCTAGCTTAGGAGACAAGAGACGAACTTGGTTTACTAGCCTAGATAATGCTGAATGCAATAATTTCAATGATTTGAAGGATCTCTTTGTTAAGAGATTCTCGGAGGCAAGATACTTTGATAATCTCATTGTCATGCTAATGAATGTCAGCCAAACAGACAAAGAGGATATACGAGACTACATTACACATATGAGGAGTATCCACACAAGAGGATACTTGCAGCTAAGTGGCCCAATGAGAGAGCAGTCTCCACCATATTCATTATTGGGATCGGCAACAACGGAGAACTCTATAAGGCTTTAGCAAGCAACTTGAACCTGCAAAGGAATATGCTTACAAGAGTCTTTAAGGAGGCCATACAGGCAAATGACTTGCTCAGAGAGAGAAGCTCTAGGGCTATGTAGCAAGGAGCAAGAGGTTTAGAAATGCCAAGAGAACTGTAGCACTTACGGAACAAGTACTCCCCCAACAAGCAAGATAAAGGAAAGAGTGTTGACCAGTAGACCCAAGCAATAACTGAGCTTAAGTCTGAGCTGGCCAAACTGTGGGAATCAAAACGAAGGCTAGTACAACCTCACGTGTAGTGTGTGCATTGTGGAGGGAACTTGCCATCTAAATGTCTTGATCCCAGATTTTGACATTGTGCCAATTGCGAAAGATTCGGGCATGACGCTATGCATTGTCAATTGCCAAGATGGTTTCCACATTAGCAACCCTATGCTCAACCATAAGAGGAGGAGGAGCAGATAGCATTGGCCATTAGAAGATAAGTGAAGCAACCCTCCTGATCTCAAGAGTTGGCTATGATGAGCCCCACACGGGAGGACGTGCCAAGGACAAGTACAACAATAGAAGAGGAAAGGCCCCTCTACATGGAACCTTGCCAATCATGGTCACCTCGACAATCACCCCAATGCAGGGAACCACCAAAGGGGCAATCAATGAAAGCAATGTCATGGCTTGGGTGCAATACCTGGTGAGCAAAGTGTAAGAACTTGCATCTATACCAAGTGAAGGAGCTCCCCTTGCAGGAACTAAAAGGCCAGTATAGCAGCTGATGCTGAATAGTGCCAAGGGCCGAAGGTACCCCACTTGGAAGGATCAACTACTTCGATGCCCTTAGCCATGTGCAATGCAAAAGAATACTACAAGTTGGTAAAATAACTTCAAAACCAACTTGACAAGATAATAGAAGAGAAAAAGGCAGCACTTGCAAAGCTAGAAGAAGAAAAGAATGGCTTTGCAACATATAGGCTAGAAAAACGAGGGTAATGACCATCATAAATAGGGAAATGATTGCATTAAAAGAGGCCTTAAAGGCAAGGCAAGGAGAAGAAAGCCTAAAAGACATGTATGATGAGTAAAGGGATAACCATATGGCTTTAGAGGAAATGTGTGCCTTCAACTCCAGGAAAAATAGATGCCTAGAGCTAGAAAATGAGGAGTTGGAGAGGCAAAGAGAGGAGGCAAGAAAAGAGCTACAAGTAGGAAAATCACAAAAAGATGAAGAGGCCACAAAGAAGTTCGTAGAGCTGTATAACCAATATTAAGTAGCTCTCCATGAGTAGGCAATCTTATATTATGATTGGAGCAAGATCATGTAATCGCCACTCTAGCCCAATATCAGAATCAAGGTTTGGAGGAGATGAAAGGGAAGGCGGAAGAAAGGACAACCAAGAATGAGGACAGAATTAAAGACTTAGCTTATCGGCTGGCCCATTCAGAGAGTGAATGCCTCGTAGAGAGAAAAGTTGTAGCAGTAGAGACGGGAACATTAGAGCAACAACAAGTCTTTTTAAACACAATGCTAAATGTAACCCAGTCAAGAGAAGAAGAAACCCTTGAGGAAGTCAATAGGAAATTAGAGCTGGCAACAAGGAGAGTGCTTCAACATGGCCTCCATGCCAAGGTACCCAAACCTAGCATTAACTTAGGGGTGGAGGAGCAAAGAGCCCATTTGATCACTGCTGGATTAGCCATGCAAGAACTTAAATTGTTAGGGTTTGGGGAGCTGCAGCAACGAGCATAGCCTCTTCCACAAGAGCCAACAGAGCCAATCCATTAAGAAGGGCCATACTTTGAGCATGACTAGGTGGAGGAAAAATAACTACATGAACTGAGCCTCCCTCTGCAACCATAAGCACAACCAAAAGAGCAAGGGGAGGAAGCCATACCACCCAAAAGAATGTTGAAGATGAGGCATAGGTGGAGAGAGCAAATAGAACTAATACACACAAAACTCTGAGCCAAGCCACTACAAGTTCCACATGTGGCCATCCCTCAACGAGAGGAGTGTGACCTTGTAAACTAGGCCTAGGAACCTGCAGTGTGGGAGTAGTGGAGAAATCAAAACTGCCCTTTTGAATTCGCCTTCACCTTCTCTCAAATGCTCGATAGGGTACTAGGAACCTACAGTGTGGGAGTAGTGGAAAAATCAAAACTGCCCTTTTGAATTCGCCTTCACCTTCTCTCAAATGCTCGATAGGGTACTATCTCCAAGGGTGGTGGAGGATGTAATAAAGCTCTTGGCGAGGCTGGGGTGGAGATGGTTGGAGGAAAGAATGAGACCCCATGAGGTGGCAATTAGAACCTATAGATTATTGGGAAGAAAAGGCAGTGGAGGTACCCAAGATATTGGAAGGGTATGAGGCTTAACCTAAGTGGTGTAGAAATATATGGGACTCTAACTTAGAGGCCTAGATGTATTTCTATGGCATCCTACCACATGAGAGGGATGATCCTATCTACCTACCCTACCCACAGAGGATTGGAGTTGACTTCAATTGGGAGGTGTATGGTAGGTATGACTTTCCTATGATTTACAATGTGAATGCCATGTCTCTTGAAGAATGCCTAACCTTCACTGAAAGGAACCTCCACCCATCAATAGCAAGCTTTATCTAAGATTTCTCCTCATGCAAAGATCCTGCTTTCATTACTACCTGTAATTATATTTGCCTTTTGTGAATACTACTAAAACCAAAGCCTAATGCAAACGAAGAGTGGTTACCACTCCTCTTTTTTTATATTAATGTAGGAATAAATAGATGTGCAATAGTTTGTCTCATGATGAGAGCCACCCTCTTGCCAGCATTTTGTATGAGCCTATTAGAGGATATGAGTAACAGTAGGTTCGCTAGGTGCAACCACTCATTTTTATCATCTACGTCCCTCAATGTAAAAGTTAACTTGAATGGCTATATGCAAACTAGTGCCTTCCTAAGCAAATCCCTTAAGCCTCCATGTAGGTTGGCTCCTGTCCATGAATGGGATGCCACTTAATGTGCTCCGTTTGTAATCAAAAAAGAAAAGAGAAGAAGAAGAAGAAAAGAGAAGAAAAAGAAAAAGAAAATAAAAGAAGATAAAGAAGTGGAAAAGGAAAGGAACACAAAAGTAAAATCTGTCCATCTGTACTCTATAAGCATCATAATCACTATACCTAGAGACCACCCTAGCCCTCCCCCACTTCACAACTTAGGACACATCAAGGGTAGGACATTTTGATAGACCTATCTCCCTAAGTCACTCAGAGCATCTTCCTTTACATGAACTAGGTCCTCAAGAGTGGGGCAACACCTTAGACTAACCATCTCCTAGTTCCACCAACACTTGCACAGCGCACTACACAGTAAGTAAACACAACCCCCTAGGAAGTGCACACTTTTTTTTTCAGGTACACTGTACGATAGCGCAATAAGCTAATGACTACGGAGACCTTCTTCAACCAACCATCTATCTCCAACATCGGCAACCTTCAAAAGGGGATGGCCACCCAAGGAAGGGATAGGGCATGTATAAAAGTCAAAAAAATGAATGAAGAAGCTCATTCTTGGTGTGTGATCAAACTTGTTCTCTTCTTGCTTCTTGCTCTTTCTTCCTTCTTATGCATGAGAGAGGAAGAGAGGGAGAGTGTGTATGTGAGAGAGTGAGGGATTGTGGAGAAGCTTTGCTTCTCCTCTCTTCATCATCATCTTCTTCTTTTCTCCTTTCTCACACACGTGGTTATGGGGGTTGAAGCTTTGCTTCTCCTCTCTTCATCGTCATCTTCTTCTTTTCTCCTTTCTCACACACATGGTTATGGGGGATAAAGCTTGGAGCTTGGAGATGAAGCTTGTTTGAGAGCACATCTTGGATTGTGGAGCTACCAGTGGATTTGTGGGAGGAGGAAACTCAATCAAATTCAAAGGTAAGTTCACTACAGTTGTGTGTGGAAGAGTGTACATGGCTATGTGAGAGGTAGCCATAGCTCTTGACTTGAAAGGCTTGAAGCAACAAGCAGTTCGTGGGTCTCGACGGATTGGGGGAAGGGCAAGAAGTGAGATTTTTGAGCAAGCATTTAAGCAATTCTAGGCAACATCCATTTCTTATTCCACATAGTCCACTTATTCCACCCCTAGATTTTTCCACCACCACCACCACCATTGCCAGTGTTGCCACCACCACCACAACTACGTGCACCACCACTTCCACCATCTCTATTGCCACCACTGCTGCCACCTTTACCACCACTACCATTGTGCTCACCACCTCCATGATCGCCACCACTACCTTCACTTTGTGTACCTCTCTTTCTCTCTCTCGTCTCTCATTCTTAGTTTCTCAATTTCTCTCTCTATGTGTATATTCTCTTTTTCTCTTTCTAGTGCACTTGATCAAATAGCAATCTATCTCGTGCAAACAATTTCTCTCTATCTAGTATGTAACATGGATACATTCATGTCATCACCCCAAAAAGAAACACCATGGCCACCTCTCTCTCTCTCTCTCTCTCTCTCTCTCTCTCTCTCTCTCTCTCTCTCTCTCTCTCTCTCTCTCTCTCTCTCTCTCTCTCCTATATACATATCTCTCATAATGTGAAAGCTTATGCAGTTACTCTCTGTTTTTAAAACTTTAATTGCAATAGATAGATAGCTCCCTCCCCTCCCCCTCTCTCCTTTTTCCCCTCCCCCCAACGAATTTGACACAAGATGATTCATACAAGCAATCCAAATGTACATTTATATTGTGTTAACTCTAGAAATACTACTTTTACTTGACAAATTATGAGAGACAAGGTCACCAAAGGTTTGTCAAAATTTTGACACAAGCCATCCAATTGAATTGTATAACAGTACTTTCTTGACAAAATAAAATGCAGTTGTACTAAGAGGTAGTGTTGCTGTTGCATTGCTAGTCACAGTGTAGGTGGTGTTGGAAAAGTTCTGCTTCCAAATACTGTGCAAGTTTTCTTCAGTGAGTGTGGGTTGGTATATAAACATGTTGGTACTTGCATCCATTCCAAACACTCAGAGGTACACATAATAGTATAGGTGCTTGCATGCCAAATATGCTTTTCCTTCTGTGACACGGTCCATGAAATCCTGGCAATTACGTGTTGGATTCTTTGCAATGTGCACATCATAACACTCCTGCACGACACTTGAGTTAGGTGTCTCTAGTTTGAAAACCTCATGTTTCAAGGGGCTCACCACTGTGTGGCTCTTCATAGTTGCATCTAGAGCCAATGCTAAGTCTATCCTTTTCCCTACAATCTATAAAACACCTCTTCAATATCTATATGAGCCCTTATTATTATCTCTTATGCCGCCTTTTGCAAAACAAACCCACCACTCTCCAACATATGGATTTCTTCTGCCGTCAAATTTGTGCCATGTGCCATTGGCCATACTTGTGGAACCTTGGGTGGTGCACGATGAATGGAAGAACAAATGTTCCATGTATGCTCACACTATCATTACAAAACCACATGGACTGGGCCACATTTCATATTGATTGCTAGCTTCTCCTCTTGAGCTAGACCACTCCATGATGCCCGAAAACTAAGGTGTAGGCACCCCATGCGTCGTATTTTTTATAGGTTTTTTGCATTTTCCCTCTCTAGCTCCTAACCATCCTTAACATTGCACATGACTGTGAGCTAGAATTCTTCTCATAGCCCAAATCGTGTCATGAAGGACTGTCTCCACCACCATTTCCTCCGAAGAATTTGGTGATATAGCTCTTGATTAGTCAGAAGAAAAAGGGTCCTCAAAGTTTAGTTTTCTTGTACCCTTTCTTCTAGGTAGGTTTTTGGTCACATACTTAGGCCTGTGAGAGGCGTTGGCTTTCTTAGACCTCACTTTTCCATCAATCTTACATTTTCTTGCTACAATCACATTGTCCCCTTGAAAATCAGGACATTGATGCAATTCAATTTCTCATGCCACCTCCTCAACCATCCTTGCCATTGCTTGATGTGTAGGGCTAATTCTTGTTGTAGCCAACTCAAAAGCTTATCTGCATTGGGTCCTACACCATGGAACTCTCCACCAATGAATGCATGCCATTTTGTGCTCTATAGTAGAGTATTGGCCAAATCATTAACACATGCATTGTACAAGCTGATAGATCCCTTGAATTCCTCCCCTGCCAACCAACTTGCATGCATTGGCTCTGCTAGGTTCATGGTTGGCATATGAGAAATGTCCTCCACCACCTGGACAAAAATATAGTACGAGAGGGTATGGAGCATGAGAAAAAAAATGCAACACACATCACATTCTACTTTTACAAATTAGTCTTACCTTGACAAAGTGTTGCCTCCAACATGGATATCTGATATGCCACCAACTAAACCAACAATCCATTACTGGTATATTGCAATCTGCAACTTTCCTTGAGGCCCACCAAGCCCGAATGAATCAATATTTTGATGCAAAAGTAATAATATGAGATATTGGCCTATGTGTTTTGGCTAATATACTAAATCAATAAGCATATGCTTTCCCAAACTTTGTTGAATCATGTAACTTATTGCACTAGTTTTATGGATGATTTATTGGCATTAATTGGATTTGGAATTTTATTTGGTATGATGATAGTATTTGTCTGCTATTATGGTTTGACTCGTACAACTCATGTGTATCCTCAAAATGGGAATCATGATAGTATGTTGTAGCACAAATATTGTGAGATGCTATACTAAGAACTAGTCTGTGATATAATTCCATGAGGACTGAATATCCTCAAAAAGGCATTCATAAAAGTTAACTACTACAGTAATACTAAGAAGCTGGGCTATATCTCTATGCTAGTATATAAGAACCCCATATAGACTAATTGAGATCTATAATCTTCCAAATGTCATTCTCATACTACTAGTCTACTATAGTAGTACTGTGCTATTTTGGGTTGTTGTGGATGTATTATAGTTAACTAATTTTTCTTAAGTGTATTGATCAAACAATAAAACCAACTCGTGTTGACTCTGTTGCTCATACTACCTATTATCGCAGTAGATTATGGGATGATGTGGATATATTGGATTTGACTAATACCTATCCCTATTTAGACTTCTTGTGCTTTGTAATCATGAATAAACCTATGGTCTCGTATACCTAAGGTATTCATAGTCTTCTCTCTAGTCCCCATATTTTATATAGCTCATACAAACTAAGGCCCTTGCTCATCCAGACTCTATTGCTAATACTAGTTGGGATAGCAATAGTACTGTGTGATTATGAGATGATGTGGATATATTATAGTTGAGTGATATATGTCCCTCTTCTATTAGTTTTTGTCTAAGATATTCAAAGTTCTATCTATGGTTCTCGTATAAGAACAAGCAATGGTTGCATTGTGTTGTAGTGACTACATTAGGTTCCATATAGTTGGATAGTAATATTGAAAGTTTTCAAACATTAGATGTATGTGTTGTATTGCTCTACAATTAATCAAATAGTATAAAAATTGATATACATTTTCATATGTGGAATTGTAAATATCTTGACTAACTGCAACTCTAGTTTACCCTTTAACTTAAGTAGCTCATATATTATAACACATTAACCTTCAAGAGCAACTCAGTTCTATTAAGATTCGTTGCAACTATGTTGTAGCACATCTGCCAAGAGCAACACTTAGGCATTTACTTTGACATAGTGTTTGCATTCTTTAGTTATCCATTAGAGGTTTTTGAAATAGGGGCTAAGACTGCCAATTTTACTTTAGCCTTCTCTAGTAAATAAATCTGAAATTCAATATGAAACTTATTTAGTTTGCTTATTGTAATTAAAGCCTCAAAACTTTCTAGGTTGTACTAAACATAATTCTTTTTCTTGATTGGCTACTTACAACCAAATTTAATACCTCAATTTAGAAATGATTAGATGACATGTATTAAACATGATAGTAAAACTATACTTCCAAGGCTTGAATCTTATGTTTGTTCTATAAAATGGTCATTGTTGATGTACTTGCCAAATTATATTTTCACAAAGAAGAGAAGCCTCTCTAATGAGACATCATAGGTTGGTTGATATGATGCCATTTTCTATTCAAAATATGTCTTATCATTCCGAAATTTCAAAGGCTAATATTGAACCAATCATTCTTATACAAGAACCTTCATTGTTAGTATTTGGTGGCAATGCTTAAGACAACTAAAGTTTATAAAATCCAATGATTGGTGACCAATGGTAATAATATTTCCATTTTTAAACCCCAAAATGGAGAATTTTGCTCCATTCTACATACTCTTCCCACAATGGATATTCATCCTACAACTACAATATTGTTATTTAAAGACCCTGATGTGCATTCCATTGGGAGTCTTTCTGAAGTATGTGGGTGATGTCCAACCAAACTATGGAGAAGTGAAACATAAATGCAAAAGTCAAATTATTTTTTTTGTAAACATGTTGCCAAAATGGGAAAGGAACGTTAGCACCATTGCAACATACATCACAACGTTCATCCTCAAAATAGAGCATTTGAAAGTAATATACAAGCTTATAATAGTGCTCTTGCATGTTATCACTTGGTGCAACTTTTGATGAGCTTTTAAGTGTTGCTAGTAATGCTTACACCTTCAAAGTACATGGCTCAATTTACCACTGTATAGATTCTCTTTTATCTAATATGTAACGTCAAGAGAGACCAAGATTTGCTTAACTATATGTCTATGATACAGGACACAAGTTGATCAATAAATTATAGGTTATGCTAGATCTCTTGCTAGATTTACTTGAAGAGCTTCAATCTATGATGCATCATCACAAAATATATGCACACAAGCCTTTAAATCTATGGATATGCAATTGCAACATAATCCCATGATGGAATTGAGAATGACTATTCTTAGTATTCAAAAAACCAATAGACAATACTCTGCTCCTATTGGAACAAAGGTTGCAACTATCATGGCATGGCAAGGCGATGAGGAAACTCTTGATCGTTGTGATATTCATAGTCATTGTGTTTCTATTGCAAACTTACACAGAGCATATATGTTGATGTTATATGTCCTTCTTTTCCCCGAAGATGATGATGGGTGGCATAGAAAAGTTTTGTGTAGTTATGCCAATGTTCCAATGCATGCATATATGAATTACTCAATAAGGATTGCATTTGTCAAATGCAATTATATGTGTTTCAACTTCAAGTACATGAAGATACTAAAGCATGCATGCTACGTGGCGGTTGACTATTGCAATGATTTATTGTTGATGCTAGCATAGAGCAATGTAGCTTAGCTTGGTGTTATCAAAACCAATCTATTCTATGTTCAAAAGTTTTTGAAGGCTTGGAAGATATGGTTGGAGCAATGGAGAAACAGACTTTACAATTGAATGGTCTCTTTGTAGGTAAAAGGGTAGATTTACTATCTTCATTTACTAGTGGGCATATTAGAGGGCATTATATCATTATAAGAAGTGGGTGTTCCATAAGTCACCCCAAAATTGAGGACTACCTAAATTTGCTAAACCCCAACTAGTCTACAAATGAAAAATGTCTCCCTTGCCCTCTATGCCCAATGGCCCACCTATGACAAAAAACCAGCAAAATCTAACAGAAAATCTAAGGTCATAATACTCTTTTACACACACAAACCAAACAAACAACACAAGAGACCTACACAAGGTGTCACAAGGCCCACATGGCTCCCTATTAATGAAAGGCCATCGAAGGAGATCTGATGACTATGAATGATGCCATCCCCTCTCACTCGAAACCAAAAGCTAACCATGAATTGCAGGTCACACAAACCACCTCTAACAACACTTTCGTTATAGCTCAATCTACCAACTTGGTCACTCCAGCCAAACAACTATGAATTAGTGTAGCCAAAAAGGGCCTAACCCCCCACTTGGGTTTAAGCCTACCTACAAGCGATCATCCATTTTAGAACTAGCTGCTAGCTTGGCTTTTGAAATAGGTGAAGATATAGTCTCATGCATTTGGAACCTAGATAACCTTCACCCTATTTGTGCGTAGCTACAATAGGCTAAACATTGGTCTCTTGGATGAGACCACAACTCAAGCCATCACTTCTCTACCATGCTCACGAGAGGAATTTGAATTCATTTTCACAAAGGCCCCCTCAATTGCTAAAGAATTTATTGCCACTCAAAATTTGCATGAAAAAGCTCTTAAAGTCCACCTCATTACCTCCTTCAAGTGAAGATGTATAGAAACCATGCCTGAAGATCTCGCACACTTGGATCAACTAGCTAAATCTGAGTTTGGATTCTTGTAAAAATGATTCATGATGCGTGTCCAATGGGAGCTATTGGGTAAGAAATCATAGCCAATGTCAAACAATGTCAGGCTATTAAGACTTCAGGATATGATCCAACTTACATTATCCCCACCTCATTCCAAATCCTTGTAATGACTTGCAATAGACCACTTGAGGAGAACATCATGCGACATCCCTACCTCAATAGAATTCTCAATGAGGAGGAGTCAAAGCAAGATGAACTCGAGGGACTTTTTAGTAGATATCCTAACCTACATAACGCATGTTGGCATATGCCCACATGACATGGATCATTTCACAACATTGGAATATAATCCTCATTTTTACTGATGGCTCCTACAAACCTAGTAGTGTAACATACACCTTGTACATAAATAACATGCACAATCACATGTAATTTATTTTATTTACTTTAGTTGTTTTAATTGAAAAATGAGCACATCTTGAATTGCCCCAACTACAACACTCACAATCTTAGGAAGTATTGCACATCCATAAGGGTGGGGGGACACATCAAGGACAAATTAGAGACAAGACACAAAAACACAAAAAATGCAACACTTGAAGTAGAAATATCAATTTTGACCAAGACTAAATATGTATGACAATCATCTTTTCATGTCTCTAAAATCAAGCTTTCATTGTCAACATTCATAGTCAATATGAGTAAACAAGCCCTCACATAGATGTTTTTGTTGTGCTGATGGCTACTAAAGCACCCAGTAGGGAGTGGAAGTCCTCAAAGATACCAAGTACAATGAAAGGGATAGCATCTTCACCCTCAAACAACAACAGAGGTTTAATTTTTGTCCTCAGTAGTTCAAGGTTCAAGTGTTGAAATTCCATCTCCTAGGAAACCTAGACAAGATAATATAAGCAAAGAAACTCATTTCATATTGTAAGTTGGACACTTATGTCAAAGCAATGTATGGACTAGTGGATGCCTAACCTTCATACAAATCTTTGATGTGGAAGCCAAGAAAGGACTGATCAACATCAGAGAAGGGACCAAAAGGAAACTTTGTTCAATAATCCTCACACCTGAACTAGTGGATGTTGCCTTAGGATTGCTAAAGAATGATGAGAAATATGAGCCAATAAAGAAAGCCACAATGGTGGTGCTAGATGGAATGAAAAAATAAGAGGGTTAAACAATAATGGGATGTTGTTTAGCACAATCCAAAATGAAGAATTGAGAGTCACGGCTCAATTACTCCACTCTATGTTCACATAGTCTAAGCTTGGCACATAAGCCAGTCAAATTCCAAAGGGCTCATGGAGGACATACTATTTGGAACTATCATCAAGCAAAATCCAAACAATTTTTGGATAGATAATGTGGTGGATCACTTGCAAGGGCAAAATTAGTGATGGGGGTTGGGCAAAACAAGGAAGAGCCAAACTTTATCCCAACCATAAGGGAGGCTCTAAAGAATTTGCAACAAAAGTAGGTAGCTTGTTTGAAAGAACACGAGGATTTCTTTACAGGCACACATCTATCCTATCGAATAGACCTACGCAAAAGGAAAAATAGTTACATAGGAAAGAATAAGACTTGTACAAGAGGCAATAGGATCAACAAAACCAATACACAACAAGCTGAGCAAGGTGAAATATCTAGTTGAGGGAAGAGCAAAGTATGTGAGGGACCACCAGAGCTACAATTAATGTTGAATATGCTCCAAGCCATGCAAGCAAAGTTGTCCAAATTGATATGATTCAACCTACAAGTGGATAGCATTAGAAGCCTCAATAACATGAGTTCATGGGTGTGCAACATGAGTACTATTTGATGTGCCACACCCACCAAGGCCATCTAAACCCCCACACTAGGTGTACATATACAAACTATAGCTTGTAAACCTTTGCTACTATCTATAATGAGGTCACCACCACCACCTCTCCTAGCTTGCCACCATGGTCTTCTTGGTAGAGGACATCAATGCTCTTATTAGTAAAGGACACCCTTTTCTAGCTCCCAACCAAACCCTCAGGGCAATTCAAACTATCATATTGTGCAATATCTTTACTGACAAACTTCCTTTTTTAACTTTTTGTATTGATGCATGGTTTTGTGGAAAGGAATGCATTTCTCTTTACCTCATAAAATACCATGATAGAATCATATAATGCAACACATTTGTGTAATATGTTATGGAAATTTTTGCATTGAAAAAGTAACTAATGCAAAGTTCTAAATATCTCCATAATATATTGTGTGTAAAAACAATATATACTTGAAAAAGTTAGTGAAAAGGGGTAGAAAGTTCTAATTTTGTACTTTCATGGATTATGTACTAGGAAAAGTAAGTATTGCCAAAAATAATGTAATGGAAAAAGGTACCATAAAGTTCTAATTTTGTATTTGCATGAGTTTATGCAATGAAGTGTATTGCTCTTAGCTACATCAATGAAAGCATCTTCTCATTGTTATAGATAGTAGAGAACTAAATGGTGTTTTAAAGCCATTGCACAATAAAGAGGGTGGTTGTTTCAACAGTGATGAGTTATAAAGAATAGGAGACTAATCACCACCAATGATGAAGCTTTATGTCCAATATATGAATATAATAGTGAGGTTTTGGCATTGATAAACAAGAATTAGGAGGTAAAGACACTAAGGTCCATAGAACTTGGCACACATATAATTTGATGTGGATGGATGGTGATGTTGGAGGTCACTAAGATGCCAATCAAGTAGTCCTTGTTTATCTACTAAAGGCCAAATGTTGAAAGGCCCCCATGTGAGGAGAAATCACGATGCATGTTGGACACTAGTAGGATTCCCAAATTAGACTTTGAAGGGGTCTAATATTTGTAAATTAGATAGTTGTGAGATGGCCTATGTGGACTTGACTGTGAGATGTCATGAGTGGCAAAGAGTTAATGAAGATAATAGAGTTTATACATGTGGCACATTGCATCAAGTGGCAAGTTATCAAGTGCACCTACCTATGCATTCCAAGTTTGACCATGACTAGGGGGTCCAGGGAAGGTTGCTAGGGCCAAGCACTTGGTTTCAATAATATATGGAATATTACAATATGTCATATACATGTGTACTGGTCAACGGGTCAATCTGACATGGATAGTAAGTTGAGGTGAACTTTCCACATGCATCTATCATTGGCTTACCTCATTTCCATCCTCGAAACCTTGCTCTATCTCTCTCTACCTCATTGTACATCACTCATCTCTCTCTACTTCATTGTACCTCCCTCTACTTCATGCCATTTCTCTAAGCCTTTCTAGCTTGCTCTACCTTTGTCTAACTCTCTCTATCTCTCTTTATCCTCCTCTACTTCTCTCTAACACTATCTCTATACTCCCTTTTTGCCTTCCTTTACCTTGAGCCCTTCCCCCTTTCTCTATTAGACTCTATCTATATACATTCCTCTACCTTCATCTACCTCTCTTAACCATTCATCTAATGCTTTACCTCCCTTTACCTTTCAACCATTCATCCAGTGGTCATCTTACCTTTACCTACCACAACCTTTCTTTAAACCCTCCATGTTGCTACCTCTATCTCCCTCTACCTCTCAAAAGGAGGTGCCTCACTCATCATTCTCAAAACGTTGCTCATTGGAATTGCTTGCAAAAAAGATGGAACCATTTTGCTAACATTGCCATGATTGGACATGCTAGAGAAGATCTTGATGGCTTGCTATATTTTGATCATTGTTGCATTTTTCTATAAATATCAGGATAGATTAACCTCATGTAGGTCACTTGCGGTTCTCCTAACTTAACATAGGTGTAAGAAGAAAATATGAGGTCCACTTTTAGATTCATGGAGGCCAACCAAATGAAGCTCTTGTTATTGACACGTACCAAAATTTTGCAAGAAAATATGACATTCATTGTCTTTATCATCCATTTGAAAGGTTGAGTGTAGAAACATTAAGACTATCATTTCCTTGCCCACTAATGCTTTCATCCATTTGTCATTCTTGAAAAGAACAAAATGTTGATGTTTATTTAACAAATGTCTCCTTGTGTATATTGGCCTTGATTAACTAGAGAAAAGATTATTCAAAAAGGGGAAAAAAAAGCTTTATTAGAGTCTAGAAGCATTGCTAAGATTAAGTTAATTTGATTTGTTTCCTCCAAAAGAACGACAAAACTAGGCATTTTAGTGTTCAATATTTAAGCCGTCTCCAAGCATGATGATGGAAAGTAGAGAGAGAGAGAGAGAGAGAGAGAGAGAGAGAGAGAGAGAGAGAGAGAGAGAGAGAGAGAGAGAGAGAGAGAGAGAGAGAGAGAGAGAGAGAGAGAGAGAGAGAGAGAGAGAGAGAGAGAGAGAGAGAGAGAGAGAGAGAGAGAGAGAGAGAGAGAGAGAGAGAGAGAGAGAGAGAGAGAGAGCATGTGTGTATGTGCACGCGCACATGCGTGTGAATTGGAGTTTAGTGAACAAATTGTTTTAAAGAACTAAACCACTAAGTTGAACTAATTTTTAAAAGAGTTGAAACTTTAGTGCATTGTAACTACTTTACAAGCATATGCCCTTATGTCAAAAAAGCATTGAATGAAAAAGGAGGCTAAAAAGAATACAATGTAAGATCTTTCTTGTAAGATAGTTGAATAGTAATGGTAAGACCTTACATGTGATGATTGCAACCATCTTATTATATATTCAATAGCGTAACCAAGCAAAACATATTACCATTCATGCATGCAATGATGAATCTAATTTAATATCAATAACTTCTTATTGAATAAGAGCCATGGCATGAGTAAGTCCAATTTACTCAAAGAAGTTTTTCTTAATTGTGCTAATTCGCTTGTGGACATGGGAGCAAACCTTGAATTTTGTGAATGGTCCAAGATGGTAAATAATTTGATTACACCAAATCCTTTATTACTTTATTCTTTTTATGTGTTGCCATATGGATTTTTTATTATGGGAGATCATCTGAAGACCTCGAAGGGCACCATCTCAAGGGATGGCAAGTGCCATATAGTCGAAACACGCACACCCTTGTTTCGACCAATCAAGCTATGACTCCTTGATAAGTCAAATCAAATGAATAATCTTGATCTTCATCCACACACAAATCAAATACGATGGACCCCACATAAGCCAAGACTATGTCAAGAGGAGAAAGAAAGCTTGCTTTGCAAGTGCTCCTTCCTCTCTTAGGCTGGGTTGAGACGAGTGGCGGCAGAGATATATCAAAGGGGCATGCATTTGATGTGGCATCTCCCAAATGGTTGAGACTTTCCTTCTCTTTCCGTTGGACCTACCCTCTTTCTACCAACCCCTCACCCTCGGAAGAGCCTTGGCACTAAGAAAAAACCTCTCTTTACCTTCTTGTAGCACATTGTGCCTCCGACTTTATTATTCACACAAAGGAGGCGGAAGGTTGGTCATAGTTTGCAGTGCTGCCGCCTCCGTTTGAACCTAGCCTTAATATGGTCCATTGTATTTGACTTGTGTGTGGATGGAGGCAGGGATAAATGATAAAATCACATGCATGGGCTCTCTAGGGGGCATACAATACATATGTCCTCCCCTCAAAGGTCATCTACATTGAAGCTACTTATACTTGTGTTATACACACAAAAGTAAACAACATGTGGGTAAGGGTAAAAATTTAGGGCAAATTCTAGCCCAATGGCTATTTCTTAGAGGCCTTTTTGAGTGAGGGCTAAAATTTTTAGGCTTAAAGATGTGAAAAACAGCATGCACATATTAAAGATCAAACATTTCTACCCAAAATTCACCCCAAAAGAGTTTTAAAAAAAAAGATTTTAAGTAACATTTTATCCCATTTCCTACACTCTTGGGCTTTGATCGACAAAACATTTGCCCAACTATTTACAATGTAGAGATCATGGGGGATCCCTTATTGTTTACCTTAATGCGAGTTCCACTTGCATAAATGAAAGAGAAAGAAAGAGATGGATGCACAAAAGAGAGAGGTGGAGAAAGCCTTCGATTAATGATGATCTGTTTGCAATAGCTCTAGGAAGGGAAGGGTACATGCCCTTTTAGGGGGTACTCCATCTACTCCCACTAATTGGAAATGCTAATGTTAGTTTAGTCGTGTTACCTTTGTGCACATGTTTTCTACATCAATTACCATGACAAGAACAAGTTGATTTGGTATGCACATATTATGGCTCTCATGGTAGGGCCAAAAGTAAGGAAATATGGTTAATTTGAAGTGATTGTGATTGGGCTTCATCCCAATCTTTGCATGCCTAATGCTATAGCACTACTGAGTTGCTCAATCGTAGGATTTGAACTCTTGACCTTGCATTTTTCATGTAGCCATCCTACAAATTGAGTTGTCCTTTTAGGAAGAATTGATGCAAAAGCAAAGAATAATGTGAAACAATTGTGGTTGGCTTCATCCCAATCTTTGCATTCCTAGAGGTATGGCACCACTGAGCCGCTCGATCCGCAGGATTTGAGATCTTGACCCCCGCATTTGTCAACATGAAGTCATCTTGGACACTAAGCTGCCTTCTCAAAAGAATGGACCTTTACAAAAAAAAGAGAGAGAATATGATTAATTGACAACGAGTAAACCATTTGCTCTTGGCCTTTTCCCTTCTCATAAATATGGTTCCAACATTGGGTTCCAATTGGCTTGGAAGTCCGCTTGTTATCCGAAGGTTTGGCTATGGCTTCGTGATGTGCCACAAATTTTTCTCGCGGAGAGTGGCCCGCTTCCCATGCAAAGCTTCCTCCCTGCTATCGCATCCCTAGCACCACCGCCCCTTCCCCTGTCTGGCTTGATATCGAACAATTTTATCCAATTCAAAGTAGCAAATTTGTCGCTAGATTTATCCAGGTAATCTTGCTTCTAAGATTGCACAGTGACAACCCTTGCAATTGGCCCCATAGCCTGCTGGATACCGCGAATTCTCAGTACATGAGGCTTTGATGCAGCTTGAAGCAGCCAAGCGATCAATTGATTGCTCCTCACAGACATTAAACCAACAGCTCTGCAATGCCAGGAAGCATTCGTGTATCAGGTGAATCTCAAGATTTTTCTAGTGCACTATAAGAGATTTTTATGCTCTTTGTATCCTTCTAATTTTGATGGAAGTATGCGCTTGGCGAATCGCATTGTTTCTAGATTCCTTCATGCGGACTTTATGCATGTTTGGGGGAAGTTAAGTTGTACATGCTCTTGATTGAGCTATGCATGTTTTGTCTCCTATCTGTACTGGTGGACTGGTGGCTCGTTCCCTCAGCATGGCTCGTCCACATGCGCTGTGACCAGCATTCATTGCTATTGCAGCATCAGTTAATCTGGTTCCAACAACTATAGCCTGGTTAACCTGGTAATCAGTTCCCTTGGTAGGATTTTGTTGCTCGTCCTGTGTGCTGGGGCCGGCACACCTTACCAATGTAGCCCAGTTAATCTGGTTTCAGCAACTGAAATTTGGCAAATGAACACCTTTAGACCTTTGTTCCTTCCACTGATTTTTAGAGAGCTTTCCACAAAATGGGATCCTAGCTCACTGTGGCAGTGTTGATTGTGGAGTTTGTCTGATGGTTATGTCGTGATTATGTCATTGTACATAACGTGACATATTTGTCTTGCTGCTTCTTTCACGCGTTTTCCCTGTTTTATATTCATATTGTGGTAATATTTCCATCATACCATGTGCAGTTCTGGAGGCATTTGATTTGCCTGATGCGGTAGAAGGTCAGTCCTGCTTCTAAAGTGCCTATTTAAATGTCCCTTACTAACTAGGTTAAGTGGCTTACTCATACGCCATATGTGTGTCTTTGGCAGATGGCAAGTACGTGTCAGTCAAAGGTAATCAAATCATTTTTTGGAGTAAGTTTTCCAGTGCTTTGCCAAGCTTCTGTTGTTGAACTAGTTTGTTTTGCCAAAAAAGTCCAAATGCAAATATGCATGGTTAAGTACTCCAAGAGTAAAAAGATTAAAGTCCATCTATACTTTGCCAATGAAAATGTTGACTGCATTCTGACAATCTTTGTATGTGCACATCTAAGGCAGGGTTTGTTGCGAATATTGCACAATTTTTTCTGCTATGCGCATGCATGTTTTGGCCATGGAGAAGAAAGTGCTTAAGCCTGCATTGTTTGCCAGAAAACAGATTGATACCTAGGTAGCTAGATTATACATAAGAGTGATTAGGAGTGCCTTGACTGCCAGAATTGGATTGTCAATCTGATAATTACATTATATGCATGCATGTTTAATTCTAGGACTGTCCCCTGCAGGAAGCAAATCTTTATAAAAGCTCACTGTAATGTCAAGCTTTCAATCCTGTTGAAGAACATGCCTTGTACCTACTGGACACAGTACTACCTTGTGGCTTCTCACTTGCGGAGCTGAGCTGTGTTATAGCTTAGAAAGGGTGTAGGTGCTAGGAAAGGGAGAGGCTCAGAGTTTTTATTCTAGCCTAACAAAGATGCAAAGGTGGCATTTTCTACTAATGGATATGAAGGAAGTGTGAGATAGTGAGCACTTTAGGTGTGATTTAGGAAGAGAGAAAAAAATTTGAGAGAGTCGTTTGATACATACCCCAACGAAGATGTGAAAAGAGGTTATAGTAGAAAGTTCAATGCCTTTGTTGTGAGAGTCCAAGATACACAACCCAACAAAGATATGTGGATGAAGGATGATGTTGAGAAATGTGCAATCACATCCACCATAGCCTCTTTGTAAGGAACAAACAAGGCAAAGAAACACATTGCAAATAAAGCCTTAGACTAGGTCATGCATGCATGGTTTATTAAAACCACAGTTGGTGAATACCGCAGTCACTTTCCATCTTTCCTCACCTACCAATACCACCTATTGTAAGCCTATAAAAGGCACTCATCCCCACACTCATTTCATCAGCCATTATCATCAGTTGCACTTGCATTATGCTTGGATAATATCAATTATTCTTCTTTGTCAATGCGTATGCCTCATTATGAATGTCTATTTGCTCATCAGTGATCCTCCTTAGCATGCATCCTCAATATTTTAACATGGTGTCAGAGCGGGTTTCAAGTTAATGAGTCATTTGGCCACTGATTGGGCTATTCCAGTTTGAATTTTTGACTCCCTTCTCTTTCCCATGAATCTCTCACCTACCTCCATAGCCACCCACCTTCAGTGGAGGACTTGAATCTCTCTTTCCAAGCCATTTCAGCTCGTGCTTTCTTCTAGGGAACTCTTCCTCTGCTCTAGGTGCTCCTCCCTATCACTTCAAAGCCCGACATTATCACCTCCTTGCTCCAGCATTCCGCCTGAATCAGTTCCCTGCCCAGAATGTGCCTACAACTGTCGTACTGCTGACGCCGCGCCTGCAGTCCACGAATCCTGACGAGCACCATGGGGCTTTGAAAGCCCATGAGATAGGCTTTCTATCCATATAAAAAGTTTGGAAAATGATCAAGTCTACATGCTGCAATCAACAAAAAAACAGTCGCTTGCTATAACCCTAATAGAGAAGCCATAGCTCTTTCAACTTCAAGCTTCTATTTCACTTCATTTTCTCAACAGATGAGGGACATGCTCTAAGTGGCGGAATTGACATTATGTATGTGCTCTATGCCCCTATAACTTCTTGGTAGGCCATAAAAAATTAAGCACTTTAATGCAAATAGTCTTGTGTTTTCGTGGACAAAAAGAAAGCATTAGCATGAGACTTGTGGATCATGAAAATTCCCGCTTCCAATGGAAGTGGAAAGTTCTGGTGGCCTGACAGACTGATGTATGGCCAGGGCCTACAAAATCCTATGGGAAGATGGCAAGGGAAGGCTCGGTGAAACATCCCTTTAAGATCCAACTTGCACATGAAACACAACACAAGCTATACCCATGGCAAAGGACATAAAGGGAATGGACATCACACTTACCTCTCACCTCTCACCTCTCAGTCAGAGTGAAATGGGCTCACCCCCAAGCTTGGGAGCTAGTAGCGTATTAGGCCACAATCATGTTTCAAGAGCCAGTTTCCCATATCACTAACCCATACTATCCAAGTGTATGAATGTGTCAGTCTATCTAGATTGCCAAATCCTACCAAAGGGAGGATCGTTCTCACAACGGCCCTTGAGAGATAAAAATCAATAGAAATCTCAAAGACAAACAAAGCATTGACTTTTAAGAATCCGATTATGGGCATCGATAATCATATTGGTTGTGCACATCCACAAATCTCGAAGTCAAGCTCTTGCATAAGCTTTGCCCACCTCGCCTTTCCACCACAAGGAGATTGGGATGATCGTAGAGGTATTTCAATGAATAGTGGTCAGTCCAAATAATAAACCAAGCATCATATAAACAATCCCAATAAACAACACCGCCTACAACATAATCACTCACATCCATATGAACCTCATAGGATTTATTAGGATTGATAATTTGCAATAACGGTGAAATAGTAACCAATCATTCCAATGTTTGAAAACATTTATCAAGCTCATTAATCCAAACAGCAAATGGACTTACATGCTACTTCTTTCTTCTATGAATACACTAAGGGTACTTTAGGGTTAGAGCAGCCAAGTCCTATTTATAGGACTCAAGGTCCTATAGTACATATCATTATGTGAGTCACTACTTTTGGAGTGGACCTAGTAGTCTATGGAGCTTTTGTGGTTTGGATACTCAAAAACTAACTACTATCGAGAGAAAGATGGTGGAAAATATTTAATTAAAAATGAATTACTTGTTGAAACAAGGCAAAGTGTGTGTCCAATGATAAGTATACCTACAAAAAGATTTTGTATGAGTATCATGATGTATCGAGTGTGGGATAGCTTGGCATACAACGGACTTTGGCGTTGGTTAGCCAATATTTCTATTGGTTGCACATGAAGACTTTGGTTGAGACTTACATGTATGAGTGTCCCAGTCTTTGCTCGATAAAGTTGGACGGCACAAACAAGTGGAGATGGCACATACTTAACAAATTCCCGATAAAAAGTGTTGTAGTATCTCCATAGACTTTGCAGTAGGATTACCCTCCACAAATCACGGGCATGTTGCAATCCAGATTATGGTCGACTAGTTGACGAAGATGGCTCGGGTCTATGATAGTGAAAAGCTATGGTTTGACTTGTCTCTTTGCCAAGCATTTATATTTTATGGTTTGCCCAAAGAAGTAGTTAGTGATAGTGATCCTAAGTTGACTGGCAATTTTTGACAGACAATCTTTCAGAAGTTGGAGACCCGATCGTCTATGTCATCCTAAGAGTATCCTAAGGACAAATTGAGTAGGCAAATCAAACCATGGAGGATATGCTACATGCAAATGTTTGCCTTAGATAATCTGATTGGAATAGCTATCTTCCATAAATTGAGTTTGCTTATAATGGTACTAAGCATTCGGCCATTAGTTATAGCCCATTTATATTAATGTACGGTTTTGAGTAGAAACCACTAATTGTCGTTTAGCTTAAGGAAGTGAAAACTGTAGTCTGTGGTTGACTTCTTGCAAGATTCTGTTACGTCCTTGAACATCATACTTACCTCCTAGGCTTCCAGCCATAGAGCCAAATAAGCTTTTCCTCGAACTTGGAAGCTAGTAGTGTGTTGGGCCATGACCATCTCTTAAGATCTGGTATCCCATACCTCTAGCCCACATCATCTAAATAAAACCATAATGATATGCACAATAAGGCCTTGAGTACTATAAATAGGACTCGACTGCCCTAACCCTATAGTGCCCCTAGTGCATTCACACTAGGTCACTTTAATAACCATTGTGACCAATGCTGCTAGTGCCCATTTGGATATCCAAGGATGCAATGCTCCGCCGCTTGCCATTGCAAGGGCTGTAATACTTCCCACTGAGTGGGAGGGGTTGTGTTGCTACTATCGAGGAGAGAGAAACAGGGGGAGTGAAGCTTGTCACCTTGTCACAGGGACGTGAAATTTTGAGATGCTTTAATCTTGCTGATAACATTTGATTAAGTTATTAATCAAATATGCAAGGTTGTTTGGTACATGTGATGCGAATGGCAGTTATTTCATGGTAATAGGCCAAGGACCCCGAGGATACTGTGATAGATTATGCCAGTTAGGCTTTGGGGTTAGTTGATGTTAGTTTTGACCTTGGGACAATTATTTGGCCAATAAGTGTCAGTAGTTACACTAGGGACTAGCATTAATTAATTAATTAATGCCAGTCTAAGGGTCAATAGAGCTTGGGGACCACTCTAGGTTGCAAATGGCCTAACCAATTTAATTATGGATGGTTGGATACATTTAATTTTGGGCAGGGTCAGAAGGATTGAAATTAATTTTCAAGATTATTTAATTCTAAAAATTAATTAAATGAATGGATAATGCTGAAAAATGAGTTTAGAAGACTGCCACTTGGCAAAAATGCCCATGCAAACTGAGAAAACGTTTTTGGGGGCTGGATCTTAGCCATTCAATCAGTTACAGCTTGGGAGAGGGAAAGAGAGAGTTGTTGGTTCATTTTTTGATCAGAGAATAGCAATTTGCTGTAGAAGACAGCGATCTGGGGGCCTCAATAGGCAGGGGACAACAGGGAGTCACCTTCGAGGGTTGGCAACAACATTGTTGATTAGGTGATGGCATTTTGGAGGTGTCTAGCAGTAGGTGACTGCATTAAATGCAGGCTGGAGCATGCAACAGGCAGCATGCAGAATTTAGGGTTATCTCGTGAAGAAAATCAGATTTCTCTCTCATCTTGGCTTTCTCTCACCTTCTCCAATCCCTTCTCAAGAGATCTTAGCATTTCTCAATCATTTTGAGCAGATATCATCCAAATTTGGTGGAAAGCAAAGAGATCTCTATTGTAAACCCTAAATTTCTGCAGAAATTAGTATTTGATAGCCACCTTGAGACCTATGCCAATTGGTGAAGGTACCGTACATTGAATTCAACACCTGAAATTTATGTAATTGTCAAGGAATTCAAATGCTAGCCCATTCATTGTAATTTGGGGCAGCATTTGGCCAGATGATGTTTCAAATGTGCAAGTCCTGGGTGAAAAATCAAGGGGCGATTGGCTCGAATTGATTGCTGATTGTTGCTAGAGCAAAGAGGCTTTTTGGAACAGCAAAGGAGATTGTGAATCTTAGCTTGTACTCATTCCATTAGTAATCAAGTTAAAGAAATACAAAAAGGGGCACTAGTTTTGGGGCTAACAGGGTGTCCAATGTATGAGATTATTAAGATAATTTGTGCATTTTAAGTTATATTCATTTGGTGATTGCTGTAGTCAAGTATTTAATTAGGGAATTATTGCCCTTTCCAAGAAAGAAGGTTGGTTTCATGAGGAGGAGGCTATTAGAGAGTAAGGAGAGTCTATTGATGTGATTTGTAGCCACCAGGGATCAATCCTACAGCATGTGACAACAATTTGGAGCCCTCTAGGAACAGATGACAATAGCCCAAGGTCCTTTTGGTACAGATGACGACATATAGGATGGGGCAGTAGTTTTTTTGGTGGTCCTAAGCTATAGGTGACAGCTTCCATGGCTGTTTGAGCAAGGCAACAGCAGTTTTTCAATGTTTCTCGCGATGAAACTCTGAAATTTCTCTCTCTACAGCATTCTCTCTCATCCCCTAGCCATGTCTCAAGTTATCTTTGTTAGCAGAGTATTTGTCAGCTCATGTGTGAGTCTGAGCTTGATCTGGGCTGGGCATTTTTATTAGGTATTTTAGGTATTTTTCTGGTGTGGCATTTTATGCCATTGGGGCATTTTATGCACCAGTCGGCCAGCTTTAATGCTGTCCGACCAGCATTATTGCTCCCCACTTTTTTAGCCTATTTATACTCAGTGGCTCCTCCTCAGTCAGTAACTTCATCTTCACCATCTGCAGACTCTGTGGAGAGAGGAGCCAGTGCCAGTGTCAGTGCCCACGCAGCCAGTGACTCACTGTTGTATGCGACTGTCTCGTGTTCAGATATATGGATTCCATTTCCCGTGCATACATTTGAGTTCTCATCTGTATCGTGTTCTTTTCTTTTCTCTTTTTGTCTTGTGTTTCAGCAGTTTATTTCAGCACATGTTTATGCTTCCACCGCTGCTCCACTTCTGACATGGTATCAGTTTTCAGGATTTGTGTTTCTGCTGTGTTTTCTTGCTGATTTCAGGACTGTTTTGTACCCCTGCTGATCAGACGACTGCTGTCGCAGCCAGGCGACCTGTTTTGGGGCTGTTTTCAGCCTGCGTTTTTTGCAGTTTTGCCGTCACCTGCTGCCTCCGCACCCTCTGCTACCTACGCACCCTCTGCTGCCTGCGTTTTTCATCTGCAACTGCTGGCGACAGTTTTCTACCTGTTTTCTCCAGTTTACAGTCTGCGTTTTGCTGATTCAGCATCTCTCGTGGCTGGGTGGCTGTTCCTTCAGGCCGTTTTTGCTGTTTTTGGCAGTTTTTGACTGATTTTTTGACTTTCTGCAGCAGATTTTGTCTTCTATTGATCAGATATTGGGTTATCCTGGCTTGTGAACTCTCATTTTCTGTAGTCTGTGCTTGTGTTTTGGCTGTGTTTCCTCCCTCAATTCCATCTCTTCTCTACTTCTCTTCTTATCCTCTCCATATGGCTCCTCCGTGCACTTCCACTGATGATAAGTTACATGGACCTGATTATCTCACATGGAGTGCTGTCATGAAAGCTTGGTTTGTGCAGAAGCGGCTATGGTACATCGTCTGTGGAGCTCTTGCTCGACCTCTCCGTCCTTTTCCTCTTCCTGAAGACTTTGATGAGGACAACCATGAGGAAGCGGTGCTCACATGGGACTCGGACGATGCCCGTGCTTACTCGGCGTTGCTTCGGTGTATTTCTAAAGCGGTCTTACCGGCGGTTACCTCCTGTAGGACATCTCCTGAAGTATGGCAGAAGTTGCAGCAGATGTACGAGGCACCTTCCACCATGCGGGCCGTCACACTTTATGGCCCGCTCCAGCAGATGAAGTTTGAGCCGAAAGATACTATTCAGTCTTTTCTTCTTCGTGTTACGCAGGTACAAGACCAGCTTCGGCACATGCAATCTGCTCTTCTCGAGGCGCATCTCGTCGGGACGGTCCTCTACAAGCTCCCCCCGGAGTTTGATGGAGTGGCCAATGCTTTGCGGGCGCAGACATTATCGACTCCTGTCAGTTTTACACATATGACCTCGATGCTTCTTGAGCATGAGGCATCCTTGAGATTACAGGGGCGGCTTCCGGCACATTATGGAGGTGAGGCTTATGTAGCTTCAGAGAGGGGTGACGGGAAGAAGAAGTCGAAGGCCCAGTGTTACCACTGTGGCAAGAAGGGACATTTGCGGAAGGACTGCAAGAAGTTAGCAGCTTCCAGGAAGGAGGAGCAGAAGACGAAGCGGGATGCTGACTCTACCGATGAGTCCTCTCCTTCATCAGACTCCGACTCCGATCCTCCGACCAAGGTGAAGTCCAAGGCGCGGAAGGGATCCTCTTCTTCGGATCGCGGGAAGGGCTTGGTGGCCCCTTCCTCGGCTGCTTTCTAGTGGTGGTGATGAGGTCATCCCTCACGACTTTCTTGTGCCAGAGAGGGAGTGTGAGCGGGTGTTCAGATGGGGCAGCCGCGCCTCATCTATACTTTTATACAGGTGCACAGGTTCCAGAGAGGGACGTCCCTGACGCATCGACTTCAGTCTGGCAGAATCAAATCCTAGAGCTGGGATTGACATCCAGGTTCATGCTGAGCTAGTTATCTGACAGAGAGCGGGAGGCTTTCGTCTGGAGCTCACATGAGGGGACACTTTGGCGGTCTGGCCAAAGGCGGGGAATCCATGGTCACCTATGTTCAGGGGCATTTTTGACAGGATGGTCTTGTATGCTACTGCGAGACATTGATGATGGACACAGAGACATGCTATGATCTTCTCTATTTTCAGGTGTTTGGTACGATCGACATCGATATCAGGTTCTCTCCGAGGCACCTTGGTGGTGGCTTGATCACCCACTGCTTGGGTATCCATGGTTCTACTTGGTGGTTCTATGTTATATAGTTTCTGATCCCTTTTCATTGTACTATTGTATTGTATCAGATCACCCATGATCTGAGAGAGGGTGTTAGCAGAGTATTTGTCAGCTCATGTGTGAGTCTGAGCTTGATCTGGGCTGGGCATTTTTATTAGGTATTTTAGGTATTTTTCTGGTGTGGCATTTTATGCCATTGGGGCATTTTATGCACCAGTCGGCCAGCTTTAATGCTGTCCGACCAGCATTATTGCTCCCCACTTTTTTAGCCTATTTATACTCAGTGGCTCCTCCTCAGTCAGTAACTTCATCTTCACCATCTGCAGACTCTGTGGAGAGAGGAGCCAGTGCCAGTGCCAGTGCCCACGCAGCCAGTGACTCACTGTTGTATGCGACTGTCTCGTGTTCAGATATATGGATTCCATTTCCCGTGCATACATCTGAGTTCTCATCTGTATCGTGTTCTTTTCTTTTCTCTTTTTGTCTTGTGTTTCAACAGTTTATTTCAGCACATGTTTATGCTTCCACCGCTGCTCCACTTCTGACAATCTTGGCATTTTCTAGTAGTTTGAGCCATCAGAGGAAGAGATTTCAGTCAATCTCTGTTGTAAACACTAATTTGCAACAAATATTAGGGTTTTGACAGCCACCTCGGGATGCATGCTTAGAATTGAGGGTCTAGGACTTGAATTCCAAAATCTAAAATGGAGGAATTTTAGGGAGATTCAAGAGGCTAGCTATCCAATATCAGTTTTGGGGTTGAATTTGTCTTTCAAGGAGCAAGGTGAAGGCTAATCCCTAGCAAACCAAGGGGCAAATTGGTTTGGAGGCTTGCTGGTTAGTTTTAACAGCAAGAGGCACTTGGATTAGTGGAGGAGATCAGAGGATCTCAATTGTACTCCATCCATTTGCAATAAAAGTTGAAGAAGTACCACAACGGGCGCTAGTTTTGGGGCCAACAGACTGTCCAATGTCCAAGAGTAAAGGGTACATTTTTAATTTATGTGACTTTTATGCTTGTTGCAATTAGTACTTAATCAGGTTATTTACGACCCTATCTGAGGAGAAAGTCTGGTTTCATGGTTCCATTATTAGGATACCATCAAATCCCTTGATTTGGTGTGCCCGAGGCACCTGATTGCAAGCCACAACTTTGTGCTAGTGTTGATTTTTTCTCTTAGCTGAGAAATTACAGCAGTATGCCTTCATACAGTGAGATGCAATCAAGCAGTGATGATACCTCTCAAAATGAACATTCACATGGAAATGAAGAAAATGCAGTGCTTGATCTTGGACAAGGCTCAAACCATGGATCATGGACAACAAGCTGAAAATATTGCTGTTGGGTAAGTTATAGGGCCTTCAAGGCATAATGAAATTGATAACTAGCAAAGTGAAGAGAAATTTGATGACCAGTTTAAGAATCGGATGAGGACAACAACAAATCTCATTACTGATTTGGCGAAGGATCTTCCATTTACCCGATGTTTGAATGCTTTAAAGAGGGATAGTAAAGGCAAGAAGAAGAAGACATCTTCTACACCTTCGGGATAGCAAGGTGCACTGAAGGTAATACCAAACTCTTCATTTGAAGCTCCCAAATATTCTAATGAAGTGAAACAATTGGTACCCATAGGGCAAGGAATGCAAATACAAGGCCATCATGAAAGTGCCAATTCAATGGATTTTGGACACCTGGGCATGCATGCTATGATGAGGCAATTGGGATATTTCGGTAGAAGCATGATTTTTCATGCTATGGTTGGATAGGAACCGCATACGGAAATGTATGGCACAAATCCCCATGGTATGCAGCAGCCAATGCATGGTGTGCAAGGTCCAATGTATTCAGGTATGGCTGGGGATATGCAAAGCCCTATTTATGGCAGCATTGGCAAGATATTGGGGCATAAAGTGGCAAGTTTGGCAATGCATATATGCAGCCCACTATGTTTGGGACTCATGGTATTAATGCTGGTTATGCAAATGCTCCGTACAGTGTTGATCATGAGGACAAATGCAGCTAGTAATGCATGCAACATATGGGAAAATGTATCTTGGTATGGCTGGTAGTATGCAAATTCCCATGTACAATCACATCGCAATGATCCAAAGTATGCAAACAAAAATGTTTCGTAATACACTCGGTGCTCCTAGCATGTGATTAGGGGCTAGTCAACTGGATGCAATGTTGCATATTAGTTAAGTTGGAATTGCAGCAATGTGAAAGTATAAAGCATGGCAATGCTTATGGGGAAGAAATGCCTATAACCTGTGGAGGTTTTGAGGCAAGTAAAGTTAGAGGTAAAGTTTCCATATGCTTCTTGTTGAAGCTTCAGTATTGTTTCACCAATAGATGCAAAGTGGATTGAAGAGGATGACTTGATAGACCATCCTCAATTGTTGCAACTTTACTGAGATGCCTTTCAGCTAGTGCTGACTTTAGTTCGAGCTCAGCCAGGTTTAGCAAAACAGGGGTCTGGAGCATTGCCTGTTGCTCAAGGGGGAGGTAGCACTTCCACTCCACCAGTTTTGGACAACTCTCGTATGTAGTGGATCTTGGATGTGTTCAGTATGCATCCAAGGCACTGTGCTGATAGTATGTTTGCCATGAGGTCATTACTCAGTGTACTAGTCACTATGAGATGTATGCAGATGAGTATGAGTTTCACTTGGGCACTGAAACTATACTTTATGATTAGTTTGGCATGAATTTTGCCTCAATTTTGAGACAAAAATTTTGATTAGTTTCAACCTAGTTTTTGATCAGTTTGAGAACTATTTATGGTCACCTTTGGGATCAGTTTTGTATCACTTTTTGCATTGATTATTGGTTAGTTTTCGCAATCAGTCTGTGAGCAGTTTTGGGTCACATTTGTAGTAGTTTGTGATGAGTTCTTAGATCAGCAAGTGACCAGTTTATGATCAAATTATGCTTACTTTTCAATGGTTTAGAGCTAGTTCCATGGACAACAGTATGTTAGTAAATGCCATTGATAGTTTCAGCCATGGTTTATGCTGAATTGATGCTTTTCTATGGTTGATAGTCAGAACAATTGAGAAACATGAGCTATGTGCATCCAATGAGTTTCTAGCAACAATTTTAGAATGATTTTTAGTTTTATGTTATGTATATGCTGGTTGGAAATTTTCAACAAGTTTGGGGCATATAGCATGGTTGGACAATAGCGTGCAATGTTGTGATTGTGATGCCTTATGGAAATTACAGTATAGTATGCTTTTCATTTTGGCACAATGCAATGCAATTAAGGATGATTGCAAGGATTTCAAGAGGGAGGTCTGTCACGGACGGATGTGAAATTTTGAGATGTTTTAATCTTATTGATAACATTTGCTTAAGTTATTAATCAAATATGCAAGGTTGTTTATCACGTGTGATGCACATGGTAGTTATTTCATGGTAAGAGGCTAAGGACCCAAGGATACAGTGGGTGTCAAGGCAAAAGTTGTGATAAGTTATGCTAGGTAGGCTTTGGGGGTTAGTTGGTGTCAATTTTAACCCCGGGACAATTATTTGGCCAATAAGTGTTGGTGGTGACCATAGGGACTAGCATTAATTAATTAACTAATGCCAGTCTAAGGGTCAACACAGGTCGGGGACCACTCCAGGTTACAAATGGCCTAGCCAATTTAATTATGGATGGGCACATTTAATTTTAGGCAGGGTTAGAAGGGCTGAAATTAATTTTCAAGATTGTTTAATTCTAAAATTGATTAAATGGTTAGATAATGCTGAAAAATGGGTTTAGAAGGGTGCCATTTGGCGAAAACGCCCATGCAAACCGAGAAAACGTTTTTGGGGGCTGTGTCTAAGCCATTTAATCAATTTAAATCTTGGAAGAGGGAAAGGGAGAGCTGCTAGTCCATTTTCTAATCAAAGAGTAGCAATTTGTTGTAGAATATAGCCATTTGGGGGCCTCAACAGGTAGGGGACAGCAAGGAGTCACCTTCCAAGGGTTGGCAACAGCATTGTTGATTAGGTGACAACATTTTGGAGGTGCCTGACAGATGACTGGATTAAATGTCTTCTTTACATCAGTACCTCCCACTTGCATATTTGTAGATTCTTGTAGGGCACACTCTAGCACATTCCTCCTCTTACTTTCCCATATCTTTAGTATGCTTATCTTTTGGTAGTGAGAATCCCTTGTTTTTCTTCCTCTTCTTTGTATCCCCCTCATCATGGCTCCTCCGGCATCTTCTCCTGATAGTCAGCATGTAGATATTCTTTACTCATCTACAAGTGTTATGTTGGAAACTTGATGCGTTCAGCTTCAGGTTTCTATGAGGATGCTATCTCTTGGTGCTTGAGATGTTCCAATTTCAGAGAGGGGTGCCATATAGCGGAAGAAGAAAAAGTCTTAAGTGCTATTATTGTGGCAAGAAGGGACATCTCCAGAAGGACTGCATGACATTAGCCGCTTTCCGGCAGGAGCAAGAGCGGACTATGACAAAGGGTGACGCCTCTCGGTGCGTCTTCCTTATCTCTAGGTCCAGGTTTAGGCTCCAGCTCTGTGGCCCCAACAATGGCTGTAGGGGCCTCTCTTCATGTTTGCTAGTACAGGTGATGTGGTCATCCCTCACAACTCTCCAGTGCTAGAGAGGGAGTGTGAGAGGGTGGTGAGATAGGGTCGGTGAACCTAATCTATATAGAGGGTTTTTCCCGATGCATTGATAAAAGTCTGGTAGGTCAGCCCTCTCTAACATGCACAAACTCACACATGAACTAACATGTCCGCTAATACTCTCTCAGATCATGGGTGAGTTTGTTCATGTTAGAGAGAGTTGGGCACATTCTAGATATTTTAGACATTTTATATTTGTTATTCTAATGGTGTTTAGGGCATTTATTGTTGGCTGACCAACATTTATTACTGGCCAGCCTGACATCATTTATAGCATTGATTTGGCCTATTTATTAGGCACTTTTTCTCAACAGTTTGTATCATCATGTGTCCTTCACCTCCTGAGGTTTTCGTGGAGAGAGGGAGCTAGTGCTGATGCCTTCATAGCCAGTGACTCATGTTGGATTTGTATTGTCTCATATCTTGGTATATGGATTCCATTTCTCGAGCATCTCTTTGCTTTAGAGTTCTTTGTGTAGTGTTTTTTTCTTTTGTTGTGTTTCTCTTTTCCTTTCTCTCGTGTTCAATAGTCTATTAAAATAGTTTTCCATGCTTCCATCACTACATCCACTTTTGACACGAGGCTCCCTTAGGAATCATAAAATCCTCATAGCAGCCTTCCAATGAACGAACACTAATGAACCCTGTAGGCAAACCTAAAGGAAAACACAAATCAATCTGAATATTAAGGAGCCATATCAATGACCCAATCGACTGCTTGTAGCGAGTAGCATCTACGGCTGGTGAATCGACATGGGTTATAGCCTTCCAGTTTGGATCCATAGGAGTAGAAATAGCCTTGTACCCCTCCATCTCAAACGTAGTCAAAAGCTCTTGTATGTATTGCTGTTAGGAGATGAAACCCCCCCCCGGAGTCTACTAAATCTCATGACCTAGAAAGAAGTGGAGAAGGTCCATATCCATCATCTTGAATACCTTGTGTAGTGCCTCCTTTGTTTGCTTGTCCTTTTGGCACGGTCACCTATCAAGATGAGACATTGAGATTATCCGCATAAAGCACTAATGCGTGCCCTCTTGTGAAGGTGTGGACATACAACCGGGGATTGGAAGCAAAATGTCGATACCCTAACTTCCCTTGAAGACAAGTCTATCTTCTTGCTCCAAGCATGTGGAGCCTGTTTGAAAGCAGACGTCACATCAAGTTAATAAAGCTAAGGCAATAACGCCCCTATTGATAGCCATCCAAGCTGTAGGTGCAAAGATATCATGAAAATCTACCCTTGACAATTGTGCAAAGCCCTTGCCAAATGAGCCGTGTCTTGTGCTTACCTAGAGTGCCATCACTATGGTACTTGGTCTTAAAGATTCATTTGACTCCATTCACCTTTCTATGGGCAGGCCGAGGCACAAGATCCCAAGTGCTATTTTGCTCAATCACATCTAACTTTTGCTCCATAGCCTTCTTCCAATGCTGTGAACGCAAGGTCTCCTTCACGGAGGTGGGCTCTCTATCATGCATGGCACGAGACATCAAACAATAGTTAGTACAAACAAGCTTGGTGGAGTGTGCCTGGTTCCTTAGAGATCGTCGTGGGGCATCCTATGGCTACCACTTCTTAGGGACTTCCTCAATCCGTGAATCATGGCATGTATCACGTGCCCAATGAGGAGGAGGCCAATACTCTTCTTGCCGCTTTGTCTTTGTCGAAGTCTTTGGAATGTCCACTAGGGCTGGCTCAACGGGTGAATTCGATAGTGAAGCAATCTCCTCCTCTATTGATGCTGGAGCCTTAATAGGCAGTGGCTCCAAAGTTAAGCATCACACTGGAACACCTTGAAATAAGACACGTTCAGCTTTTGACCAAAGTAAGCCTCAAAAGGTGTTATACCAACCACGGTCGATGTAGGGAATCGATTAAGGATGTAGACAGCGGTGGCCATTGCTTCAAGAAATAGACACGGAGGTGTATGCCAATGCTTCATCATGTTTGCGCCATCTCGATCACACTGGGATACTTTTACTCCAATATGCCATTCTCTTGAGAGGTGTTTGTGTTGGCAAACTCTTGGTGCTTGCCATGATCTGCACGAAACATGGCTAGCTCTTTGGAGACAAACTCTCCTCCCTTATTGGAATGCAAGGACTTGAGTTTCCTGCTAGACCTGTTCTCCTTGAAGATCAACCAATCCTTAAAGTGTAAGAAAGCTTCAGACTTTAGTTCCAAGAAATGTGCCCAAGTCATCTTGCTAAAGTCATCAAGAATTAGCATGAAGTATAAAATCCCCTTAAGAAACGTTATCCTCATCGGTCCGCATAAGTTCGTTGAAACAAGCTTCAAGGGCTCCTTAGCCCTATGTGAAACCTTGCTAGGAATAGCATCTCTATACTGCTTGCCATGATGCAAGATATACATGGTGGGTGGCTCATCCCAATCTCTGGCAATCCACTCACAAGTTGACCATGAGCGGCTTTCTGAAGGTACTGGTACTTGAGGTGGCTAAATTGAGCATGCAATAGCTTAGTCTAAGTTTGTGAAGAAAGAAGAAGAGAAGTAAAAGCTGATGAAGTCCGCATCTTATAGACTCCATTCTCCTCATGACTTGCTCAAAGAACTCGTTGAGAAGCTCCATCAAGAACTCGGAAGGAGTCCTTATCAAACTCGATTGTAAGGCCAAGAGTACAAATCTTGCTCACTAAAAGAAGATGATATCCCAAGCCTGGCACATGGAGGACTTTTGATGTATGGGCATTACCTTGCCAATTGGAATGAATTGCATATCATCTTTGCCTTTGATCAGGGACTAAAGAGCTATTGCCTGCTGTGAGAATTTACCCGTGCATTGGATGCATACGACCATCAAAAGAAGAAGTCATGTGGTAAGAAGTGCAACTATCCACAATCCACTCATAAGATTGGGGGGCCAACATAGCTGCGTTAGTGGCTAACGGAGGAGCATCCTTAGCCACCTCCAAATGGAGGAAGGCGGCCTATGAAGAAGTAACCACCGTTCTTGAGTCCTTTGTAGTTTTCTCCTTCTTGGTGTCCTTGTCCTTGTCGGGTGAATCCCTCTTCCAGTGATGTGACTTGCCCCTTTTTGTTGGGAAGATTGACCTATCAATGGCTCCGACTTGGGAGTGTTTTGACCTTTGAGTTGTTCCTCTTGGTCCAAGACCATCGGAACTACCGCCTCCCCACTTAAGGGTATTTGTCCACCGTGAAGTAATTAAGGCGGAATAGAATGCTATGAATCGGGGTAGTAACTAGGAAAGAAGAGTTATCATCATGTCCTCCGAGATAATCACCTTGCCTGCGTTTTGGACTTGTGTTTGCAATTGTTGAAGCTTATTGATATGCTCCTGTATAGAAGAAGGCTTGTTAGGACTTAGAGTCCGCATTTGAACCTCTAGAGACACCCGCCTCATAACGGTCATCTAATTTTACATTTGATCCTACTCCAACCATATCTCCTAAGCCACGGTCAAGTGCTCGATGTGAGCAATAACCTTTGGAGTGCAAGAGAGAAAGAGAAAAGAATGGATGTAGGCATTTAGTTTATCCCAATGTGCCTATACCTTGAGCAACACTTTCTTTAAGCAGAAAGCTTGGAAGGATCACGAGTTGTGAGTATACACTTGTCAATGAGTTCAATGCTATCCCCACTTGTCAATGAGTTCAATGAATGGCCTAAAATAATTTGTACAACTATATAAAATTTGGCATTTTCATTACCATTTGGTCCTTTATGTGCCTTAATAGCAACACATAGCCCATATAAGGATGGATATCTTCATTACCCGCCAAATGTAGCGATTCTCCCCGACGAGCTTCTAATTTGAAGGAAGAGTTGATCACACGAGGATCTTATTGTCCATAATAGTATGAAGCCCCATGCCGATCTTGGAAGACGTTGTCACATGAATAACCTACACAAAAACAAGGGCAGCCCCCTTTGACTTCGCAAACAATGCTTGCTAGGGCTTCTTCCGCTCGTCCCAAATGTATTTCAATTGCCCAAGGTGATGAAAACTCAAAATCTACTCCAAAAGGCTGAAAACACAGCCTTTTCTCCTTCATGAACAGCAAAAACCAGCAATGTGCAGTAAGCCGATGAACATAAGAGAAGAGGGAGAGAGAAAATAGACAGTAGAATGCAAAAATCTGCAGCAAATGAATGTTGAAATGAAGAAGACAGATATATAAAGAGACTGTCTAAGTATCTGCATGAGCCGATCTCTCTCTTCACCTGAAAACAGACAAGTGTGGTGAACTATGCAGGCTGCCTATAAATAGGCATAAAGAAATACGATAAAAATAATCAGGTCGGCCAAATTTTAAACTGGCCGACTGCTGTAAAACTGCAAGTGTTGAATAAAATAATGAGAAAAATGTTTGCAGCACTGTTAGTTGCCACGTGGCAACTTATGCAACACGCTGAGTCTGCTCAACTACCCGTTAAAGCTGATAAACGCCTGTAGACTGCATAGAACTGTCCTACTTGATAAAAAGGAAATGGGTAGCTGTGCCCAAGAGTGCTAATTCTACAAGAGTAGCTTGACAATGCCTATCTAGGGGATGAATAAATTTGTAACATTTGCATGGTAGTCTCTATGGTAGCATTTCAGTCATACCATTGTCCTTTGCATTACTCCATGCATTGACATTCTACTCTTGTAAACATGCGCTTGTGCATATTTATCCCTTCTCAGTTAGAGAGAGGTTGACTTTAAATCCATCATATGTGCGGCAGCTCACATGGTAGTCTCTTAGGTCTAGCTCTATACACATAACCCCCATATTGTCTTCTTCATCGAGGAGTTGTTCCATATTTGTGTTTATTGTTGCACACAATCATTGTGATCCATAGTTTTCAGGAACCAAAGGTATAATATTGTATAGTATGATAAAACTGGTACCTTGAGAATTTATAAGATACGGTATGATACTAGTACAAAAAAAAACTAACTTGATTATTTTGGACTATAGATGATAGAATACATGTTTAAAGCCAAAATAGCAATGCTACATGAGGGTAACAAGCTAAAACTTAATTTACATATGCACATGTGCAACATGCGCTACAACTTACAAGTAGATAGATGGGAGTGGATACATCATACATCATATATCGATGATCATAAAAAGGGGCAGTTTATTCATACTAAAGTATCGTATGGATCATACCGTATGGATCAGTCTGCACTATGTATGGAGACAACTATGCCAGGATCAGCTCGGAGGATTCTATTGCAAACACCCACCAGATTTAGCAGCCAAAAGACTGTGTTTTCAGCTGTCTATTGACATTAAACGTATTTCGTCTCCTTTGGAGCAGTCGCCAGTGCAGGCTAGTCCTGCATTTTAGGCTGCTGGTCTGTCCGACTTCACTCTATTCAGGCCACCCTGTTGCTGCTGCCATTGGTGAGTTTGATCTGGATAGGTTCATCACCCTGATCTGTGTTGCTACTGATCATTTATAGACTATTTGCTGCCTTTCAGGATCCATATGGAGTACGACACATTCTCCAGCTCGTACTCTCTGCCTTGGTCCTTTAGAGACATGGGAGTATGAGGTTTTGCATTCACTTTGCATAGTGTGTTTATTACATTGAGCATTGTATCTATTCATTCATTCTTCAGTGTTCATTGTCCTTGAGTTACCCTAACCCTACTGAGTTCTATTATCAGCCCGTGCTTTGTTTACAACCCTCATCTACCCTTATTATCTCTTCATACTTTTACGTTGGCAACCTTGCCATGCGATTGTTCTTTATAGGGCACCCTTGCCTTTACCAAAAGTGGGCTTTTAGTTAATGTGACCGCCCCCTTCCTTTGGTCAATTTGACCACTTGACTAAGCTTTTAGTTCTCTCGGGCATCTTGTCCATGATGATCCAATTGTAACATAGGGCATTCTGTCCATCGATCACCTACGAATTAACCCTAATTTAAAAATACTTAACAAATATACAAATTATATTCAAGCTCTATTAGAATCAAATTAATTCGAGCAATTGAGCCAATTATATCTTGATAGTAGTTGATATATAAAAGGTCGGTTACATCAACTCTACAAAAACAGCCCCACAAGACCTATTTAGGAGAAAGGCATTTTATTTGTGACAATAGGATAGATGCCCAAAAATCTCCTTAAACATGTTGTGGGCATCCATTCCTCATCCCACATTCCCACACTCTGCGAGCTTTCCATTTTCAATATCGTCATCATTCTCCTCCATTGAATGCCCATCTAGTTGGTGCTGACGCCTGCCCTTTTGGTGGTGCCTGGCTACTGTTTTATGGTCTTGGACAGCTATGTTTTCATTCAGCTTACCTGCATCCAGCCTGCTCTGTGGGTTTCATGCTGCTGCGTTTTGGATTGCTGGTGCTGCTGTTGACTGTGGGATATCTCCAGGTTGCTGCATTTTCAGACCAGCTGCCCTTCTGCAGCAGAGACTGTTGCCAAGCAGTACATTGCTGCATTTCCATTGTTCCAGCTCCAGAGATTGTTGCATTTCGACATCCAGCCTGCTGCTCTACTGTCTTTAGCCATCTGAATCAGATTTCTCCCTTGACATCCTGACATTGATGGTTTGTTGCACTTGGGATCTGTTTGGAGAGGACAGTACTCTCTAGTTCTCTCCCTCAGTCTGCTCCAATAAAAGACAATGGTTGCTGGACAAAATCTGCTCGTCGAGCATTTCCATTAATTCATTCATCCTTCAAGTTCTTCTTCTTTTATGTTGTTGGGTGAGTTCACTATGTGTTAGTTGCGATATTACATGCAGTATTTTCTCTGCAAACCCTTTCACAGATGTTGCTTGAAGTCTGCAGCAGTCATGGAAGCAATCGAAGGCAGCAGATGCTGTGTTTTGATGGCAGGGACTGTCTTGGCTGCAGATGGAGATGTCTTGGCAGCAGCAGTGTCTCCAGCAGCTGAGACTTGTGGAAGTTGATAGAGTGGTCATGAACAGCAAGAGCTTGTGTCGGTAGCAGATGGCTGGTGTGGAGGGGCTAGTGACTTATGTGTGAGATGATGATGATCATGCAAGATGAAGAACAGCTCCCCTCAGCTCTGATGTAGGGCCACCCACCAATAACTTTTTAAAGCTGATTAAAATTTGGACTATTTTGGGGCTATTCTCAAAGGCATAAATTTGGCCATGAATTTGTCACGACTCATAACGTAACATTGTTTGTGGTCTAATTTAGCCTTTGCTTAATAGTACCTTGTTGTGATTGGTCAAGTGCAAAGGGTGAAATTTTTTTGACTCCTGAACATCTTGCAAATTTTGGGACTCTGGAGAGAGGTTGAATTAATTCTGACAGCTTGTCAAGGAGTGATAGAGAAATGAATAAATATCGTAGAAGGAAAATAATTTTGTGATCTTTAAGTAAGTTCTGCTCCTGTAGGGTTCTTGTTGTTCCTTTACCTGGTTTATAGAAATGCTACTGTTAATGCAAACCATATTAATGCTTTGTGTCACGCAGTAATTTAGCACGATTAGTGGTGTTAACTGAACCATTTGCTAGCTGTGTTATTTGAAACGTCCCATCATATGTGCATTGATCACTATTGATTTGAGTTGGTTACATAACCTGTGATTGTACGACGAAGGTTTTCTAAGATCTGCACATGCTGTATCAGCCAATTGGGTATGAAGTCCCTTGAATGGTGCTGTATAAAATCTGCATCTTTCTCTTGCAGTCTCAGTGGGAAAAAGGGAGTTCCAGACGAAGCCAAGCAAGACTGATGGTGGGAAGACGCCACCATGGAACTCGGATTTTGTCTTGTATGTAGGAGATACTGCCTGTGTTGAAGTATGGCTAAATTTTCACTCTGGGGTAACTAATCATGACGGGCTCTTTTGGCCTTCTTGCAGTCCTGTTCTTAACCTAAGGGATAATTTAGTGATTGCGCTACTTGGAAGCAAGGGGGAGGATATTTCCAAGCATGGTGAGTTGGGAGTCCTTTTATTTTTGGTTAGCTTCTTAACAAATATTTTTCTTCAACGCTTGTGACTGTAAGCTGTAAGAGTTGTTTTGACTATGTTCAGAGATCATCACTCCTTCCATTGTTGAGAAGGGTTTTTGTGATGAAGTGCTGCTTTTGAAGGGTGGAGGTTGTGTGCATCTTAAGTTGAGCTTTGTGCTGACAGAGGAGGAGCGTCGAAGGATTGAAGTAATGGTATTGTGCTGATTCTCGATTGCTTTGAGCAAGTTGCATGTAGGCTGAATTGTTGTTTTCTGACAGAGAAATGGATAGTTAAGTGAGGTTTGTGCTTATGATTTAGTAAATGATATTTACTTTTTGTTGGTAAATATTTGCATTAGCAGCCTCATGGTGTTGTTAAACATTTCGGCTCGTGCTTAGAAGTGCACTTCTAAGCACATGCTGGAACATCACTTGTGATTCCATTAGAATGAGGCCGTGATTAGTTTACCCAGTTTGTACGGTTTTGACCGTGGTGAGTTTGTAGTGTGAACATTACTAAAAAACCAAATCAGGCCTTGCATAAATGGCTTAAAAGGGCTCAGGATAGACTAAATGCTACTCTCTAATCTGTATGGTTGGCAATACAGAGGAGGACTTGCATACTTGTTTTACTGCGAAACTGTTGCAAGGTTAAAAGATGGTTGGCATTGCAAAAGGTCTTGGCCTTAAAAGTGTGTGCAGTACTATCATGATTAATTGTTTCAATCATAGTGGGAATTGTACTTGCATGGTTGGTTGAAATTTGTACTTATCATACTTTGGGTACATGATTAAAGAAGATGTCATGGTTTTCTGTTGCATAGCTTCATAGTACTAAAGCTACAAGTTATTGTATTTACATTCAACACATTTGGGTACATGATTAAAGAAGATGTCATGGTTTTCTGTTGCATAGCTTCATAGTACTAAAGCTACAAGTTATTGTATTTACATTCAACACATTTGGTTCTAAGGCAATTAAGGGAAAATTTAGGGCCACATATGTTTCAGTCTTGGGACTTGGTCATGCTCCATTCATACTTTCATACTTGTACACGTATGCATTTGTAAATGCACATGTAAATGTATGCTCCATTCATACTTTCCTTCCCATGGATCGCAGAGAGCAGCAGCTTTGAAAAGGAGAGAGCAGGAAGTCTCAAAGCAGACAAAGCAGAAATTACCACATCTGATGGAAGATGATGGAACCCAGTCATCTATCCTCTCTCCACCAGAAAATGAAAAGACATCAGTAGAGACTCATGATGACAAAACAGGAAGCTCAGAAACTGACAGTGCATCAACGCTACCTGAGTTCCTACATCAAACAAGCATTGAACAGCAAGAACCCGCTGATGAAACAAGTGGAAAGGTACTGGACAGTCTGATTTCAATAGCATACATGATGTAAAAAGAAAGTCTTCTAAAGATAGAACTTGTAATTTTGGATGTGTTTTAATGATGGTTAGGATACACCTGGTTTGCCAGGACAGTTTGCAAGTGCTTCTGTACTGGTCCCAGATGGCATCATGGAGTCAGAAAAGTCATCCACATCCACTGCTTTGGACACCGGAAGAGATCCTGGTGCTGATGAAATCACAAGAGGAAAATTTTCTGGCAAATCAACTGAAACAGAAGCTGGTTTAAATGATGATCCAGGTTTAAATAACGATCCAAGTTTGTATGCTTATAAATTCAATAACCAGTGGAAATGTCATGAATCAGCTGAACCTTTCCTAGTGACAGTTACATATTGTGCTTTCCAGGTGTTAGTAATTCCTTCCATCCTGTTTTGTCACCTCCTGTTTCCTCCCCTGGTGCGCATGCTATTGCTGAATATGACAAGCAGACCCCTCCACTAGGTACAGCTGAAAAGGTGTCCCACGAGGACCCTAATATTGGGAGTCTCTCAGTCTCTAGGGAGGGATCAATCTCGCCAACACCTTTGGTTCCACTTTCAAATGAAACTACTTCGACAGCTATGCCTCTTAATTTGGATGGGCCAGGGGAAGTTCAATCGAAAGACAATAGTAACAAGGGCCATGATGAAACTGCAATTCCAATAGATGTTTGTGAAGTCTTTGAGGCTGGAAAAGAGTCACAATTGTCTGATCTACACACAGGGTCTCTGGAGTCTGTATCCCAAAGCTTTGACAACTTAGACACTTCAAATGGAACAACTAAAAGTGTTAAAGATAAAATAAAAGCTTTTGAGAAATCATTGGCTCAGGTATCAACCAGTCTCCTGTAATTGAGCCAACTAAAACGGATCTAGACGCTCAGGCTCACAGTGATGGTTGCTTGATTTGTTGCTGCAGGACGTTGCTAATGCTAGCCCACTTTTTCCTGCCCAAGGTGGCAAGCTGCAGACACATAATTCAATTGAGAAAGTGAGGGTTGCTCCAAATAGGAATTTGGAAGGAGATATGAATTCCAGAGAAGAAGGAAGAGAAGCTCCTAAAGCTTTTCTGGAAGGGAACTCTCTTCCTGGATTTGTATCTGTAAGCTCTTCAAGTCTTTCTGCAGGGGTCGACCGTAATGGATCATCAGATGCTGATAAGGCACAGTGCTTGTCTGAGGCCTGTCACATGGATGGTAAACCTGCACTTGAAAATCATCTGGAATTCTCTGTAAGCCCCTCAAGTCTTTCCGCAGAGGCAGCTCATAGTGGAACTGCAGGTGATGATAAGTCACAATGCTTGTCTGATGCTGGTCATGGGGATGGTACATCTGCACTTAAAAACCCTCTGGAGCTTTCTGATAGTCAACATTGTGGGACAGCTAGTAGGGAAGACAAGGATGATGGTAGAAACTCATGGAATGTCTTACAGGCGACAGGGAAGGTGATGATACCTGCTTTTCGGGTCTCATAGTCTGGAAATTTGGAGAAGCTTGCTATGTATGAACTTTTTGAAAGAGGAAGAGTGTGTCTGCTCAAAGCTCGTTTCTCTTTCTCCAGGTTATTGTGGGAGCTACCATAATAGCAACTGGGGTGTTTCTATGGGTTTCAGAATCTAACAAAAGGTAAAACTGATCCTTGGTTTACTGTTTACAAGTGCAAAAAATTTGGATGCATAAGATGGTCATGCCTTTTTACCGACACGGAGTTGCTTTGCCTGAATGAAATCTTTTTTGTGCAGGAGGAGGTCAAGGACCAGCCAGGTACGAACTCATCATTTTTCTGAGTATTACACCTTGAATTTCCCATCTGTATGTGAGATTGGTGTTTCCTCTCTTAAGCAGCAAGCTTGTGTTTTTGGAATGCAGTTTAGGAAACTTGAGTAATGTTAAAGGTTTTTGAGTTGGTTGTGTTTGTGGAGAACTAGTGGGGTGTGTAACTTGTCTGAGACTCTAATTTGTCTCTTTTCATGTCATTTGTGAGAACTGTGATTGGTGTTTAGCAATGCATAAGACTTAGGTTGAGGTTATGTCACCTTAGGTACTAAAACTTGGAGCCTGGGTGAAGTATGGCAAGTGAGAAAGGCAAAATAAGCAAGGTGTTGCTAGTGGATAGTTTCTAGATGTTTGTAGGTGTTTAAAGCTGATACAAGCTGTAACAAGGTGGTTTGGACCAGGCATAGCTGTGTGTTTTGTAGACAATGCTGAGACTGTGCTGGCTGCTTGATTGCCTAAGAAATGCAGCTGCTATATGAATGAAGTCTGTTGATACAACCTTGACAGTACATGCTGCAGGTGACATGTTTCCTAACCATGGTGGAGGTCTGTATTTGCCATGTCATGGCAGTACAATGCACCTCAAGATGCAGTCCATGCATTTTAGCCAGAGGCTGTTAGAGATGAACTACACAGAGGCTTACATGATGTATGACGGGCTGCAGATGTGGCAACTTACAGGTTTGATACCCACATCAATCATGTGGGGGACATGTGGAACACACATGAAACAAGAAGGGACAACACTGAAGTGTAGCCTTGAGAAATTTTTAATCACCTCTACTGGCCATTCTTTACCCACATGTCACTATTACTGTCACTGTATCTAGTTTTTCAAATAAGAATCAGGCTTAGAGTTGGCCACATGTTAAGAGTGCAAATCCTATGTTTAAACTTGTGGACCTCAAACCTAGGCTCCTAGTGATCTTAGTGCTTACAATCACCTTATCCAAGTCACTCCTGTTTCCTTGCCCTGCTGTCCTTGTGCTTGGGAGTGACTTGCAGTACGAGATAGAGTCTCTGTTGGAGAAGAAACTTTCCAGGTTATGCATATATCTGCTTGCACTGTATGCACAGCAAACTAAACACCATCTATCTTTAATATCCTGCTACACTTCAGAATGGAGAAGGGACTTAATAATCATCTTATCTGAGTCGCCACTATTTACTTGCCCTGCTGTCCTTATACTGGAAAGTTGCTTAAGGAATGGGCTGTAGAACCTTGCAGTATGCGACCTAGTTTGTGTTTGGAGAAGAAACTTTCCATGTTATGCATATATGTGTGAAACTGTATGCACACCTATCTAAACACCATGTATCTTTAATATCCTGCTACACTTCAGAAGAGAGAGAGGATACAATCATCTCCAATACACCAGAACACCTCACTGACTTCCTTCCAGGAATGGTAATTCCAGTTTCCTGTCCAGAATAGGCAGAATGAGAGGGCTAATGAGGAACACTGAGCATAGCTGGAATCTGCTTTTCCTGTTACACATCACTGCTCTCAAGGATCAAGTTTTCATCTCTTGCTTTTAATTATGGGATGTTTGGTCTTGTGAAAGCTACGTATAGATGAGTGAATGGGGGCTCAATCTGAGATGCAACAGAATTCATAAAACAAATGGGTTGTCTGGAATGCTCTTATGCAGCATTATCTGACAGTTTTTACTCCAACAGGTATTCAAAGTGAAGAAGAGAAGATAGCCAACTGTCTGATGGACTAGACAATGGTCTTAATTCACTTCAGCAGTTTTATTTACTGGTAATGCCCTACAAAAATATTTTAATGTTACAATGGCTTTGTAGTGAGAAGCAATACGGTTTAAATTTTGACGTCTCTAGGCATGTTGATTATGCTTCAGAATGCTGTGTTGAGTGAGCTGGCTCATCAAGGGAATCCTTTTCAGATTACAAGTAGCAGTAAAGCTGTACAGCAAATATTTGGGCTCTGAGAAAGATTCAGCTACTGTATGCGAGCTTGATTTTGGTGTCATTACCGACCTGTATTTTCCCCATAACTTGAATGACGTGCATGTCAATGCTTGGTTTTGTGGCAGTGCTTGATAGCAGTTCAAAGTTGGCATTATGGTGCTGGTAAGCAGAGTGATGTGTCATGCATCTGTATTTTTGTTAGATTGTGATACGTACACCACTGAATGTGCATTTACTATATCCATAGGTGGCTCAGTGAAATTGGAGTAAGCAGTTACAATCAGGGTCTCGGTGCAACTAGATTTTTGGAAATGCAAGAAAACTTGCTTTAATACTACCAAAATTCTGAACAAAATATCCTGCAAATCTATTGAGAGAAATACTTCACTCGTCTTAACATTCTTGTCCATTTGTACTCTTTTTGTAAACCAGTGTCATTCCATCATTTTGCCGAGTGAAGTTTTCAATGTTCTCCAGCTGTACTCTTCTTGTAAACCAGTGTCATTCTATTATTTTACCAAGTGAAGTTTTCAATTTAGATAACTTCCTCGTACCTTTACATCATACAAACTGTATTCGGGATCCATCCATTTAATGCAATTGAATTCCACTATTTAACCTCTTAAAGTAAAGAGTATGTCTATGTCTGGTTCCTGAAATATCATAAACTCACATGCAAACATGACTGAAATACACTAAAACATGGTGATGTAATCACAAGACTTTGCCAAGGTACGAGCAAAGGATAGGTTCAAAGGCTTAAGAAAGGTAAGATACTAATGGCCAGAGACAAAAATGAATGGGAAAGCTAAAACCTGAAATTGATTTTACCTACTAAAGTACGAATGCCAAATATAACAACTAGAGGAAGATTCACAAAATAAAACATTGACGCTATATAATGGCTAGGATAAACTGTCAATTTCGTGACAGTCCTAGTACCTACTAAGATATCAAGTGATATATTAAGGGCTGCACTCATCTTTGAGCAGACTAGAAATAGTAGATTACACAATAAGGCCAAGAAATATTTACTCCGTGAGCTAGATGTGTGCGTGTGTGTGTGCCCATGCACACATGTAGGAATGTAGTATTAAGTAGCGAAGAAGGTACTAAAAGAGCTATTGAGGTTTTGACTTGTATATTCTACATAGCAATAATTTCTTTCTGTATGTAGATATGTGTATTCATGATTGTAAATCTGTGGTTTTTATATATGTATATCATCATATGTAGTTTTGAGACATTGGTGTAAATATATCCAACCATGCATATAGTAGGCAAGGTACCTATGTATAAATGTGTGCATGTATGTATGCATAGTGTATGTGCAAGTATGTGGGAATGGATGAGTGTGTTGTTAAATGCAAGGTATTTAAAAAGGCACCCAGGTTTGTCTAGGTGAATGTTGAAATCATCTATAATTAGATGGTTTAAAGTCATGTGCCATGCATTTTGTAAAGAAGAAAATGCATCGGCTCTATGAGAACATGAACGAGAGAGAGAGAGAGAGAGAGAGAGAGAGAGAGAGAGAGAGAGAGGTGTTAAGAAAGGAGGGCAAATGCACAAAGTCATCGTATTTGCCTCTTATCACATTTTTCAAGGGTCTATTTCCTTTCTAATGAAGAATTTGATCAAATTTAGTGTTTTTTCTCTATAAGAGGCTTCCCAATAAAGATTGCAATGGCCTTCGTCTTCATCATCCAAGCAAGGAAAACGTATACACTCGTAGAGTAAGAGGATTTACTTTTAGGTTCATACTTGTTCATCCCACCATCAATGTGACATTGTTTACATTTAGTGACATGTCATCCATAGATTTCATTCAAAACAATTGTTTGTCCATTGGTGCTACAACATTTTTGGGTTATAATGCTAAATTTTTGTAGACTTAAAGCGTAGTTAAAGTACACATAGAAATAGTGATGTGGTTGACCTAGCTCAGTCGATAGAGTGCAAGGTTTTTAACCACCGCATTGTGGGTTTGATTACTATGGTCTCACCACTGCATGATTGTTTGGAAGTATTTTCATGGTTGAAGTTGGAGGAAAGGAAGTAGTAATGACTATTAGTTTGGTGTCACATTGAAGGATGAAGCATAGCTGTGAAACACTATATACTCTTAAGGTGAGGTGAAATAAATGCCTTGCTTTGGAACAAATTCAAGAAAATGCTAGTATGGTAGCAAGCCATTGGTGTACTCTTCAATATTTGTATTGTTGTTAAAAGTTTGTTAGCATTGTCCTTTAGGGCATATGCTTATCCTTCAATATTTGTATTAATTTCAAAACTTTCTTAGCATTGCCCTTTAGGGCATTTGTTTATACAATGGTGTGGTGACAAGGTGGTGGATGTTGCCAAAAAAAAACATGTTGGTTAACTTTTAGTTAAAGAAAAAGGTTGTTCTCTCTCTCTCTCTCTCTCTCTCTCTCTCTCTCTCTCTCTCTCTCTCTCTCTCTCTCTCTCTCTCTTTGTAGCATTACCTTGAAGCAAACAATAATTTCACAAGTAGAGGAGTAGCGTAGGTGTATTGCATGAGTGTAATAATGTTTGTTGGCCATGCATGCACAATCTCTTTTCTCTGTTTAAAAGGGCCCAAGGTCTACATCTCCAGCTCCACTTACTTGTACACCTACGCTATTAGCAACTATGTTGACATAAGGTGAATGGAGCCATCCATAGAGCATGTTACATGAGTATTATGATGGCCGCATTCACGTTCCAGAGAATGTCAACAAGCACACCATTAGTGTTAAAATGACATTCTTTTGTCTTTGTATTACATCTCCTCCATTAGTATGCATATCACCATGGGGCTTCTGAATTTGTTTGTATGGTATTTCAGAAGTAGGTGAGTAGTGTAGGTTCATTGCATGAGTGCAACAATGCTTGTTGGCCATGCATGCACAATCTCTTCTCTCCATTTGAACAAGAGAAATGTCTATATCTCCTTGTCCATTTACATGCATACTACACAATCAATGACCGTTGACATCAAGGTGAATGGAGCCATCCATAGAGATATGCCACACGAGTTCTATGCTATCCACATTAGCATCACTTGGAATGTCAATAAGCACACCATTAGTGTCAAAGTGAGTTGTTTTTTTGCCTATTTATTATGTTTCTTCCATTAATGTGCAGATTAAGCATGTACAACCATCATACTACCAAGAAAGCCTCTTGGGTAGAGAGAAAAAGAAAGTTCTATCAAAGGTTGAAGCTAAATCCAAGGGTGAGAAAATCAATAGCAAGAGACAACTAGATGTCCAAAGCTTAGGTTTATATAAGCAGGAACTACACAATGACACCCATTCTTTATGATGTTGTTAATGATCTAAAAGGAGGGTATTAATCAAACTTCTTAAAGTAGGTTTAAATTGTTAGGACTTAAAACATGAGCAATAATGTCATTAATTATCCTTAGTTTGGCTCTACTTTCTTTAAAAATTGAATTGTTATTTTATCAAAGTTTTGCTTTGAAACTGTGTGAAGTCTATATTCCACAAAGTTTTTCCTTTCTTTCCCATTTAAAAAAACACATTGGCAGAGTTATTTGTGCAATAGATGAGAAGGGTTGGATTAATGTTGCTTATACATGTTGCAGATGTGCATGATCTTACTAGTCCAAATGCTTAATATGCAGCCTCACACACACACACACACACACACACACACACACACACACACACACACACACACACACACACACACACACACACACACACACACACACACACACACACACACACACACACACACACACACACACACACACACACACACACACACACACACACACACACACACACACACACACACACACACACACACACACACACACACATCCTAAATTAGCATGATAGATGACTCCTTGGATGTGAAGGCTCTTGCATGATCCCAAATTAGCATGATAGATGACTCCTTGGATGTGAAGGCTCTTGCATGTAGTTGTGTCACACACACACACACACACACACACACACACACACACACACACACACACACACGGCACCAACTAAGGATTGAGACAAGATGATATACACACATGCTTGAGAATACATGCAATTGCCATATATGCCATTAGGAACTTAAATGTGAGAAGCACTTAATTTGAAGATGTACTACGTATTATGAGATCAAAGGGAGGTTCAATTATCTTTTTCGAGATGAGTTTGAGCCTCTCCGTAAGGTGATGGAGTATCAGGATCAAAGATGCCTAGGATTGTCTTATTAGAGCCTCAATTGATTCACAAATATACTTTTGGGGAGCAAGACAAAGATAGAGGTAGATTCAGATAGCTAGCAGGTTCTTATATATTTCTTTGATGCTAGCTCTAGAGCTAATTCATTAGACACTACCACTACAACAACATTTCCATTCCTTCCATGAGTACGAGTGGTCACAATAGACAACATCTACACTTCGTAGAGCATGACACCCACCACACCATTGTTGTGTGCAACATCCTTACCTTTGGCAAATTCAAGCCATCATCACTCACCATCAGAGACACGTGCCTCCTCCCAATGGACTTGTTGTCTTTGACCATCCCACAATAGAGATTCTTGCCTCGAGGGGAGTACAATATGTCTGTAGAGAGTCCTATTGGTCAAGGTGGGATACTACAAGTTAGTTGAAGGATCATCGATAGATCATTTTGTACATGATGGTAGTCTATACTTGCAATCACTAGGATTGTAAGTGTTAGCATTTTTAGTTGTTTTTCATTTTCATAGTTGTTCTTGACATGGTCAGATGTACTCATTTTTCTGTCTCATAGGCCATTCTTTCTCTCTCACAACATTAGAGCATTGTTCCTTCAAAGTTTCTCCCTCCTACAACCATGGATAGAGTCTTTTAGAGTTCCTTGCCTCCCCATTCAAAAATTTACCTTGCTTTGATTGAGTGGTTGTGTGTTGTTGATGGTAGATGGACTAGTGATGTTGGCCCTCATAAACTGGAGATTGAAGATTATTCTAATTTTGGAGAGGGGAGGCAATCGCACAGTGTTGCTCTATATGATGTCATACCTAGCCCCTTTTTTCTTTGTGTTGCAAAGTGACATAGTTTAGGATGCAAGACCCTCCATGAAAGCTAGATCTTTAGCCTCTTCCCCTTTGTGGTCACACATCATTGAATACAACCTTACTTAAAATGATTTGGCTTATTAAAGGCTTGCTAGATTGGAATTTCTCTAAAAACTCATTAAGTGGGCCAATATCATAGATTGGTTTGTCCACCATCAAGAGTTCATCTAGTATATATGGAAGCAACTATCTTAATAAGAGCCATGCCACACATAGGTAAAATTCACATGTGTTAGTCATGGCAATGAACATAGGCAACATATGGCCAAGTTATATTGAGCTAGCTCCACAATTTGGGGATGAATGAGGTTCAAAAGAGTATCCTCTAAATAGGGGGATACTTGGATGACTCATGGGACTAAAGATAAGGTGGCAAATGTACATTCGCTTGCCTTTTACTCTCACTTCATGAGAATGGTCTCTCTCCTCATGATGGTGGTAGTGAGCGCTCTTCTTGAATGGCCCTCCTCTCTTTTAGTACCATTTGGAAAATATGGGGTGTAGTGAAGTCTCAACCAACATGTGGAGCTTCATCTACATGGAGTTGAAAGTTCTTGTTCTACAAGTCAATTGACCTTGACTCTAGGTTTGGGCTTTATGGTGGCCCTCTACCTCCTTGTAATGCTAATGCACCTCATACTTTTTTATTCAAGGAATCTTCTTTTTGTTGGGGAGATATGGGTTGGATTATGAATAGAGGTCCAACATGTAGATTTGAGGATGTTTAGGGGAGCCGCTCTTTCCTTATAATTGGGGCTAGCATTTGAGCAGGTTCTGCATTCTAAATTACTCATAGATACAATGGATTCAAGGACAAATGGGACTTGATTGCTAGTATCATTGCTTGGTACATTTGGATTGCAAGGTGTAGCAATGCTATAGATGTCCAAGATCATTCCTTTATAGAGACGTTTTTAAGTATTTAGATATAGATCATCGATACTTTCTACAAGGGATGGAAAATGTTGTAGAATGGTTTTAGATGATGAGGAGAGATGATTGCTTGAATATATGGGATTGAAAGGGATTCTACCTTTCACCTAGCTGCTCCTATAGTTTGAAAACCACTCCTCATTGGAAATACAAGGTATCTTAGATCCTTTCTTGTTAGAATTTTGGAGGAGGTTGGATGACAACTTTAGGCTTAGAAGAATTTCTCTTCCTATGGCAATTGGTACATGGCTTGAATATGATAGGCATATCCTATAGATTGACATATAAACACCATTCTTTGTTATTTTTGCCACTATGTAACTTGTGATAACAGTTGCATTGAAGCTTGGAAAGTCTTTATCCAAGTTTGACATAGTTATTGGAGCTACAAAATGTTTACATTTTTCTCATCATGCCCAATCTTAAATTCTGCACATGGATGACTCTTCAAAAATGATCTTTCTAGGTCTTGGTCTTGAGGTTAAACTAGGAGTTATTCAGGTTGCCAAGCTTCTCAACTCATCCAAAAATACAAAGGAGCATCAATGCAGTGATTGGATCATTGGGTTATATTGCTCTAGATATATGCTTTTATCATTTTTGTGAATTTATTTTATTGTGATACATTATTCAAATACCCAGTTTGTAAGTGCGTTTTGTTACATATATTAATCCAAGTCTCTATCAACATCAAAGTATGCATGCCATTTGTGGATGGCTTGGAACTTGTAGGTGGGTTTAAGAGGCATCATCAAGGGGGGATATGCTAACATAGATTTTGAATGCTTGGATCAACAATTCTTTACATCATGTACAAGTGTTGCTCCTTTGAAGAGGTCCAGAATGAAAGGAACCATGGAGATGCTCCTAGAGGCCAAAAAGCCATTAGAAGCTCACTCTCTAGTCAACTGCTTTTTAAAGTTTTCACCATTAACTTTTCTAGCATTTTGAGTACATTACCCATCTTTTATACTTCAAAGTCCTAGTTAGAGAGGGAAAATTATGTTTTGAGATTGAACAACAATTTGCTAACCTAATAAGACATAGCTCTTAATTATGCATATGTGGATGTATGTGGTGATTTGAGATAAAAATGTTGGTGCTCTATCTTCATCCAAAATCTTTACGGTTACAAGGAATGAGAAATATCATTTGGTTGAATATAACCTTGATACTTTTATCCTTTATTGAAAATGAATTTATGGTTTGAACAAAACATCCTTTCTTTTCTCATTCTTATAAAATTTACATTTGTGTTGAACTTAGATTTCTTTGAAGCTGCCTATCATATAGAGTGAATGCATTTCCTATCTTTTGAAGACTTTCAACTTTCAGCAAGCCAAACAAAAGAAGGGATGGTCCCAAGTGGATCTTATCATTAACACCATTTATTCGTTGTAAGAAAGCAAACTAATAAAAATCGATGTATTTTTCTCTTTTTGGAAAAAAGAGAAACATCTCTTCCCCCTGGTGAGGTTCCACTCCCCCCTTTGGGGCTTTGTAGCTATTCTTTAGTGTTAGAGCCAAATCTCTTCCCCTTGGTGAGGTTCCACTCCCCCCTTTGGGGCTTTGTAGCTATTCTTTAGTGTTAGAGCCAAATGCACCTATATGGAAGTAGTGTTGGGCTCAATTGAGGCCTCTACATGTGAGCTCTATATTTTGTGGTGAACCCTCACATTAGTGATGTCATGAGGGTGTAGTCTAGACATATGGCTATGTTGTACCTTTCTTTAATTTGAGTCATGCAATAGCATACCTTTGTTCTTACATTTCATGTTATTTTTTTGTTGTGTTGAGTGCATGGGTGAGTGAGTGAGTGAGTGAGTTGAGTGTAGGTGCATTACACTTGGTATTAGAGCGACTCTTGCTCAAAGCTAAGGCATGCTAATGAAAGCAGGAGTGAAGATCTAGTACTAGTACTTGAGCAACATTCTCCATAGCATACCACCTAAAGCAACAATGAAGCTTCCCTTACACCTAACATGGCAAATGTTAAAGCAAAAAAGTGAAGAAGAGATGCAAACATGAATGGAAAGAAGCCTAAGGAGAGAAGATGTCCCAACTTGGAGAAAAAAATGGGAGTCATGGCAACCCTCCTAAACAATATGTAGAAGAACATGTAGAAGAAGGACAAAGAAAATGAAGTCCAAAGGAAGGTTGAAGAAGAAGCTCATGGAGAATGACTAAGATGGCAAGAGGAAGCAAAAAGAGAATTACCAAAGGTAGAAGAAGAATAAGCTAGAGAGGAGAGAGAGAGCGAAGAAGAAAGAGAAGGTGGAGCAGTCGGAGTTCTCCAAGAAGAAGGAGGAGGAGGAGGAGGAGGAGGAGGAGGAGGAGGAGGAGATGATGATGATGATGAAGGACTACACAACAAATAATAGTGAAGCTAGTGAGAGAGTTTAGAAGACAAATACCAAAGATTGAAGATGCTTCAACCTACCAAATGATAGGGAGAGAGAGATGGGATGATCTTAAAAAAAGTGGGCCGAAGAAAAGGTTGACAAGTATTTGAAGTATTATAGGGTGTCTGACAAGACAAAAGGAGTAGAAATAGCTATCTACCTAGATGAGGATGCAGCCCATTGGTACATGTTGGAATAGGAGCGAAGCTAGATAATCTTCTCATGGGAGGAAATATAAGAATAACTAAAGGACTACTTTATCTCAAAGATGGAATGATTCAAAGTCAGGGATGAGTGAAGGAACCTCAACAAAGGAAAAGGGAAGACAAAGAAGTATATCCATAAGTATTACCAATGGACACTTCAAATTCCACACATGGATGGAGACACATTGCTACGTGGATTGCTTTTTGGCATGCAAGGATGGGCCAAAAGGGATGTGAAGAGGTGAGAACTTGCAAATCTAGTCAACACCATGAGAGTGGATGAAAGATTGGTAGACTTGGGAGAAGGAAGGAGATTAGTTCAAGGAAGGTGCATCCCCAAAAATTAATTGTCAGATCATTGTGATGCCTTCCGCCTTCTTCTTTCATTCACCTTTGCCATTATCAATCACTTGATATCAATTCCCTCTTCCAATTGATGTTACATTCATTTTGTTGTTAACATTACCCCTTCCTAGTGGAGTGCAAGTCACATGGCACTCTACACCAAAGGTAGCATACATAGCTTGCCTCTTGAAGACAAGGAATGTTGGGAACAGTTTTGGGATCATTGGAAGGAGAGTAGTGACTGTTATTGGAGCTTGATTTGGATGTTAAAGTTGTTGGAATCTCAGTTTGGAAATTGGAGTTGTTTTGCATGACATTGGATGTCAGACAAGAAGTGGTTATGGGGTTTATGAGATTAGGATCTTCTAGTGGAAGGCCATTAAGAATCAAATGGACTAGTTGACTTTGGTCACCATGGAGGATGTTGGCTCAAGGTAGAAATTTCAAGCTACCAAATTTGCTTGTACCTATTTCAAGGGAAAACCTCCCCTACTTTGTCCCTAGAAGGGAGCTAGTTTGTTTTGAATGCATAGGACATATGGATGGGTTGGGAGAAGGGTCAAACTCCAAGAAATATCTAGTGTTGTGTCACACTAGAGGAACCAATTCGTGTATAGGTTATGGTGTAGTTATGCAAATGCATGTGCTTCCATAGGCTACTACATAGTTAGAAGACATTGTTATGGTTTCCATTTGAAGTAGGGCACCAATTGACGGGAAGTATTGTCATTGTTGAAGGGATAGAGGAGTCAAGGGGGATCATAAGGAGAACTTTAAGTTGCTGTGAGGTCCATGGGGGTTCACAATGATGGATGCGATGAGACAAAGGTTATTTTCCTATTTAACAATCAATAGAGATGACATTGCTGAGTGGGGCTACAAGATTACATGATTCATGATTGACTTGCTGATTGCCATGCATTTTCTATTATTGTCATGGTAGTACCAAGTTTGGAGAAGATTGGAAGAACTTGTGTGAGTGACTTAAGGAGATAGGGCAATCCGAGACTTCCTAAGTGTGTCTTGCTCTTAATGTGCCTTGAGTTTATATGGGGAAATAGGAAGTGGGGATAGGGGGTTAGGGATAGAGCCAATTGATTGAGGCCACTTAGCATACCTAACTTAAGGACACCTAGGTGCCCTCAAGTGGTGCACCTAGTGTCAAAAGAAGTAGCACTTACTTGATTTTAGTTTGTGTTGACCTTGATTTTGGTTACCTCTACTTAACACAGTTTGATCTATACATAATTATTGTATACACTTGACAATCATTGCTCGTAGGGTGTGCAAGGTTTTTTTTTTCCCTCGTCTAGTTTGATCTATACATAATTATTGAATACATGTTTTCTCGTCTAGTTTCATCTATATAATTGAATACATGTTTGATTTATGTGCACATTTAGATTCTACAATTCTGTGTTACTCCAAGATGATTAAAGCCAATTGTAGAACTCAAGATTATACTCCAATATAGTGCAAGAATCAAAGAGCAGTGGGAACTTTACTAGAAAGGATAATTATCAGGCAATGTCGAGGAGCACTGTTCCTTGTCCTAGCCTACTACCAATATGCAGCTCATCTTCTATTAGAATTTTTTCAAGAAAGGGATATTCTAGGATGGGTCCCATTAAATCCGTACCTCAAACAATAGCTAGTATGTGAAAGGATGTAGAGCATACATAACTTAGATGTCTTTGAGACTACCATATAGCTCATCACTCCTTTGAGATAGCCATTGAAGCTTGATTGTTAAACTAACATTTCTTGAATTGGTTTCATCTCTCACCTTATTGTTTGAACTCTATCTCAAAAAGTCATGTTGACAAAGCATTTCATTGAATATAAATGTTAATAATGGTGCTCTTTAGCTTCCTCATATGAGATATGCCACAAAAGATTGTCTAAAAGCTCATCATAGTGCTTGCAAAGATATTCTTGCTCCTTTGACGTTAGCAGATATTCTAGGTATTCCTTATGTTATTTAGGTAACATACCCATGTCATTGTGGATGTAGATACATGCAAGTCACTTCAACCTAGCATCCAATTTCATAAGACACTATGTGACATTCCTATTTTCTAAGTGAACTTTCTCTATTGCCATTTTGTCTAGGGATTTTTTACCATTGCTTTGGGCTTTTGCACAGTGGGAGGTTCACAACTTTTGCACAATGGGAGGTTCACGGTGAGATGGACAAACAAGCACATGATTACTTATGCTTTCAAGGTTTTTATGTTTATCCTAAGGCTCCATTGCTACCATGTATTGTTCCTTGTTAGATGTGATAGGTATAGTCACAACCAATGGTTGTGACTATTCTCTTTCCACATTTGATTCGGTATCATGTGCTTCATTATTAGTGGATCAAGATTTGTCTATACAACAATTGGAGGCATGTATTTCTTGGAATCCTTGGATCTTATGGAAGCATTCATAGGCTTAGTTCTTTTGGAAGAAGTCGGCTTGGAAATGTCCAGATGTTGGTTGTGTAACAAGGTTATTGGCTTCTCGATTTTTCCCTTAGGAAGATATCTTGCTATTGTTTCCTTCGCTTATGTTTCTTTCTCTTGGGTAATGAAGGTATGAACTTAGGACATTTTAAAACCTTCAATTATTTTGGCCATTGTGTCATTGGGTTGCTCACATCAATTATCTCTTTTTCTTGTCTTCTTGTGGGGGTTCCCCAGGGGCATGTTGAGCAATATTGTTAGGCTACAATGATTTAGTCGACTTTTTTTTTTTGGTAAGTCCAACTTTTCAAGAGATTCTCCTTTATTAGGCACATTAACTATGGTTGTTGGTGATTGCTCTTAATTGCTTACCCTAGGACTTTATCTTGGTTGATTGTGGATGGCTTTTCCTTGGGGATTTCTTTCAACATTGCCTTCCTTAGCTATTCCTTTTAGGATTCTTTTCACATTTAGGTTTATTTTTCTTCCAATGGGGAGGCATTTTTATGTGGTGTGATAGAGGCGGTCTTTTCAAATTTAGGTTTGTTTTTCTTCCCATTGGGGAGGCATTTGTATGCGGCATGATAGAGGTGGTCTTGTAGGTGGCTTGGGTAGCCACAACCAGTGATTTCCTACATAGTACACTTGAGTGAGAAGGAGGGGATGTGGAATTCATTTGCATACTAGCTCTCCATCAAGTCATTGTCTATGATGTTTGGGCCTTTTTTTTCCAGTTTTCTACAAGTTTTATAAGTCCATCTTGTATCCTTGGCATCACTCCCTAGTTTGAAGAATGGTTATGCTAACATGTTTTCTTTCTTAATTGTGTGCTTGAAGCAACTCCTCAATGTTTTTGTGCTTCTCTCACTAGCTAGTATTTCTTTTGAGTCAAGGATTTACTCCATGCCTTCCCCTTGAGGATTGGAGAGATTACCCTTGCTAGAAGTTGCAATTATCTTGACATTTAAGAGTATCAGATGTATCCATTGCACTAGATAATCACCTTGCATTTTTTTGCTCACTTGAAGGATCTACTGGCAAGCATTTCCTTTCCCACGCCCTCCTAGTTTTGGGAGTACATGGAATAAGATGGGCAAGCTCTTAGTCTCGATAGTTGTGAGGGTTTTGCATTTTCCTAGGAGAGAGTACGGTTTTGCCCCATGGGGATTGAGGATTTCATTAACTAGTGTAAGTTTTAGTTGGATTATTTTAGTTCATGCTTCATAGGTTAAAATGTTGTAAGTGTACTCCTTCATTGATAAGAGCATCAACAACATGCTCTCTTTTTGTAGTAAGTTTGACCTTGCAGTAGGCAGGAGATATGAGTTCATCATCTTTTGAGTCGAGGTCCACTAACCCAATCTTTTGAATGTAAATGTTTGAACTTCTAGCTACACCATTAGATACAATTTGTGTATTGGAATAATAGCTCATTTGCACAATGCTTCTCGTAGTGTATTCAAGCATAGAGTTGTTCATGTGTAGTTTCAATACTATATATAGAAGTCCTTGTGTGGTTTAGTTACCCTTGATGGCTACATGGTCCTTTAAGCTCTATGGTCTTTGTTCATAGTTCTTTCTCCCCCAATTCTTATGATAAATGAGTGTGTGTACAAAAATGTTTTTTGTATTTCTTAACCAAATCCTTTGAGTTATAGTTCCATTGCCCTAAGTTCTCATTTTTTTTATCAATATTGTGTTATGAACAAACAAAGTTTCAGCAATGTATGTTGTGGTTGTTGTCCTCTATTTTATGCATCTCTGCTCCAAGGATCTTACTAGGCACTACATGATCCAATTATCCCCTAGCTATTGATGCTTCTAATAGTGTATGCTCACTCAAATGTGCCTTGGTTCAAATGAGTTTGCAGAGATTATGGTTACTCACAAACTTCATGCCCTAGTCATAACCCTTACACCAATGATTCTGGATAGTAGATAAGGATGGCCTCTTAAAGCCAACAATGTGCATCATTGGCTCAATTAGCTAGGCATCCTAGAGCTTTTGTTCAAAGAATGGATCAAACTGCTATTGTGATTTGTGAAAGAAAACCAAGCTATTGTGAGTGTCTTTAACCCAATCCAATCTCTTAAAGCTTGGAAAAGTTGAGACACTCCTGGCAGGAAGTGTGAGGCACCATGATTATGTGAGCACTCCACTTTCCTATAGCAAGGGGTATTGGTCTATAACAATATCTTCAGTATAGCAAGGGGTCTTGGTCTATAACCCAAGAAGGGGAAGAAGAGAAGAGTGTATGCAAGGAAGAAGCTTCACATCTTGAGTCCCCCTCACTCTCTCCCTCACTCTCATACTCTCACTCTCTGTCACTCTCAAGATGTGGCATAAGTAGATAAAGTAGAGGTAAGAAGAAGAAGCATGTTCCCAAGTTTGCACATAATGAGAATAGCTTATCCATTCACTTTTTGACTTTCATACATGGGCTTTGAGTTGGGATTTCTCTTAAGTTGGGTTCTTGTCTCTCCGATTTGGCTCTTGGTTGGGCTTTGTTGATTTGTGCATACACATTTACAGCACATTGATCATTGCAGAAGTGAATGAAAGATAGTGCCCATGCCTGTGTTGAGCTAAGGTATTTCTTCTTGGTAGAAGTTATTACAACTTCCACAAGCACTATGCCCAACTCTCAAAATAATATTACAAATAATTAACACTAAATTACAAGCACTACGCCCAACTATTCCTTTGCTTTTCTCCCTACATTCGTTGTGCATATATCACAAAGGATTAAGTTTTAAAATAATGGTGACACATTGCACCTTTCACCTTTGTGATTGTTGATCACTTGATATTGGTTTCTATTCCATTTGCTATTATATCTATTTTGTGGTTAACACTGTCTTTTGCACCACTGACTCCAAAACATCACAAGCTTAAGTCACACCCGTTGTCCCACACACTTGAATTACTTGCATAAACCAAATCAGCTACACAAGGCTAGATCTACCTCACAAACCAAAATCTTCGAACAAGAGGCCAACCATGCTAGGATTAACTACTAATATGGCCATTGATATAGGTGAGGATATTATCACATTCATTAAATGGCTTGATAACACCTTCACTTTATTTTCTCACAACTACAATAAACTTGATCTAGGCCTCCTAAATGAAATTATAGCTGGTGATGTGAGATCTCTACCCTGCTCTTGTGGGAAGAGTTTCACTTTATCTTCAGTAAGCATCCCTTTATTGCCAAAGAGCTCATTGCTACTCAAGATATCTCATAAGCTCCTTCAAACACAATTGCATAGAAAAGGATGCCAGAAGATCTTTCGACTTAGATTGTGTTGCAAAATCAAAGTCCATGCTTTTATAAAAATGATTAACTTTGCATACACGATAGGAAGGGTATTATGACCAATGTTGAACAATGTTATACAATCAAGACTACCTAATATGACCTAACCTGCATCACATCTACAACCTTGCAAGTGCTTGCCTTGATCCATAATTGATTGTTGGAGGATAATATTGTGCTCCACACTTATTTGGGAACCAAATCATTTGGGAGGAGCTTCATGTTGCTAGCAGAAGGTTCAGGTGATTTCCTAACGGTGGATATCCTTGCCTACATCATGCATATCGACATGCGCCCACGTGATATGGATCGTTATGGGCAATTGACTTTTATGATTGGTTTTTGCCTCATTGAACATGTATTATACCACAATGTAGATAAATAAGTATGCAAGCACATTGGAAGTAAAAATCCATACATCTTGAAATCAATACATCCACAAGTCACCCCTCACAATCCTAGGAAGTATTGTGTTCAATTAGGTAGGGAAGGGACTCCTCAAACTCAAAATAAAACCAAATGTAGAATAAAAATACTATTAATGAGAGATACATTTTCTTGATATCTCACAATCATGTGATGTGTTAGGTTATTTGAAATGGTAGAACACAAGGAGAGAAGGTTGTGTAGGAGAGAATCATCAATCCCTAGCTACCATTTATGGAATGAGAAGATGCCAAATACAAATTGAAGATAGAAATCACGAGGTATTACCACTTCTAGTACCATTGTATTCATAACCTTGGTGGAAGTAGTGGCCAAATATCCAAAAGAAAAAGAGCCAATGCATCGATGTAGATTGAAGACATATATGGAGAAGTCTTAAGGGGACTATAATAAGTGCATTGAGTTCCTCACAACCTACGACCTTGAAGCACAACTGAGTAATCATGGTGGAGGATATCAATGGCCAATGGTAGGTCAAAGTATTGCTACAACTAGATGTGGTACACATGGCCTTTTGTCGAGAAGCAAAGTAGATGTTTACACTAGATTAGGGATGATTATATAAAGAGTTCTTACCAATGATACATATGGAGAGAGGACATCTTGGATCATGTTCTAAAAACCCAAGAAAAGCTAATACACATGGTATTCTCTCTAGCACTAGGTATAAGTCTACAATGATAAGAATCTAGGTGGGAATGACATACAATGTAATGATAAGACCTATGGAAAAAAGAAACCTCAATGCTTATTTTAGGAAAATCATTCATGCCACAACTAAAACATTGAGCATAAGAATGTAGGAAAATCATTCATGCCACAACTAAAACATTGAGCATAAGAATGTAGGAAAATCATTTGTGCCACAAGTAAAACATTGAGCATAAGAATGTAAGACCTTGAAGAATTTGGACCCACACTAGTGGCAAGCAAGGGGGTAGAAGGACAAAGGCTACAACTAAGGCCATGATATTGGGGTTTGGGGGCATCCTAGCTGCAATCATAGAGGAGGACATCAAAGGCTCGCTTTTGAAAAATGTGTTAGCATTTCCAAATCCTTCTACTGTATCAGTACCTGAAGTCTCTTCCACTCTTGAAGGAACATTAGAGCAAGAGCCTCTAGATGATCTAGGGAAAGAGGAGGTGAGAAAATTGTACCAAAAAGCAAGAAAAGTTGCAAGTAAACATGTACAAATGTAGAGAAAACTTGTTGCATGACAAGAAGCTAGTAAAAGAACATCAACCCAAGCCTCTAGGAGAAGTCTAGGCAAAGAAGAGGTGAATGAAATAAAATGAATAGTGAAAAAAACCTCTTAGTCTCAAGCACTAGAATGGCCATTGGAGGTGAGAGGAAAAAGATTCCAAGTTCCACAATGAGTTGGACTTATATCATAACAACAATAGTAAGAAGCATAGCTAGAGATACTAAGATCAACTACCTCTAATGAATGAAGGAGAAAGGAGACAAGTATTGAACTAGCCACTAAACAACATGGAAAGACTACATCAGAGGAGGAGAAGGCTATATAAAAAACTAAAGAGAGGGGAGAGGAGGAATAGAAGAAAAGAAAAAAAGGAGGAGCTAAGGAGGAAAGAAGTAGAGGATATATCCCTACCTTTCAAAAGATCAATTGAGTAGCCAACAAGGCACAAAGAAGTAGCATTCATGGGCCCTAATCTATGAATTCTCACAGAAGCAAGCACTAGGCAAGGTGCAAGTTCAAGTATAGTAGAAACCCCATAGCTTCCCTTTGTGATAGGAAAAATTAAGTCCCCCTTGGAAGCTCCATCATCTCCAATCATGTCACCACACTATCCATTTCAATAATTGTAGCTGAGCTATTGCAATTTGCTTTCTATCTCCCAAAAATCCTCCAGAAAGTACTTCCTATTACTGGTGCAAGAAATCATCAGAGTGGGAATACAACTAGGGAGAAGTTGGTTGGAGTATAAGGCACATGATCATGGATTATGGAAATATGAGGCATCATATTATTAGCATGAAAAAGTGTTTGAGGTGTCCAAAACAATGCAAGGCTATGAATCTCAATCAAAGTTGGGAAAAAACTTTATAGATGGCAACATGGAAGCTTCTGTTGCCTTTTGGAATGCACTACCCCTTGAGAAACAAGACCCTATCTACATGCCCAACCCATAAAGTTATGGAGTTAATTTCCATTCTGAAATGCATAGGTGGTACCATGTTGTAGTGAGACCCTCTAATACACTTCTATTGCCCATGTAAGCCTTGGTGTGACTCAACTATTATGCAACCTCTACTAGCACTACTGGCCCTGAGTGTGACCACATTCTAGTAGAGCTATTGTATTTTCCTTATTCCCCTTGATGTTGGGTGACCCAGCCCTAATGACCTTGTCTTGAGCTACTTGAGGATATGAATGAAAGCAAGTTCACTAATTGCAACCGCCCCTTCCTTCCAATAACACCACTTGTGGTAATGCTAGCTCTCAAGAGTTACATGATGAGCATTTCCTCCAACGATGTAAAAGAGAGGGGAACATGAAAAAAAAAATTCAAAAAAGAATATTTGTAGCACAAGTGCATCCACTCACATAACTTAGGGGTCCTCAAGTTGGATGCATCCTATACCCTTGATCAATATGCTATGCTCGTAACCCCCTAGCTCTTCTCCCCACCACACACTCTAAAGGCCTATCAAGGGAAGAACACCCCAGGGCCACTTGGTAGACCTATCACCCTAAGAGATGCATTGCACCTCACTTTTTGCCAAATGTGTCCTCAAATGTGGGATAACACTTTGAGCTTGCTTGGAGTTTGATCCATCTCGCAATTGCACTTTCATAAGTACAAAGCCTCATAGCATAATACGATAACCACACCCCTTATGGAGTGCACAAATTTTGATTACAAGTTTGGAACATGGTAGTGAATGAAGACACCAACAACATCAATCACCTCTCCTCAGCTATGACATACACTAGGACAACCAATCCTCTTTCCTTACATCATGATGAGAAGCCAAGCATCATGTCTGCTCCGATCACTTCCCATTACGATCCCCTTTAGGACCAACCCACATAATGCTACCCACTAGGATGCAAAGTGCCATGGACTAGCACTTGTCTAGGAGGGGGGTAATGTTAACCTTCTCTTAGAAATGGTAGGCAAAAGCAATCAAAAGTCAAAAATAGATTATAGAAAGAAAAATAACAAAATATGGATGCAAGCATAAAGGTGAATACACAAGGGTGAATGTGACACTGAACCAATTTTTGGATGTTCATAATTTGTTAAAGAACTTTGCATTGTAAATTATTTTTGAAAGTTGGGCTCACTCCTATGCAAATTGAAAATATATGTTGGAGTGAGATACTAGCGGCATAGGATACGGCTCACTAAACTTGAGAAGGATGGTTGAAATTGGAAGGCATACACAAATTAAGGGAAGTCTAGTTTTAGGCCAAAGAAAGGGTAGGATGCCCAAAAATCAAGCCCATGTATACAATTGAAAAAATAAATGGATAATCTCATTCACAAAGAGAGAGAGAGAGAGAGAGAGAGAGAGAGAGAGAGAGAGAGAGAGAGAGAGAGAGAGAGAGAGAGAGAGAGAGAGAGAGAGAGAGAGAGAGAGAGAGAGAGAGAGAGAGAGAGAGAGAGAGAGAGAGAGACGAGGACTAGCACAAGTGAAGCTCTTTGCTTCTTATTATTATTATTCTTGTGGCAATTGAAGCTATGGAGATAGAGCTTGCTTGAGGTGCATCGCTTGAGTTGTGGAGCCATCAACAAACCTTTGTATAGATAGACCATAAAAAAGTGGTAAATTAGTGAGTTCTCTATCGTATTCGTGAGAGTGCATGATGGTTATGCAAGAGGTAGCCATAAAAACCTCAAATAGAATTTTATAAGTCTAAGTTCAAGTACAATCAAGCTCCATTTGAGTTGAAAGAAACAACATATATGGATTTGTTAAGGAATATGCAACATCATTATCATTTACTTAAGAGTATAGAAAGAGCACTTACCCTCTCGTGATATTATAAACCAATACATATAGTTTATCTAAAATTGAGTTAATTAATAAATGGAATCCTTATTTACCTCAATATTAATAAGGATTTCAAAACATGTAAGTCATGAATTACTCAAGTAATACTAAAGAAACCAAGAATAGAGGAACAAATAGGTAAAATGATAATCAATGGAAGAAAGCATATTGGGAGAACATGTAAGGATTGGTATTATTATTGGTTTCCTATCTCTTTTATGATAAAATGTAATATTCTTGGGTATTATTTATAGGATCATGGAGGAATATTAGAAGGCCTCGCATCTATTGTAACTTGTTTAGGGATATGAAGGAGCCTTTAGAATTCTTACTTTTAAGTTCTAGTACCTAGGTTAGGTGCTATGGAGTAGTAGAGCTAGATCTAGTAGCATCACTTAAATCATGGAGCTACTTGTGAGACTTCAAGTCAAGGAATTGATGTGAAGCTAAGGAGGTGAGCTCACTATGCCTTTTTTAATTTCCACATGCTTGCTTTCATGGAGATTAAGAAAGAAGTGAGTATATTGGAGAAAGAGAGAGATGTATTAGTTAGCTGAGAGACAACCCTTTAGTCGATGTGGTTGAAGCGTTTGAAAGAATAAGTGTTCTAACAAGTCCCATGTTGTCTATGTAGCCATGGTGAAGGTAGCAACATTTAGGAACTATCATTGAGACATGATGGGCTTGCACTCCAAAATGGACTAAGAATGCAAACTCCAAAATGTGAAACGATATAGTTTAGGAAGGATGGAGTTAGAGAAGAGATTCTTTCATTGTGTTTGATGTTTTGAATAGGATTCAAATCCATTCAAAAAGTTGCAAAAAAGAGAACATAAGGGGCTTTATGCTCACTAATGAAAAAGAATTGTAAGACCTTCAATTTGATTGGTGGTATTTGTGGAAAAGAGGAAAGAGGGCTTATGTTCAGGTGCTTTGTCTTGATTGTTTTTGGGAAGAAGAGGGAGAAAGAGAGGAGAAGAAGAAGAAGAGAGAAGGGAAAGGGGTTGCAGCTTAAACACTCTAGCACCAAATGTGCACTCCAATCCCATCTCGATGCTTATTTGAATGCCATCTTTGTTGCATGTTCTCTCTCTCTCTCTCTCTCTCTCTCTCTCTCTCTCTCTCTCTCTCTCTCTCTCTCTCTCTCTCTCTCTCTCTCTCTCTCTCTCTCTCTCTCTCTCTCTCTCTCTCTCTCTCTCTCTCTCATTATGCTTCTCCCATGTAACTCTTGTTATGTTTGTTTTGTATTTTAGTGCAAGCACATCCTAATACTAAAATATAAATACTCGTTAATATGTTTTTATGTGTATTTATCATACTTTCCCCAACATGCTCATCTTCCCTCCATCTTGTCCTACAATGCATTCCTCCCCTCTCCATTGTTGTGAAGCTTGTGCAACATCCATCTCTCTTCACAACATGCTCCTCTTCTATCCATTGCTACTTCTCAGTAGTACAACTAATAACCATCTAGGGTTTCAACAAATTTAAGCATTTAGGAAATGTCTGAGCTCTCAGAGGGTTTCAACAAATTAAAGATTTTAGGAAATGTTTGAGCTCTCAGAGGGTTTCTACATTTTGAAGCCTTTTGAAAATTAATTTGTGATAAGTACTTTAGTTAATAGGATATTAGGTTTCCATTTCCTATGGTTGAGATTTTATGAGGGATAAATTATTTGATTGGTTGGGACTCATGCTTTTAAATATGGCATATTTGGATAGGATTTAAAATTATCGTCCTTTTTCCCCTACCCTGAGTGCCTCAAATATGCACTTTGTTTTGGAGCTCTTGGAACTTTGAAATGGTCCGTGCTAGCGCAAACCATTTTGAACCTCCAAGAGCTCCAAAATGGAGCACAAGTGAAGCATTTAGAAAATTATAAAAGGAGCTTTAGGTCCTCCCTCCATTGTAGCTCCTTGGCTAGCATATGCATGCAACCCATCTTTGACTGCATAATCTATCATGTTGACAACGCTTCACCCTTGGAGCAAGTCCAGTTTGCACCGTCCGCCACTCCCACCAAAGATGTTGATAGCATCATGATAATATTCATCCTAATAACCCTAGCATTCATTCCATTACCCCTAATTATAAAGTTTCTATCAATGCTCATTCAACTACATAATTCCCAACATATGTCACCTCCAGCAAATGATCCAAAATATGCCATTAATGAATGACTTCTCAACCTTCGACATTCCCATTAATGATGACCATCATGTCAACCTATCATGCTTATCATTACCTCTACCTATCACAATATATTACTTTAATCAATGTGGATAAGGATTATAGTCCTTTAACAGATGTGGATTAGGATTGTACATCGATGACTTATTACTCTACATTGTTTAATATTTATCATACCTTCACTGCAACAGCTAGGCTGTGGATTTAGGAGCTTATATTACCACCTTATCACATGAGATTTGGACATAAAAAACATGTGTAGTCATGCATCAAACGATGTGCCTCAAGCAAAACTCTAAACATTGATAGTATTGATGAATAGGACAAGCCATGGCTAACAGTAGTCACAAATGTTAAATTTGTATGAGACATACTTGATCCAACACTTACCTTGATGCTTAAGATGTATTGGCTATTCCCCTTCTTTCCTTCGATTGACGACACAAATCTTAAGTAGCTTAGGTCAATTATGTCAAAGATTACAAGATTTCTAGAGGAGTCTTGAAGGTAAATTTGAAGAGACCCTCTCTCGCTCCAACATGGAATGTCTTGATACCATTCATCTAGGAGCCTATACAGTGGGACCAATAATTTAGAAATGATGGGGGATGAAGAAAAATAGAACTTGAGATCAAGTGCTTCAATGTGGCATGCTAGAAAAGAGACTATTCACTAGTAAGTGCAATAAAAGAACTAGGACCTAGTCTTCATGGATATACAACAAACCAATGGTGTGTGTTCCTACAACTAAAGCTTACAAGTGCTTCTTAAAGGAGTATTTGTTGTAGAGACACGAGAGGAAGGATCCCCATATTACAAGAATAGAGGGAACTTGACCATTGAGAGAGAGTAGATCATCGTGTGCTAAATCCTTGGGTCACAATACAACAAAGAGGGTGCTAGAGAAATGAGAAAGTGCATACACACATTTTGATTTAGGTGTTAGATTTAAGTATTTGATTTAGGTATAGCACAATTGATGTGATCTAGGTATTGGATAGGTTTCATTATACAATAAAAGGAATCCTCAACTACAGAGGTTGCATATAGTAGCTTTCTATAATTCATGTCCATGAAGGGTATATTGGCAATATTGATGGGCAACAAACTATCATGTAAGGAAGGTCTCATAAGTGAAGTGGCCTCCACAAGTGGGGATTAAAATGTTTAAGGAATAGGAAATTCACCTAGACTAGCATTAGATAAGTTTGCTTGAATCTTGCATCATTGTTTGGATGCCTCAAGAGAAGACACCTTCTAGAGATAGTTTTTGTGTCTTGACCAATGGGATGGAGGAACAATGGAAAACTCTCATGTGTACCTTGATGAGGATATAATATTTGAAATGGAAGATCTCATGTAGACTTTGCATATAGATAATGATACAACAATTTAGCACTCTTTTTTAATAGATTACATCCTAGATTACATACCGTATAAATGATTATATCCTAGATAATGCTCAAGAAGTAATAGATTACATCCTAGATTATATACCGTATAAATGAGAGGGCATGCACCCTTTTTGTGGCCTTTTTCACATGGTCTCTACACCTCCTTATTACGAAACAAGCAAATTGTGGCCAAGATATAGTTAGTGGCAATAACTTGGTCATGGATTGAGGCTCATGGTGATGTAGGAGCAAAAATATGATGGTGTCTTTTCTAAAGTTAAGGTATGTGCTTGCAAATCGCATCCTCGATTTCTAGGAAAACACATGGTTGGTAACTTCTAGGCGTGGGCTTGTGGACACGTGAAGTTGTGAGTCTTGTAGGAGGGCATTCATGGTGCCTTGGTTGAGCCACTTGTGATATAATGGACTATCTTGTAAGTCATTTAGCAACAATGGCCTTGCCTCGGTCTTACTTGGTGGGCTGGAGGCATATCAAGAGTAGAGTTATAGAAAATTTTCATTTTTGCATGATAAATTGCAAACTATTAGTCTTAGTTATGCATGGTGATATTCCTTCAAGTAACTTGCAAATGTTCTTAAATTGGACAACTCCATTAGTGTAGTGGTAATGGATCCTCATGCCTATTCTTAAAGTGGGAAGCTCCCTTGTTGTTTTGCCATGTAGTGACACTAATGGCATTTAACTTCATCTTGCTAAAAAATTTGTCCCAAGAAAAGTTAGCAGCTCTCTTAGATCTCACTATGGTCTCTAAGAGGGCTCCAAGGGAGAGAATCAATCCAATTTTTGATGGCGTTTATTTCTACAAGAATCTGTCTCCACTAATAAAGCAGCATTGAATTTTCTTGTGCTTGCACATTGCAAGTCTCTTCCTTCTTGTGTATTTTAACTTTTTCACAATAGTCAAGTTTTAATGATATCCAATCATTACAAAGTGTGTTAGTGTTTGGAGCCCCTAAATATTATTAGCATGGTTTGCATGAAATAATCAATAATGTCAACTAAGAGTGATGTTTTCACTTTTAATAAGACATCTTATTGATGTTGCAATTTGCTTTGCATTGTGTTCTTAGAATTTCACATGTAATAAATTAGTTAGAGCCCAAAAGTAGAATGATGATTGGATACTTTACATTTGCAAGAACTGGATTGAAATGATAAGTGGATATTCTAAATCAACACATACTAAACAACACACCCAAATCCACCTTGTCGAAGACCCCATGACATACTCGTATATTGAGCTATGCATCTTATAGTAGTAGATCATGGTATTGACATTTAACATGGCACAAAATAATGTTAGTACATCCAACCTAGGTTAGAAATTACAATTGGATGCACCACTAAAAGTGTGTGATCATTTAGTATATGCATAGAAGTGGCAAGCATCTATTAGTGGACAATGCAAAAGTAGCACTATGCATATTCATTTCCTTAGCAAAGCACTGCTTAGATTTATGTTATTCAAAAGTTTTGTACTAATATGACATCATCTCACTAATACTATGCTAATGTAACAAAAAGAATCCTAAATAAAGACTATGATTTGATAAATGGATCAACACTACAATAGTTGGGTGTTGTAGGTGATTTGATAGATGGATCACGGAACTAGGCTAACTAGATTGAGTTGCAATGTTGAGGAAAGTTTGAGTTTGAGCTAAGTTGTAGTGTAATGTCTCTTGAAGGAAATGGGCCTAATGTGCGAGCACAAACTTTGGGATGTATGAAAGAGTATATAGGGCATATATGATGGTCAAAGTCAAATAGGTTAGAGATTTAATAGTGGTTCTAGATGTGACCTTAAGTGAACATATTTTTCATTGTTCTAGTAACTTGAGTTTACTATTGATGTGAGTGTGATATTTCTATTCGTAAGGATGAAATATATGTGTGTTTGCCTAATAAAGGAGTTTAATCATGCACATTTATGTCTTAAAATATTTCAATACGGATTGTGATGCATTTACATCTTAAAAGCATCCACTACAATTTCTAAAGCAAGTTCTAAATAGCCTATATGATTTATATATTAAAAGCATCATGGTGGTCCAAATGAATGCTCACTCGTACACTAATGGGAAAGAATTTAATGTCAGTTATTGCATTGGTGGCTTAATCCCTATTAATGTTGGTCTTGATTACTTAATATTTTCTAGTATAAGAAAACAGTCAGCTACTCCTGGCATACACAATCTTTTCTATTACCAATGTTGGCTTTTGCCAACACAAGAAATAAGGATTTATTAGATTGCTAGAATAATGGGAGTACATTTACTGGTGATTTGATGTGCGTATATCATAGTAGTATAAACAACACATCCATATTCTCAAGTTTCCATTTATAAATGGATTTAACTACTTGATGTTCACTGGCCTTGGATGGCTCAAAATTGATATAAAGGCTTGCCTATTTTGACTCCATGGCTGAAAAGCTTGCCTTAGCAAGCTCGCCAAAAACAGACATCCATACTTGTAGAGACTGATATATCTCAATTGTAAGGAGTTATAGAGCTTCATTTCATACCTAGATTTGTTTGTAGTCTATGAAATGTGGAACAAACAAAAATGTTTCCACCTTTCATTATGCCCCTTTATTTTTGTGTCAGGTAGAGATTCCTTCTCAATATGTAACCGACTTGACCTGATTTCCCAGTGATTTCCACTTACATCATGTCCTACACATACACATGTATATACACCAACGCTTCAATTTTTAGATTGCAAGCTTTGCTTTGAAGTCCAGATTTTTTATGTAGTCAACCTTATAGACCATTATCTCTTCACCCCTTATTCTCTATTTATGAAAAGCAATACTCACTATATATGTTTATCAATGCATTACAAAGCAGAATATCACAATGTTTATAGATTCCCTTGAAATGGTTAGTTTTTCTCATTGGTTACTTGCACTTTTATCACCCCAAGAGCTAAGATGTTTGAACTACTTGGCATGCCTGGGAATGGTTCAAAGTGGTATAACAACCCAACATGAGTTAGACAAGTCTCTTGAGACACACACCAAGACTATATTAGGTAGGGGCAAATGGGACATGGTATCAATATTAGAGACAATAACCAATCTTAGTTAAAACTACACTTACAAGTTGGTCTCAAAGAATTTCATGGAAATTCACAAACTCGCTCCACAGTGACACTAAAAAAGTTGGCAATTGTCTCTATGGGCCTTAGAAATATCCACTTTACAAAGAAACTAACACCAATGTAAATACTTCTATTTGAAAGTATTTGATAGAAATCCATAGTGAATAACTTTGAGCCATTTTAAAAAACTAGAGTATTTTATGTTGTGTACTACTTTTCATAGATAGAGAAAAATGAGTGAAGAGATAATGATGAGCTTTATAAGGTTGACTACATCAAAAATCTATAATACATATGTAAAACAATTTTTTGTTGATTTATTGTACTTTCTAGTTTAATATAAATTTTAAATATATTTTTTTCAAAATAACTTGGTTATTTGATTGGCTAGCACTCCATGCTTGAAATGGTTGATATACCTAATCTTAGATATTAAGACCTAAATTTGAAATCAAGAAAAGGGTCTTCATAAAGACATGTCTACATTGAGAAAGATATTCCTAATGGTGCCTTGTGTTGTCCTAATCCTATCATCTCTATGATGCCAATCTCTAATGTTGCCTTGTGTTGTCCTAATCCTATAATCTCTATTATACCAATCTCTATCTACATATCAATACACTCTATCTCTCTAATTATATCAATACTTGCCTTCTCTATTGCTTCATGGTAATACAACAATCCACCCTCACAATGCAAACAAATTGAGGGACTTGTCCTTAAAATACTCGCTCTTGTATGGTATATCCATGCACATTATGTCCATTGATGATAAGCTTCCTCCTTTCCTTTGATGACTCTATGTTGTTTGTAAATTCTAGCTATGGATATATACCCACAAATGACTAATTGACCATAGTATATATAGATCCTATTTACAAGGATAACCTCAGTGCTCCTATTTATAAGGATAATTCCCTTCTCCTATTTACACCACCTCCCCTTACTTTTACGGTTGAAGGGAAAAACTAATAGGGACCTACCCCTAGCATATAAGCTTATGCACCTTTTGGGAAAAAAAACCCTCCCTTGCACTTACGTGATTCCCTAAGTCACCCACGACAAACCCCATGTGGGTTAAATGAAGAAGATCGTGTGAGTGGTTCTCTCTCTCTCTCTCTCTCTCTCTCTCTCTCTCTCTCTCTCTCTCTCTCTCTCTCTCTCTCTCTCTCTCTCTCTCTCTCTCTCTCTCTCTCTCTCTCTCTCTCTCTCTCTCTCTCTCTCTCTCTCTCTCTCTCTCTCTCTCTCTCTCTCTCTCTCTCTCTCTCTCTCTCTCTCTCTCTCTCTCTCTCTCTCTCTCTCTCTCGTGCGTACACACACGGATTAATCAATGATCACATCGTTGCGACACACACAGAGAAAGATTAATCAGTGATGGCATCGTTGCTATACTCACACACACACGCATACACAGATTAATCGGTGATCACATCGTTGCAACACACACAGAGAGAGATTAATCAGTGATGGCATCGTTGCTATACGCACACACACGCGCACACACAGATTAATCAGTGATCACATCGTTGCGACATACATAGAGAGAGATTAATCAGTGATGGCATCGTTGCTATACTCGCACACACGCGCACACACAGATTAATCAGTGATCACATCGTTGCAGTACTGAGTAAACGTAATATATTCATTGGTCCTACGGTTGATTATATTGTTGCATGGCAGGCGCATGACACCTGCTTCTTGTTCCTTTCACGTGCTAGAGTTGATCGTCTCAATATTGTGAGACTGCTGTTGATTGGCATCGTCACCCGCCCGGAAGCTACCTAGCCGCATGGCACGGCACTCACACCATTAATGATCAGGATGATACCATCCAGTTCGCTCCTCCATGACCTCCTCCTTCCTGTTATCGCTAGCATCCTCTGAGCGGCGTCACCTTCATCACTCCTATGCCTGCTTCCACCCCGCCTTACACGTCCATTGATATTACCTCTCTGCCTTGTACATTTTACGAGTCGCCTCCATGTTTTCTTGCCTTGCCCTTCCCTTCAAACTCTATGCATGCGTTCTTTGTCCCAAACAACTACACGCAATAACACATCTCGCATCATTCAACCCCACCTTCCCCCCGTGACATCAATAGCTCCATGCATCCTTCATCTCACGAATGACATGGTACTATAAAGGCACAAGGGAAGCTTGCCCACATACATGTGTGCTCTTTGACCTAAGCTATGTGGGTATATAGATTTTTCATTTGCATTAGACTCGCTATTAAGCTCTCAAAAATTACAAGCATGGGACCAGGCTTATCATATAATCATTGATGTAATATCAAGCAAACACACGTGAACTTCAACCCCATGACAATATGCCACAAAGAATATTAAGAAATTCCATGCATGACATAAAGCAAAGGAACAATAAGAAAATATAAGCTCTTGACATATGGCCAATGAATTGAGAATCCAGTTAGCACAATCACAAACCAACAAGTTTGCCACCCTAACAAGGTCAAGCCCAAATATGGCTAGCAACAACTAACTATAGATTCACAATATCATATTTTGAGAACAAATAAATATTCACCAATGCAGTGGCACTAGCAATGACATTCTTAGTCCCCCCCAAACCAGCAATGACTCTCTGTACACTTTGGTCAAGTATGTGGAAGTTTTCTCCTTGATGGATGTATCAATTGCCTTAAGGAACATAGAACCTCAAGGGAAAATGCACATGATATTGATTAAAGGTATTTTTTGATAGCTAGTCCATCCATTTGATGTTATTTTGCACCTATACATTGGCACAAAATCAGGTATAATTCTTTTAAGCATGGCTTAAGTAGTGCCCTTAACTTTATTAATATAATCTACATGTGTTTTTCTATGATCAAGTAAAACAAATCCTTTTTTTATTGTGCTCTTGAAATATGGGAGTTCCTATCATCACACTAAACAATATCCCACATGCCATAAAACCATGTATTTATTTTAGTGAAGCTTGAGCATTGTAGATTTATTAAATACCTAATGCAAATTCTATGTTCTTGTCTATCTAAATGCATGTGAACTTGTGCCCTCTATGAAAGAGCATACATGTGACCCATATTCTTTTGTCTTTTCTTCTGAATCTACCTCTTACTGAGTGTCATCCATATGTGAAATAGAAGGCCTACTATCATTAAGACCCCTCAATTTCTTCCTAATGCCAACCTCATTTATCTTAAGTTTGGCTCTATATTACACACATGCGCGCGTGCGCACATTTATGCCAATTAGTGGCGCGCGCATGCACACACACACACACACATTTATGCCAATCAGTGGAGATGTGCACCCATCCACAGTACCAATTACCCTAAAAATATATTCTTTAATTCATGTAGCATTGCATGAAAATGTGTGACCACACCTCTGGGATCATAATTGTGAACAATTTTTTCTAGTCACCAACTCTTCCACATATTTCCACTCTAGTCCATGAGCCATGATTTCAATCTAAGGCATACCAAGCAAAATTAGAATTACCATAGAATAAAATAAACTTCTAAGTCCTAACTATCATAAATATTTCAAAGTGCAAGTAATTTTTCAACATAATAAAATAAATTATTAACTATCACAATTATTGCAAAATGTGAGAAATTCTCGAGCACAATAGAATAATAAAACTCTATTAATAATTTGTGTAAATAAAAATGTCCATTTTACTTCTATGAGCTTATTTTATAATGTGAAAATGTCTAAAACACAATACAATAAGCTCTTAACTATCATCATTATTCTAAAGTATGAGAAATTATATAACACGATAGAATAATCTAAATCTCCTAATTATCATAATTATTCTAAAGTTTGAGAAATCCTCTAACACAATAGAAGAATGAATCTAAACATTTTTTAAAATTTTAATTGATAGATACTTAAATATCAAATTAACACTAAACATCTTGAACTACTTTAAAAACTAAAATTTAATTTTCTTAAACTATGTTATTAATAAATTAATAATAATTTTGGTAATAATTTTAAATTAATTAATTATTATTAACTTGCTTATTGTTAAATTATTTCTAAATTACTAAGTTACTATTAACTTAAGAAATATATACGTAAAATTAAATCAATAAAATACCAAAATATTTCTAACACTAGACTGATGTTAAATTATTAAATTATTAAAACATTTTTAACTTAATAAATAAAATAAAATCACCAATTGTAATTATTTTTCTTAATTTGATCTTAAATCATAAATATCCTAGAGTGTGAGGTAATCTCTTATATAATGATAGGATATTATCATTTCTTTTTTCTAGTTGGAATAAGGCAAGCACTTGCAAATTGGTAAATCCAGTTTGGCAAACCTCAGGTAGAAGCTTGAATGTTATAATCTAGATCTTTGATTGAAAAGAACTTGATAGAAATGTAACTAGTAGTATTCTATTATCATTTGAATGCTAATGTGTCCTCGATAATACACTTGAATTTTAGGGGCTAATATAAAATTTGGCCATTATTCATGTTAAAAAATCCTTTGAAATAACCTAAAATGTAACCTAGCATGGTACTTTTCTCTCATTGAACACTTCTATAATGATCTTTAATGGATAGCATTAACATTTTGAACATGGTATCAGAGCATGATACATTCTCTCTATCTTCATGCCCATCAATCCTAGCATCTAGGTCATATTGATTCAACTAACTCCATCTAATCATAACTAATAGGTGCTTTATTGAGATAGGCATATAAATCACTTCAAAACTCAAGATCTTGGAGGCCATTCATTACTCAGTCATCCAAAATCCATACCATAGAAATTCAAGAGGAATTACCATCCCCAACGTTAGTACATCAAGGTGATAGTGAAGGCTTCAAACTTTTGGTATTGTAGTAAGCAGCCATAAGTAGATAGACCAAGGTATGATAACATGACTATATATCTTTGCAGAGGGCAACTATTTTCTTAAAATAAAATTTAAAGCCAAGTCTTGTTTTTGTTAAGAAAATCTCAACATTTTGGAGCTATGTTGATTGATCTTCTATGAAGGGCTATACAATGATTTTCTAGATCATACTATTTGTGTGGATAGCATGCAAAAAAATTGTGGGGATCCTCATCTATGCCATATATTGGGGATGACCTTAAAACTCTTATGTTTCTTAAAATAAATTCTAAAGGCACTTATGTTTCTTAATAAGATCACAACATTGTGAAGCTGCATTGATTGGTTTTCTATGGAGGAAGATAGAATGATTTTCTTCTTTTTGGTCATTCTAAAAAGAACTTGTGGGGATCCTCATCTATGTCATTTATTAGGAAAGACCTTGAAAAAAATTTAGCACCAAAGAAACATGACAACAATAGTGTTCCTTCCTCCAGGAGGGGCTAGTTCAAATAACCATCAATTCTATGGCTATTATTGGTTTAAATAATGATTTTTATCTTAGGGTTTTCTTCAAGATTTTGATAAATTGATATTGGAGAAAGGCAAAGATTGTGTTGGGAAAATGAGTAAGCATCCACTTCATGGTTATAAAATCTCAAGCATTCAATTGAATCACCAAAAGCAGTGAATCCTTACTCTGCTTATTGCAAACATTTAGAATCTAATTGTTGTAAGTGTTTAGATAGCCACTTCAACGGTAATACATACCCATTGAACTATTTTCATCTATATAATATGCACAAGTCAAGACCTAAATCATAACCCTTCATGAGTAAGGGGGGAAATGGAAACGTTGTCAACAAAAATCCATGTTATGGTTAATGAAGCATTGATGCCTAAATACCTCTAGAAAAGCCATGACATCCTCAAAGCTTGAGTTCCAAAATGAAGCTTGTTATTAGGGGATGCCTTAATATTACTTACATGCCAAACCTTGAATAATCTAAACCAATGATTAGTGAGAATGCCATGATCCTATCCCAAAGGACCAATGCAATATTCCGATGTTCATGATTGTCAAGAAGCCATTCAACCAAGGTAACTATGTCTATCCTAAAAACCCTTGTAAATCTAATGCTTATAAGATGTCTAGTATCTAACACACTCGACTCAACTTACCCACACACAATATGTGAGAATAAAGGTATGCTCTTGTATTACGCAATGAAAGAAGGTGCAACATAAATACATCTCTAGATTGCACCCTCGTGATCCACACATGTGAGGATTTACCATAGAGTATGTAGTTCACATGTAGAGGGCCTCAATTGATTGCACCATATGTCCATATAGGTGTCACTATTTAGCTACTTTTTATCTATTGTCCTTATCTTCCATTTGCATTTGCATCCATTGAGTAAATTGTGCCATGATTTGAGTATTGAACTCCACGATCTTATCAATTTAATCCTTCATTTGAGTTGTTGATTCCACTAATTTATTAATGAAAAAATTTGTTTGGCTACTAGATATAACCATTTATTTCACCCTTGAGAGTAACTTTGCATGTCTATAAGCATGCCTAGTTTCATGTTCACACATGGCATTATTGAGGGTGCTAAGCTCTCCTTGCATTTGAGGCTCTTCAAGGCTTCCTTGGGATGTGTTATCCAAATTAGAATCTCTCATTTTTTTAGCATACTTCTAGGCCTTTTTTTTCCTTATGACCTATCATACTAGTGCAGTCCTACAAAGATGCCCTATCAGTAAATCAACTATGACTTGAGCTAGTAGGAAACTCCAATTACTAAACTTTTTGGTTCAAGTCAAAGCCTATGATACTATCTTTGAGATAAACCCTCTATATTATAACATATTCAAAACCAAAAATCCCACAATCCAATCTCTGAGTCTGAACTATCTTGTCCTACACCTTGTTTGGACATATAAGTGCCCTATTTTCAAATTTTTTGCCCTTGCAATGCTCTTTGAAGCTACAAAACCTTATGGAAAGATGACTAGGATCTATGAACAACTTGTACCATCTATAGTTCACCTCCAATAATGAAGGGTGTACATGTAATAACCTATATAAAGCTTGTAGTGTCCTACAAAGTACCTTGTTTTACCCTATTTTGATCTTCAAAAGGCTTGAATCTTCATTCCTCCATGAGAGATACCTGTGTGAGGTATAAAACGGTAAGACAAGCACCTACATGGGTCCAAGACCTAAGTGGTGTAGAAATTTCCTCCTCAAGCCAGATTGTGCACCCTTTCGGGATCATCAATGTGAGGGAGGGTCACCTCTCTTTTGCCTCACATCTCACCCCCCAACATACGCTTTTCATGGGAATATTTGATATGGCATCTCAATGCTACTCTAATCAACCATCATGACGTTCAAAGACTTAAAGGAAACATTCAACTCATTCCAGACAATGCAATAGAATGGAAATCGAATCGATAACATGGATAGGAAGAGGGATTTACCACATAGTGATTCACTACTTGACTTATCCTTTACAATTGATTTTTTCGCATATTTGCTATGCATAGTAAACCATTAATAAGATACTGGATTATGTTGATAAATCCATCCACAAATGTATCTTGAGAAAAAGGGATTTAATATGATGCCACAGTAAATTGATCAATTATTGAAATGAGAAGTAATGTATGTTTCATACAAGCAATGAGGATTCAATCCAATGCATCATTAATTCTGAATTCTCACTAGAAAGTTGATAGCTCAACAATAGGATGAGATTAAGAGAGACCAAGAATTAACCATTTTGTACCCAATGAAGCTTGATGAATCAATTTCAATCATCAGCAACTCCCATTTGCTCTTGTACGCTCCATAGCTTCAATGCTTTGCCTCCCAATGATTTAGAATTAGTAGATTCACTAAATAAGTCCCAAAGATAGACAAATCCTTCAACTTGAAGTGTATCTAGCTCTCTGTAACCTTCAATGATTGGAAATCTGAATGATTGCTAGAGAATCCCCAAATCCAAGTTAATAAAAGCCTCTTTATGCTAATTGATATTCCAATATAACCAATCCTTGCAAGATTCACAAGTAACCTTTTTGTAGATGAGATCTCTAGTTACCTCAAAGAAGTAAAAGCCCTCAATCTTGAAGCATCATTAAAGGAAGTTTAGTGATCACTTGTTGTCCATGCTTCATAATAGAAAATGAAGCTCGAAAAGAGGAGAATTAGGTCAAATCTTGGCTTGAATGAATTGAAGGAGGTTCTAGATTATTCTCATGAGCATTCAAAATCGAATAGAACCTTAAATCAATAACATTTGAGCCAAATTACTCTACTTTCCACAGTCCTCCATATCTAGGGTTTGTGAAGCTTCAAGAGAGGAAGAATACTTGCCTTCAAGATGAGCAATGGCTTCCCTAGCTTGTTGCCATGATGTAGAATGATATTGAGCAAGAGTAGATGCTATTGAATCCTCTAAAAATTAGAGAAGTTGAAGAAATTTATTATTGTACTAAGTGAAATAATCCTTTGAAGTGACTAGAATCCTCGAGTATGTGTAGTAGCAAGGCTTATCATAAGAGTACTTAGGCTCCCCTAAGAGATACAAAGAATGTTTAATCTTCAACTTCAAGACCAAGCCTCGACCTTGTAGATGGCAAAAACAATGCAATCTACCCTGCTCATCAGCATGAATCTCGGGCTTCAATGTTGGCCAAAATGGTGTTCATTATACTCCTTGAGAAGTAAGCTTTCATGCTACAAGGGTTTGGTTGAGAGAAAGGCCATGGCAAAGAGACTAGAAGCTCCAAACATCCATGGAGGCTGAGGCAAAGTTTGGAGAAGAAGGAAAATAATATCTTCCAAAAAGGTAATGAGAATTTCATTCTCCTTTAAAGTCTGGTGACCTATTTTGTCCAAGTCACTACCAAACTTACTTGAAAAGTTAATCACGACCTACTAAAATAACGTAGAGGTCACAATTTTTCCCACAAGCTTCTATAAATACTTTTAGCTGTGGTGTCTTCTAATTGTAGAAGTCATGCAAGTCACTGCTAGTCAAAATCCATGTCATGTACTTGTAGTACCTATCTAAGATAGGATTTTATGATGTAAAATAGGAAAATTGTGTGTGGAAAATGTAGAAATCAAATGGACCAAGAGCCTAAGATCTAGTACCACTTGCAAAGAAAGAGACACAAAGGTGAGAGAAAGATTACAAAGGAGAGATAAATACTAGTTGAGGAGAGAGAAATACTAGAACTAGAGAGAGAAATACAAAAATAAGAGAGAAAGAGAAAAGAGCGAAAGCTGTAGAAGCTGAAGAAGAAGCTTGGAAATGAAGAGGATCTGATATTATTGATTGAATGAATAAAAAATTAATCCTATTACATCTTATACTCATGCCAGTGTGACTAAAATATTTCTCATACTAAAATAAATTATCTATTTTCTCCTTCATTACAAATCTCTCTCTCTCTCTCTCTCTCTCTCTCTCTCTCTCTCTCTCTCTCTCTCTCTCTCTCTCTCTCTCTCTCTCTCTCTCTCTCTCTCTCTCTCTCTCTCTCTCTCTCTCTCTCTCTCTCTCTCTCTCTCTCTCTCTCTCTCTCTCTCTCTCTCTCTCTCTCTACATACATACATACATACATACATACAATAGATAGAAACTAGTTCTTTTATTGAGGTTTTTTTTTTTGGATTCTTGCTCTAACTTCATACATGTGTCCTTAGGAGCCATATCTTAGCCAACTTAGCTTCATGTACTTATACTCAATTTGGTCACTTCCAAAGAGAGTCTCTTGTTGGAATAATGTAGCCTTTAACCCATTGGAGATGACTTCTCTTGGACTTTTGAACTGTATTCAAATGTGCACACTAATTTTCCTACTCTAGAATGTATATAGAGCATGGATGACATGAAGCTAAACCAAGAAAGAAGATTCATACCAATAATACTGACAATTCTAAAAGTAGGTCTGTGTGAATAAAGTAGGTGTGATGTGCTTTTGGGCCTACAATCTCATGGCACTTTGCAATAGAATGGAATGCAACAAAGTGGTTACTTTTATTATAATTTTGTACATCCTACAAATGGTGCTTAATATGCACTTCTTGAAACATGATGTTATACTCAAAGTATAACATGCATTATGATTCACTCTACTAGTGGTGCTTAATATGCAATACTTAAAACATAATGTTATACTCAAAAGTATAATATGCATTATGATTCAATATTTGATGGATTAAGCATCCTTGACGCTTCTTCTGTGATAGTAGATACTATTGGATTTCGAGTGGAACGCTTGGGACTTGGAAATCTCTCTCCAATTCACCAACGTATACACTTCAGTTATTAGCCTTCAGGTACACATTGGCAATCATCTTTTGTTTTCTATAACAACCTTTCAAAGGCGTTAATATTATTCTCACAACATAAAGTACATTGCTTTATGTGATCGTTTTATGTATTATAGATTTCTTGACTATGGATGCATCCAAATCTCAAAAGGGTTTGGCACAGAAAAGAAAGACTTATTCTTCTGTAGCCTCTTTTCTATCTAGAGGCCAAAGTGCTTGTGAAAGACCAAAGGGTTTGGCATTAGAAATTGCCGATGAAAATGTGGGTCAAATGTCAGCAAAAATGCAAATGCTTTTATGATGTAAGAGGGTATGACAATGGATGGGTCAAATGCTATGGAAAATGTAAATGTGAGTATGGGAAATGAGACATAGAATTCTTTCAACATCGATGCTTCCATTAAAAAGGTGAAACGAAAATGCCAGCATCAATCGACTCTTTTGTATCCATGGACATATATATGCAAATCTTTATGCAATGAGAAAAGAGTGAAATACCAATGGTGTCAAGACGCCAACAAAGTGAACACCTATACTCAGGGAGCCTCTCAAAGCATCCAATTGTCAACATTGAATGACCATGCAAGGATATCTAGCTACATTAGTATAGTATGTGCTCGTAATGCCAAGGCAAAGATTGGTAATGATGGCGAAGGACCTATGGATCATGAATTGGATACCATGGTCCATAGTGAACAAAAGCAAATTATATCATGTATGAAATTTGTATATTTTTGTGTATGTGAAGATATACCATTGTAAAAATATCCACAATTATGCTTGTTGCAAAGAGAGCTTTGCACTCCAAATATGACTGCATCAAATGAATATGGATCCTATGTAAATCCAGTTTCAGGAAGAGAAATGATGTTGGCTATGAGGGACCATTTTCAAAAGCAAATGTATGCAAAGATGTGTCCTAGTCCTTTCTTTTCATTGCTCATTGATGAGAGCACTAGCCACACTATGGAAAAGCATCTTATGATCTATGTTTCATATGTCAAAGATGGAGGCAAAGGAAATGCAGTTTGTAGATTTGTGTGGGTGTTGCCAATGGATAATGGAACATTTGAAGCCATGTATAATGCTACACATGCATTTTTCTCAGAAAGTGGTGTAGATATGCAAAACTTAGTTGCTATTGCAATTGATGGAGCTTCAACTATGACAGGGCATAGGACAGGAGTTCAAGCATTGTTGCCACATGTCATGGGTATTCATTGTATTGCCCATTGACAAGCACTTGCAGCAAAAGATGGATTTGTGACACATCCACATGTATTTGCCTTTGTGGATAAGGTTGCAAGCAAAGTATATTCATGGCTAGGAAGATCAACAAACCATCATATGGAACTTTGGAAAATAATGCATGAGTATGACATTATGGACATGAAAATGTTACAAATGCACGCAGTTCTGTGGCTCTAAGGGGCAAAGTGATGGAAAGTTTGTTTAGATCATGCCTACTGTGCTTGAGCAATGGAAAAGACATGAGAAAAAATGGTATGAGTGTGCTACAATGTTTATGGTGCAATTCATCATACACCTCTTAGTAGATGTACTTGTAGAGTTAAACAAACTTAACTCTGAATTTCAAAGGCAAGAGATGGATGTAACATCAATTGGTGCCCTTATTGATCTAACCTTTGAGAAGCCCGATTGGAGATATATACATGTAATGATGACCAATTTGATATTGGTTCAAAGCATCTCTCGGCAGTATTGAATATGACAAAAAATGGGAAGTTGGATTTTGTAAATGCTAATGGTATATCACATACGCATGTATTGAAGTATATTGCAATTTCAAAAGTGTGTAAAAAGAAGAAGAAGAAAGGAGCTAAGAATACAAGTGATTTAGAAAGGGAAGATGAGGACTTGGACTTAAATACAATTCTTCGAGGTGATGGAAATGAGACAGGTTCTCTTTCAAAATGTATTGGTGTTGCACAAGCATATGTGTGAAATGTTTTAAATGCTTTAACTAGTAAATTTGAGGGTCTACCAGTTTTCAATGCATTTAACATATTTAATCCTTCTTTGTATCCCATGGATACTATCGATCAAGACAAAAGGAGCCAAGAATGACTGGAATGACTAATAAACAAACTTAAGGTTGATAGTCAAATAGTTGATATTTGAAGGTGTATGAATGAGTGAGAGGATTTTGTTGGGATGCTATCTGGTGTTGCAAGAAACGAGGGTATGCATGATGCTTGGGAGTTTATAGCAGTACAAAGACTTGGTGGGATTTATATCCAAGGATGATGCATTTATGGCAAACATGCATAGTTATTCTAGCAAGTATAGCCTCATGTGAACAAGGGTTTTCTAGACAAAATCTAATGAAAAGTAACTTGAGGTCTAGCTTATGACTTGTTATAGTGGATGCATTGATGTTATTATCCATTGGCGCACATGATAGCTCACAAATCGATTGGAAAGATGTTTGGGATATTTGGATGGATGCAAAAAATAGAAGGACAATGCCACGAGAATGATCATATGGATTTATCTCCTTACTACTTGTGTTGGCAAATTCATGGAGTGTTTTAGCCTTTCCATTACTTAGATTATTCCTTATGAGAAATGCTTATTGTGGCTCATGTTGGGTTGTTGCATTTTGAATCTATCTTCTTAAGATGGCTTGTTGCAGGTAGTGAAAACTTATTTGTCATATTCTAATTGGGTTGAACATTGATTTCATAGCCTATGAGCTTTCAATTTTTCATTTTTAAAGCCTTAATTAGGGACTTTCCTATGTTACCTGTCATTCACATTTTTTGTTTGTCATTCGACTAACGCAATTTTTCTATCATCTGTCAAGTGAATGGTATTTTGAAAATTTTTCTATCATTAAAAAAAGCAAGGGACCCGTCAAATTTAGGTCTTGCTAGCAATGTGTGGTTTTGGGGGAGGGGGGGGATAGAGTCAACTATATATATATAGGTAATATTACTATTTTGAGTGTGTGAGTTCAAAATGCATCACAAGTTTGTTTTATTTGTAGTTTTTTGAAAATAAATATTTCTCTATAGGTTCTTGGTACGTGTGCCACATCTTACTACTATATTATATTGGTTGTAGGTTTGAAATTAGTTATATGTTTGGAGGTTCGAAATGCCCCGAACCTCCAAAGGGATTTCCAAACCTCCCTTTTTCAATTAAACCCCCCTCCCCTCCCCTCTCTCTCACATATAATCTCTCATTTTCTCTTCCCCCTCCCCTTTTTAATTAAACTTCTCCCTCCCCCCCTCTTTTCTCTCTCATTGTAGGGCCTACTCTCTCTCTCTCTCTCTCTCTCTCTCTCTCTCTCTCTCTCTCTCTCTCTCTCTCTCTCTCTCTCTCTCTCTCTCTCTCTCTCTCTCTCTCTCTCTGTGTGTGTGTGTGTGTGTGTGTGTGTGTGTGTGTGTGTGTGTGTGTGTGTGCTAGATTAAATTTTTTAACTTAAACTTTTTAATTAAATATTTTTAAAAAAATAATTTGAATTTTTTGGGACAATTTTTCACACACTTTGAGAAGGAGATGGAAGAAGAAAGAGAAGGATTTAAAAAAAGAATGAGAAAAAAACAAAGAGAGGGGGAAAATAGAAAATAGATGTCTTTTTTAAATTAAACCTTTTTTTAATATAGTTTTTGACTTAGAGAGAGAGAGAGAGAGAGAGAGAGAGAAAGAGGAAATATATAATTTGAAAGAGAGAGAGAACAGTGGAGAGAAAGAGAAAGAGAAAAATAGAGAGAAAAGAGAGCGAGAGAAAAAAACTTGAAAGAGAGGAAAAGAAAAATGTGAGAGAGAGAGAGAGAGAGAGAGAGTGAGAGTGAGAGTGAGAGAGAGAGAGTGAGAGAGAGAGAGAGAGAGAAACTGAGAGAAAGATACAAAGAGAGCAAAAAAGAAAGAAGAGGAGAGAGAGGAAGAGAGGAAACAAAGAGAAAGATAATTATAGAGAGAGAATATAAAATTTAAGAGGCAAAGAAAGAGGAAAAGAGAGACGAGAGGGAGGAGAAGAAAAGGGGGGAGAGAGAGAGAGAGAGAGAGAGAAGAAAAGCAAGGAGAGAAAAGAAGAGAGAATTTAAACACTGAGAGAATTATAGAGAGAGGAGAGATAAATGTTAAAAGAAAGAGCAAAAAAAATTAAAGAATGAATGAAAAGAAGAAAAAAAAAGGAAAAAAAGAAGGGAGAGAAGAAAAGTGGGGAGAGAGAGAGAGAGAGAGAGAGAGAGAGGAAGAAGAAAAGAGGAAGAGAGATGGGAAAAAGAGAAAAGATAAGTCTTTTTAAATTTAAATATTTTTTGAAAGAGGGGGGAAGGGAGAGAGAAGGAGAGAGGAGGGAAAGAGAGAGAAAATAAAATTTTTAAAAAAGAGAGAGAGGGAGAAGAAAAAAAGAAAAATTAAGAGAAAGGGGAGGAGAAGAAAAAGGGCGAGAGAGAAAGTATGAACATAAAAAGAATTATATATAAAAAAAGATAAAATTTACATACTTCAAGAGGCTGAGAGGGGAAAGAAAGTGAAAGAAGAAGAGAGAGAGAGGAACATGGGGAGAGAATTATAGAGGAAAGGTAATATTTAAAAATAGAAGAAAAAATAGAGGAAAGAGAGAAGGAAAAGAGAGAGAGAGAGAGAATAGTATAAATAGAAAGAATAATAGAGGAAATATAAAATTCAAAAGGGAGCGATAATTTTTTTTTAATGAATAGAAGAAAAAAAAGAGAGGAGAGAGGAGCGGCCTAGCGTTTTATTGCACGAAGCGCATGCAAAACACTAGTAGGATTTATCAAGTTTGATTATATGTCCAATTAAAGAATTAGAGCTGTATAAAATCCAAATATAGAAACCAAAGATCAAAAAGTCTCAAAAGGCCTCAAGTGTGTTGCACTCAAAGCCTATGCACATACATGAGCCACAATGATGGAGGTGTAACGTTCCTGCCTATCGGTTATCCATGCATGTTTTTAGCGGTCAAGAGACGAATCTAAGCAATGCTGCCTGGCACTCTAATGGAATGTTACGGGGTTTGTCGCCTAGGTCTTCTCAAGTCCACCTTGCAATGGAACATTCGCGGTCGAAACCATTGGGATTGACGTGAAATTTGGGTTCCTAGTGGTCAAGGTCTCCTGACAACATTCTAGCGTCGAGTCCTGGATATCCTACTTTACACAGAGACACCCAAGTCGAAGCATATCCATGCCGCACTTGGTTTAAAGAGAATGGGAAATGAGAGGGATGCGTCGCTCAATCTCTCTACCCGTAGGGCATAGTCCCATTCTGGTCCCCTAAAACATCATGAATCGGGGTTTTAACCTAACAACTTCTAAGGGTCAGACGTCGATAAAACCTTGTGAGAAGCCTCCTAGTTCTCTGGGACCACCCTGTCGTAAGACGGACCCGTCGGGGGTTCCGCCCACCCGCTTTCCTCAATAAGCGTTCTTTAGTTATTTAATTAGATCCTACCACATTTATGTGTGACATTTAAAATCAGCTTCCTTGATTAAGTGGCCTTTTAGGAAACAGGGTTTATTCGCTACCCATACAGGAGAAATTATATATCCCTTCTGCCCTACAAAAGTAGCTAGTCCAAATCACATGGCACCACAATTTCCATCCTTTATTTAGAATAGGATCTTCCAACGCACAGATGTTGGGGCCACGGAGATCTTCAACTTCATTCTAAACTTGGCAAGGAGTATCCAAGGACCCACAAGCTACCTAGGAGTGAAATATTATTCCCGTGGTTGGCCTTTTCACCACTCGACCTTTGACCCATGAATCGAGCAGTACCCTTTTTGGGTCGATCCATGGTGCGATCATGGAGGTGATCCACCCATGCAAAGAACCTTTTCTTAATTAATTCATTTAAGAATCACGCACAATCAAGGCAATCAGTCCTAATATCATCTTCCAAGAAAACATTCATTTATCCCCATTGCAATTTGTCATCACAGAAACACAAGCACTTATAATAATCGTCCAAATGACAATCCAACAATCAGTTGAATGTAAAAGCATTTAGGATGTTATTTGATCAACCAACAAAACCAATTGTATTTTTCCAAACAATGCAAGAATAAATGCGATAACATTTCCATCCGCATATTCGCTCTCCCCCTTGGGATCTAAGGGTGATACTATGTAAAATCTTACTTAACACTCCCTTCCTTCGGCTAAGGCATATGTTAAGGTCTCATACAACTATAAAATATGTAAGTTCTATTGATCACTTACATTGATCGGCAACCCAACCTTCTTTCTAACAAGTATAAAAGTATCGGTCTTTCCTTTGACTTAGGGCTTCCTAATCCTTGACCTCTCCACTTGCCTTTGAGGCCTGGAGTTGTTATTTGTATCTAGCCTCGCTCTGAATCGGATTGATGAAACTAGTAATTAACAAACAGATCTCGAGGCATCTTAGTTTTAATCCTTATGGTCATTGTTTGTACTAACTATGCACATCATCAAGATCCCAACTACCAAACTTGAGCTATCAGTTCATGATATTAGCAAGAGCTTGGGCAAAGATCTAGAGTTTCTAAAATGAATTTCCTTTAGGCTAAATTGCTTACCATGTAATCCGTCAGGTGTGCAAGCTATAACATATCCCTTCAATGTGGCGAAAACATACCTATTAATTTGCAAGAAGAGGGAGTTGACAATACCTTATGCTATGTATAAATTTATCGCATAGCATCTAGGTGCAATTTACTTCTCTTGATACATGCATTTTGAAAACATCTTTCGAATATTTGAGATTAAATTTATCATTTTCAATTAACTATTCTCATGTGGTATAGTAGGGGACCTAATGTAACCCCTACGAGAATCAAAGCAAGCATCTAACAACTTGAAAATGTATTACTTATATCCGGTACCGTATTTGTATTAACAATGATACCCTCGCCTAAAGCTTCGTTGCTAGTTTTAGGATTGCCACCCACATACGACATTCTTTGCTTGGGGGACCATTCTCGATCTTCCTCTCTTTGTGAACCATATATTAATCAATCACATATCATTACAAAGGTTTGCTCTGATACCAATTGTAATGTGTCTGCCTATCGACTGTCTAGGCACGTTTTTAGTGGTCCATCGAGAGATGAATCTAAGAAATGTTGCATGACACTCTCATGGAATGTTACAAGGTTTGTCACCTAGGTTTTCTGGAGTTTGGGGAACATTCGCGGTTGAACCCAGTGGGATCGAATTGAAATTTGGGTTCCTAATGGTCAAGGTCTCCTGACAACATTCTAGCATCAGATCTTAAATATCCTCTTTACGCAGAGATATCCAAGCCGAAGCAAATCCATGCAGCACTTGATTCAAAGAGAATGGAAAACGAGAGGAATGTGTTGCTCAACCTCTTTACCCGTAGGGCATAGTCCCATTCCGATCCTCTAAAATGGTATGAATCAGGGTTCTAACCTAATAATTTCTAAGGGTCGGATGTCGATAAAACCCTATGAGAAGCCTCCCAGTTCTCTGAGACCACCCTACCGTAAGGCGGACCCATTGGGAGTTCCTCCCACCCGCTTTCCTCAATAGGCATTCTTTAGTTATTTAATTAGGATAGCAAGAGCTTGGGCAAAGATCTAGAGTTTCTAAAATGAATTTCCTTTAGGCTAGATTGCTTACCATGCAAACCGTCAGTGTATAAGCTACAATACATCCCTTCCATGTGATGAAAACATACCTATTAATTTGCAAGAAGAGGGAGTTGACAATACCTTGGAACCTTATGTGATGTTTATACTATGTATGAATTTATCGCATAGCATCTAGGTGCAATTTACTTCTCTTGATACATATATTTTGAAAACTCAATCTTTCGAATATTTGAGATGAAAGTCGTCCTTTTCAATGAACTATTCTCATATGGTGTAGTAGGGGACCTAATGTAACCCATGGTTGAAGGATGAAGGAGATGGGGGAGAGGAAGAGATTTTTTATAGAGAGTGTCTTTTAGGGTTTAGAGTTGGTGAGGAAGGAAAAAGGGGAAGGAGAGAACAAGAGAGAGTGTTTTAGGGTTTAGAGTTGATGATGAAGGAAAAGAAGGAAGGAAAGAATGAGAGAGAGTGAATGAGAAAGAGAATGAGTGTATGTACTAGAAGATTGAAAAAAACTCAGATAACAAAGCACGAACACAGAAGTGGCAGAAATACTTGAAGAATTCAAAGATGTAATGCCAGCCGAGCTACCCAAGGGTCTACCACCCAGGCGAGATGTGGATCACAAGATGAGTTGATCCCAGGGCCTGCCCCACCAGCCCGAGCTCCCTATCGCATGAACCACACCAAGCTCATGGAATTGAAGAAGCAACTATATGAACTAGAAGAACAAGGGTTCATTCGCCCTAGCAAATCCCCCTTTGGTGCCCCAGTGTTATTTGTAAAGAAGAAGGATAGGGGACTTAGACTCTGTGTAGATTATAGGGCCCTTAACAAAATCACCATAAAAAACAAATACCCCATCCCCCTAGTGGAAGACCTCTTAGATAGATTGCACAGGGCCAAGTACTTTAGCCGTATTGATCTTAGATCAGGATACCACCAAATCCACATAGCCGAAGAAGATATCCCAAAAACAACCTTCCGCACCCGATATGGTCGTTTTGAGTGGTTAGTACTAGGATTCGGCCTAAGCAATGGGCCAGGCACATTTTGTGGCCTCATGGATGGAGTCTTTAAACCGGAGATAGATATCTTTGTCATTATCTACATAGATGACCTCCTAGTCTACAGCAAAACCTTAGAAGAGCACAAGCAACACTTACGCCGAGTTTTTGAGAAACTACGACAGCATTAGTTATATGCCAAGCCTGAAAAATGTGAGTTCGTAGTGAAAGAGTTGGAGTTCTTAGGCTTTATTGTAGGAGCAGATGGAATCAAAGTGGATCCTAAGAAAGTCGAAGCTGTCCAAAGATGGCCGGTACTGAAAACTGTAAGAGAAGTGCGGGAGTTCCTCGACTTCACAGTATTTTGCCGAAGATTCATCAAAGATTACAGCCTCATTCATCACTGCCCCCCTCTCCCACCTCACCAAAGAAGATCACTCTTTTACATGGGGGAACGCGCAACAGGAAGCCTTTGAGCAAATGAAGAAGTACATGAGCCAAACTCCCATCCTAAGGGTGCCAAATTTCATCAAACCCTTTGAAATTTCTACAGATGCATCCGACTACGGCATAGAAGGTGTACTGGTACAGGAAGGTCACCCCATTGCTTATGAGTCCAAGAAATTTACCAATGCTGAAACAAGGTGGAGCACACATGAGAAGGAAATGTTGGCAGTCATCCACTGCCTCAGAAAATGGAAGCACTATGTTCAAGACAAGCATACAATAGTCTTCACTGACAATATCTCCCTCAAATACTTCCAATCTCAACCCAAGTTATCGGCAAAGCAAGCCCGCTGGCTAGACTTTCTAGCAGAATTCGACCTGGAGATTAAGCACAAGCCGGCTCCACTAACAAGATAGCAGATGCCTTAAGTCGGAAAGCTGACTTGAAAGCTGTTAGTGTGGACAGCAACAACTTCATAGAACTAGTCAAAGAGGCCCTAGAGCAAGACCAAGAAATGCACAAGATAATCAGAGATGTGGAAGCAGAGAAGACCCCATATGGAATGTACACCTTAGAGGAGGATATCCTAATTTTAGGCAAGAGATTGTATATCCCCAACAATTTAGAGTTGAAAAAACTCATCCTGCATGAGATACATGATGGCAAAATTGGAGGCCACAAAGGGCAAAGCAAAACCTTGGAGGCCCTTAGGAAGCAGTTCTTTTGGCCGAATATGAAGAAAGAAGTAATAGACTACATCAAAACTTGCCCCACTTGCCGACTGGTCAAAGCACCACGATCAAGACCAGCAGGACTACTACAACCATTACCGGTACCCAACCGCCCATGGGATGTCATCAGCATGAATTTCATTGTAGAACTACCGGAGTCCCATGGGTACACAATCATCTTTGCAGTGGTGGACTATTTTTCCAAACAGGCCCACTTCATCCCGGCCAAACCACCACTAAATGCCAAGGAGGTAGCACGCCTCTTCTTCACACATGTATTCAAACTTCATGGCTTACCACTGGCCATAGTATCAGATAGAGATGGAAGATTCATGAGCGACATGTGGAATGAACTTTTCAAGACACTAGAAACACAATTGAGATTCTCATCATCCTTCCACCCGGAGACAGATGGACAGACAGAACAAGTCAACCAAGGCATCGAAGACTATCTCCGGAGCTATGCCCGAGTGGACCAGAAAGATTGGGCCTTGTACCTTGATGTCTTGGAATTCCACTATAATAGCTCCATCCACTCGGCAACGGGGTACACCCCCTTTGAGTTAGCCACAAGAAAAGAAGTCATTACCCCACTGGCCCTAGCATCCGGAGCAGCCAAAGCAGAAGATCAAGATGTAGAAGAGTTTCTAAAGAAATAGAGAGACCGAAATGCAACAGCTAAGCAAAGCCTCGAGCAGAGCAAGATCACCATGACCAAGCAAGCCAACAAGAAGAGAAAGGCTGTACTATTCGCCAAAGGAAACATGGTCCTAGTCAACTCTAAGAATATGTCACTTTCCAAAAACATGACTCCCAAGTTCAATCACCGCTACTATGGACCCTACCGAATCACTCAAATGCTGAACGAAGTCGCCTACAAACTGGACCTGCCAGACAATGTGTGTTCATAATGTGTTTCATGCTCGTCTTCTGCGCACATCCTATCCAAACAACCAATGGGGACGGTGCATACCAATGCTCCATTCCAACAGTCCCTTCGAAGTAGAAGCATTCCTCCGATGCCGAGAACAAAGAGGCTTCTCCGAATACCTCACCAAGTGGCGCGGGCGTCCACTCAAGGAGGCCACTTGGATCTCAAAAGTGGAGGCCCGCGAACGCGGAAAAGATGCATTCGCCCTTTGGCTCGACCCTTCCAACGACCCTTGAGCCTCTCCAGAAAACCAAAACAATGTGGTTCCAATCATAGACCCCAACGTGCCTCCACTCGTCAAATGTAATTGAGTCGAGGGTGGACCCGCATGGTAACAATCATCAATAACTCCAAAAACAAAAGCCCCAATAGTCCAGTCTAGATGGGCAGACACTGACCAGCTTGCTAGAAAAGACTGTGTTAAGATCCCCAAGTCCTAGTGCAGCAGACACTGGCCAATCTGATAGTATAGACTGTGTTAAGACCACGCGGTCCCCTTAGACCGACAGACACTGACCAGTTTGCTAGGAAAAGCTGTGTTAAGACCCCGGATGAGTCAAATAACAAACGCTTCCCTTAGATTGTTCAGGACAGCAATCCAATAAGCGCGGGCAAGTGTAAGGGCTTTGTAGCTATACCATGCCGTTGCTACCAAATGCACCTATATAGAGAGTACTAGTGACTCAAAGCCCTACCTTGTTTCCACACTACGTGTGATTCCCTATACCCAGTCGTGAACCCTCTTATGTGCGGCATCACGAGGGTGTAATCTGGGATGTGTCTATGTTGTCCCGCTTTTTGGATTGAATAATACAAGAGTATACCTTGAGCTCATATATCGTGTTATTTTTCTATGCCGTGTTGAGTGCGTAACGAGTGCAGGTTTATCACGAGAGAGAGAGAGAATTTATAATGGGAGAGATAGGGGAGATGATATGGGGTGGTGGTGGTGTTGTCAACCCATCCACCACTTGTCAGCGTGGTGCATGGTGACATGTATTCTCAACCCCCCAATGGCCGACAGTTCTGTTGAGATGGGGGGGTGGTTATTTCACGAGGATTAGAATCAAACTTTTGATGAACAATGGTGGCTCAATTACCCATTTGGGCATTACATGGGAACCACAATATTTGGTTAAATATAAGCCACCCCTTCAAAGGAGAGAGGAGATTCAGCAAAGTATCATAGAAAGCAAGTCTTACCATAGTGATACCCCTTAAACACACCTTTTTCCCCATTAGTTGTATGGGGCTAACAAAGTTGGAACTCAATGTGAGGGGATCTTAAGCGACAAATCATTGCCACGTAGGCAAAAGACAACTTGCCCTCTACCATGGTAGCTCTGTGCGTGGTCTATCGAGCTTTCGGTACACAGAAATAGACCCTTTCAAAAGAACCAACAAGATGATAGGAGAGAGTCCCCAGAGAAACACAATCGGATGTGGGGGATCCTTACAGCATTGTGATTTTCTCCCTAAATCCGGGTTAAGGCTTTTGATGGTTCCTGTAAACCGGAGAGTCTCCTCAACTGCAATAATCAATCCTTTCATTCCACAGCCACCCCTGACAATTGTGATTTAAGATTGCTGACACTGTTATCATTGTTAACCATGAGGCTCTTCTCAACTGCAATAATCAATCTCTTCATTCCACAGCCACCCCCCCTAACAATTGTGATTTTAGGCTGCTGCTGACACTGTTATCATTTTCTAGTCCTAGGTGTTGAGATACATGGAAAGGATTTGGAGACGGATATTTAGCCTAAATATTCAGTGAGGTCAAATGAGAGCACATTACAAAGAGAATCCATTTTCATTCCAGGGCACAAAACATGTACATGCTGGTTCTGGAGAGAACAAATATCACAGGATACTTCTACCACTAGAATGCAGCATTCCACCAGAGTTATCATTGTCACGTTATCGAGCTTAGAACTCTTAAGAAATTGACTAAATGAAATGTGACCAAAGCCTGAAAACCTCCAAAGCCCTAAAATCCTCCAAAGCCTGCACCTATTTAGCCCCGCAGGTGCAATACCACGTATATGGGCTGTCAGCTGCACCCACCCTCAATATTTGAGGAAGTATTTTCTGCCAGAAGTTTTTTTAAGGTTCATACATCCTACCAGGACTCCTCACCTACCACAAGTGCACACAAAAAAATTGAATGTCATAGTTTTGAAACTCCAAGCAACCGACAATCAGCTTCTGATGGTAGCAGCATCGGCCAGAAGATGCTTTAAAGGAAATGGGAAATCGACTCCTGGCAAGGGAGTTGTTTTTAACTACATAGCACAGATAAACACAAACTTTTCCTCACGGTTATCAGAAAGGGCTCTGGTGGACCAGTAGTGAAGAATCTTCCCACGTCTCGTAGGGTTTCGGTGAGTGTGGGAACCGTTGAGTTTCTATGCACACTACATGGAAAGGAAAGGAGCCCATAGCTGACCTCTTCTATCAGCACAAAAGCTTTAACTAAGCTTCTAATTGCAAAGTCCCATTTCAACCAAATAACAAGAGTAAAGCACTCTGATGTTTGCACAAGGACTCTGCACGTAGATGCAGACTGACAGTCCTTGTGATTTCAAAGCTATCATACAATATTTCTCACTAGAAAAGCAATACCTAAAATCAAGACTCTTCAGAAGTCCTGATATTCGCCTGTATAAATTAGAATGAAAAAAATAATAGTAGCAAGTGAAGAACGATTAGTTTGTAAAAACCACTTTCAATCTTGTTTTTTATAACCTTCTCTTCATCACAAGCATGAGAAACACCCCATAGAATCATGCTTCTGTTCCAAAAGACGCATTTGAAGGAGAAAGGCGTGCAAATTTGAAGGAGAGACGCATGAAAAGTTATAGCAGTTTAAATCTACAGATGTTCCTAAAACATCCTACAGATGGGCATGCAGGGACAAATAAGGCCAGGCTAATTCACAAAATTGCGCATTAGTTTTGGCCACCGACACCTCCTTACAATATTTACAGAGGCCTTGTGAACCAGCTCATGACTGTTAACATAATAACCGGCATGAGCCAGCAAAATTGGAAGCCAAAGTGGAATTGAAGATGTACAATATTTGTATTGTGCAAAGGAAGAGGAAGGTGCCTTGCTTCATCCAGCTCTGCACAATACTCTGCCAATAAATATCTTTCTAGAGGAAGCTACAGCCTAAGACGACATTGGCACGGTCATAAATACTGCAGTTAATAGATAGGTCCTCTATGCATATATAAGACCAGAGGACAGATACATCAGAAGAAAAGCAGCTTCCTCATCATCTTTTGCAAACACTCTTCTTAGAGGTTGTTTCTCTGACGTCACAGGTCTGCTCAATTCAGATCTAGGCGAAGCCCCTGGTACAATTGAGGGAGACTGCAAATTCCATGTTAGCCAACCTTCCCGGCCTGTCCGAGCTAGATCTTTGTGAGAGAGAGGATCTCTCACATGGCCTGCAGTGACGTTTCTCACCTTTGCTTTAGACCACACGCTTCTCTTCTGCTGTTGATACGTTGCTTCAGTAACTGCAAGTTGAGTGCTGCAGCCCCGGTTCCACTCTGCTTCAATCTCAGACAACATCTCTTGCTTTCGCTTCAGGGGCCTAGGCATTGCTTTGTCAGTGGTCATACCAGCAACCGTAGAGTTAAGAACCTCATGCCCATCACTTAGTCCTGAACTTCTCTTGGCCTTCTTGAAGCGAATGCCACATGCATTGCACAGTGACTGCAAAAACAATATAGGTTAACATATTGCGAACATGTGAGAGCAACTAGACAGGACAACCGGGCAGATCTGGTCAGAAAAAGAAGAAAATTAAACATACCTTAGGACCATGTGGCCCACTTCTCCAGAGCGGAGTTTTGGTAGTTCCACACAGGGAACACGTTCTTATGACACTGTTGCGAGCAAGATTCACATCCGCACAGCTGAGTTCAGATTTGGCAGCTATGGAATCCTCGTTCGGGTCAACCTTAGACCTTCCACAAGGACCTGCGGACGAATGAGGCACATCAGGCATCGATCCATTGTCATGTACCTTCCTCTTAGGCTGCCAACACCTCGTCTCGCCCGTCGGAAGAGTCGCGTGTTGACTCAGTACAGTAGAATAAGTAATAGGTCTTCCCAACTCAAGACTACTATCTCTGACAGTAGGGGTATTAACTTGCTCACTGCTGTCATCACTGTTCTCTGTTGTTAAACTGTGATTATCTAACCGAAGATTTTGAGAAAGCTGTGTGTGATTACGCCTCTGTGACAACAAAACAGAAAACATGTTAGCGCGAAAAACCTGCAAGCATGCATCTATGAAGACGCAGCCAGGATCCTGATTAGGCAACTGATAAGGCAACTAGACTAACCTCGGTAGGAGAGGCCACATTGGACAGGGAATCCTCACGTAAGGAGGAGACGTCTCGGTCACTACTGTAGCTGCAACTACTTACTGTGTCGCCTGCCTTCGCAGATGCATGTTCATCCTCACCGCGATCAGAACTTAGACAGCGTGCCTTATGCAGCACAGGAGGCGAGCCACAACGGGAAGATGAAGGAGACAAGGAGCCAGATCTGAGAGGGGCCTTGAAGACATTGAGATCAGGCCCCGCATCCTCATCTTTCCTGCCATCAGACGAAACGTTTGGAGAAGAAGGCCTAGACGAGCGGTAGGAGTGATCCAGGCGTAGGAGAGGAGGGCTAAGAGATTCCGCACAAGTGATCAGGCTGGTCTGCCTACCGGAGAAAGATGGTCCATTGTACGTCCCGGCGCAAGCCACCAGCGGACGCACAAGCAGACCCGTGGGAGATGCTCCTGTAACGGACGTTCTATTACTAGGGGTGCTGGAGCTTACAGGGCTGTGCTTTCCATCCGCAGCTACACGGTTGCTTCTATTCTCGCACGTCTGGTTCTCCTTTTGCGTCTGCAGGAGCCATACCTTCTTGAAATGGCTATGGCCGCAAACCCTAGAGAGGTGAGGAGGCTGCTGCAACATGATGTTGTTTCCCAAGGACTAATGACTTGATATTAATCTTAAATGAGGCTAGCGTCAAACGGACATATGGGATCGGAGGAAGTGGTTAAGAAATCCCCATTTGATCTGCAATGACGAGGCCTGGCATGACTGGAGTGAGATGAAATGGAGGCGCGCTCAAAGCTGCTCTTTGCCAGCTCTAGTTTTCTCCTGCGCGAGAACTGGAGCCCTGTCCTCATGTCAAAGGTCGGCGAGTAAGCTCGAACTCTCTGCGAGGACGGAGAAGAAATCTTGACAATGCCACTGCAAAGATCACGCCTTCGATACGAAGAACGACTGCAGACGGCCTTAAACAACAGGATGAAGGGGCTGCAGCCCGAAAGAGACAATGCCAGAGTCTCAAGGAAGGTCGATCGGTGATGTCACGGCGACCAGCACAGAGCTCTGCGTGGAAACCCTAGGAGCGTGTGGAGGAAGGTGTTTCTGGAGTTGGGAGTGGAAGAAGACGAGGAGAGGACTCGGGAGGTAGGTAAGTGAGGAGAAAGGGGTGGGGGGAGAGCGGCTATGGCGGTGGAGACAGGAAAAGAGAACCGGAGTAGTCTGGAGAGGGAGAGCGAGAAGAAGAAAGAGGTAGAGAGAGGTTTAGTATAAAGGCCGCCCGCCAAATTTGGCGGCGCTTCCTGAAGCTTGTCGCACAAGAAAACCCTTCCGCTTTTAACTGGCAGACAAACAGCAACGGCACGGAGCTTATTGCCCGCCGGGTAATTAAAACCCTTCCCGATAGCCTGGTCACCTGGAGGCTGGTGCCTCATCTTGCTGCTGCACACGTCCTCGCCGGATGATCGAAACCGTCCAACTGTAGGGAGCAGCACCTCATCGCGGCCGTCCATCCGTGCATCTGCTGAGAGCGCCCTTTTATCCAGCGGATAGAAAACTCTGGGAACCTACGTGTTTCTTTTTCTTCCAACGGTTCTATTTTTAGTCAGAGACTGACTATTTTGGCCAAAAGCTGGCCGTAAGGGCGGGGGCCGCTAAAAACGCCTCCAAATTTGGGGGCAGTGGTAATCCTTCCAAAAAGATTCACGAGACCCCAAACAACCCAAAAAAAAAAATCACACACACACATTAAAAAAATCTTTAGAAAATAAATTGCGCTTTAAATAGCAATTTTCGTAGCTGTGCCATGGCGGCGCCTTGCAACCAGCCCATCAGACTGTTAGCTGTGGCCCCATCCTGGCCGTCCGTTTCCCCGCTGAGCCCCCCTCAGCCGTCGATGGGCCCTCTTTCTCCTCCTCAGCCGTCCACTTCCAATCTTCGATCGAACGGTCCCTAGGCCTTAGCCAACCACAGCCCTTGCTTTTAGGGTTCCACCTTTTTGGGGCCATTCTCTACCCCATAGCTTGATATTTTTCTTTCCATTGCCCTAACAACCGTGTCACGCGGGCGTATCGCCGATCTTGCGAATTCATCGTAGAGGCGTTTCTCACACAAGCCACAGTTTACAAGTTTACCAAGAATCTAGGAATTGTGCATTCACTATCAACCATACCTCAAAGAGGAATAGTTTGCAAAGCAGGGCATAGTTTTCACACAAGGCACAGTTCACAAGTTTACCGAGAATCTAGAAATTGTGCATTCACAAGCAAGGTATAGTTTTCTGTGTGAATGCCAAAATGAGAAGTCAATAAATGCACGAGGCCATGGCCACAGTTTATGTGCGAACGCCCTCATACATACTTGGCATTCTTATCACGAGAGCTCTACCACATCGATGATATTGATGAGATAGGGGAATGTTCGCTTGTAACATGTATGATAATGCTTATAGCAATCGAGTTTTTATTTGTCTCCAACAATGATCTTGTTACAACTTACACTAATTAGATTCCTTGCTAATTTCTATTAATGTTATCCATAGAAGTCTTACTTTCACAAACACTCAAACCTTTGAGCCCACATCCTCACATTTATGCACCCCAACTTTTAACCCCTAGGGCACCATGACCTTTGAGACAAGAATGGTAGTAGTCTCTTTCGTCTCACTAATTATACATCCCTCATCCATGATTTTTTTTTTTGCTATGTCTTAACACCATGGTAAGCCTACCTCATCCAAATCCATGTGATGAGCTAAGCACGATGTGTAACAACCAGTCCAATCAACAACCACAAACATCACCGAAGCACTGGATTGATTCAAATCTTGCAAGGAATAAGAAGCTAGGGGACAAACTCATAAAATAGAATGTGGTAGGCATTCCTATGTGTGTACTTTGGTTCATGTGTCAATGTTCTATAGCACATCAATGTGTTATTACAAGGAGCCTTTTCATCTTATACCAACATTTTCTCTCACTTATAAATGCAAGCTAGTTGCTCTCGGCTTTGGGACAAATGAGTCGCATAGAGTATGCTAGTTCTCTAATTTAGTTGCATTAAGGCATTCAATGATCTGCAAACGTTATAGAAGATTAGACACGTCCTCCATTTTGCAACCATATATCCCAATTCAAAGCAACATGTGAACACACCCTCAAAGATTTTACTGGAAAGATGCTTTGTAACATAAACATGACCTTAAAAGGCACATGCATGCCTTTATTTTACCCTACAATCCTTTTAAAACCCTTCACGAGACTTTGAACCTTGGACTTAAGCCTTAACAATTGTTTTCTCCTATACTTTCACACTTATCCATGCCACTTGTTGCATATCCCTCGACAGGAGTGTTGACTATTGACCATCTTCTAGGCTTTTCTCAAACAATGTTTTTGTGAAAAAATTTATTTATCACCACACGAGAGTTTATAGTCTTATTTCTTTGTTCTCACTTGCCCAAACATAACACGAGTGCCCAACTAGTATATTGATCTAGATCTTTACAAAAGGAAATTGCTTGTCTACCAACATGAATTGCATAATGGCAAAGCAAAGAGAAGTACAATGCACAAACTTTTGCTACAATGCCATTGAGCTTTTTTTACACATGGGGACTTTTATCACATTTTATACTATCCATGTAAATCTTGTGAATTATAAAGCCTAAGGCACGTATGGTTTGTGGTTTTAGTTAGAGCAAGTTTCTTTCCCTTACCCTATAAGACCATAAATAGCTTTACATGCTACACCTTAAGTACACCCTTTAAGCACGCTAAAGTGGCCCTAGCAACTTATAATACATGTGCATTATATGTTATGCACATGAGCCTACTTTTTGTTGAGCTCATAAGACAAACCTAATGTGACATCAACTTTTTGTTAATGAGCAAACATTACCATAACATCAAGAAAAATAGTTGTTTTTAGTAGTAATGAGAGGCAAGTAGCCACGTGTTACTCACCATGTGGTTAACCAACAAAGTGGAATTTTGTTTACTTACGGGAGTTTGTAAAAGAATGGCTATGCATTTGCAATGTGTGCCAAACAACTCCTTCTTCGTAGTTCAATGAAGGTCCTTTCACCTTACCTTGTTACTAATGTGCACAAGGTTTTAGCGTGACTATAGAATGCAACCAATGATTTAGCGCTAAATGTGCCCACTCAACTTTTATGTAGTTGAATCTACAACTAGGATTGGTCAAGCATCCTTTCACATAAAAAGAGTGGAAGAGAATGGGAGGGGGAGGGGGAACATGAGATTTCTAAATTTTTGTGCTTAGCAAAAGCAATCGGCCTAGGTAAGTTGTGGTGGTGAACCAAATTGTCCATTCATGAAAATGAAAACGTCAACCCTTTGTGTACCATGTTGGCACCAAAATCATATGTGCATGATCTTCAAACTCTTTTGACAATCAAATTGTCAAGAATGCTAGTAAAGAAATGTGATATTGATTTTATGATGTTTTATAGCTTGTTATAATCCCATAATCATTTGTGCTACTTGGTCTCATCTTATGGTCAAGTATATTTTAGGATACTCATGGAGTATATGTTGATATCAAATGGCCTTCCAAACATTAGGGACTTAGTTCTCTTGTCATTCCACAATTATCACTTCCCAAATCTTGGCCCTACACTTATCATATTGAGAAAAGTATCCCCTTCAAATCTCAAGCATGACAAAAGAAAAAGGCAATTTTTTTGTTTATCCTTGCTAGCCCACGTAACTAGAACCACAATTTTAATTTTGCTTTTTAAGAGATTAAAACATATACAAAACAAACATCAACTTATAAAAGGTACTAATTAATCATTACTAGTACGTGCATCTATGAAAATTAACTATGATTTCATCATATGAATTCAAATATTGGACCAAAATAATGGGATGTCTTCTTTCCCTATGAAGGGTTGCTAAGCTGCAGCAAGGAAAAGTCTTGAACAAAAATGTGCATGCTTTAAGCAGAAAGATCAAGTACACTTTTCCCATTGCAACTCTTGTCACTAGTATTTAAAAAATTTGATATGAATAAGTAAATGGCTTCCATAGCATGATGTAAATTATGCGCCTAATGTGCCATATATCCTTTTAATTGAGAGAATTTGGAAAATGTATAATTAGAGTTGTCATTATTATGCATCCTTAGTGTGGACTACTTGTAAGAATATTAAGTGAACTTAGGTCACAAAAATACATGCATAGAACTCCATGATTACTAATTACTTACCTCCCTAATGATCATATCATATTAGGATACCACTTAAGTGGTCATGATATATACTTCTTTGCATTGTAAAAATCAATCATTCTTTTTCTACAATAACTAAGGGGCACCCTAAAGTGGACACTCAAAAAGATTCATCTCCAATATAAAGTAACAATAAAGGAGACAATGTTGCTTGCTTTAAAATACATTCAATCTTCCAAAACATATCCATCCGCATGAGCGCTTGTTCCAAAACATAATTTTGATCATGAATGTAATCCATTTTGCTTTCATATCAAAATTGGTGATCTAGTTGTGAATAAAATCCACAAACATATTTGCATTTTATAGTTTGGTAATGTAACTACAATCTATAGCTTTGATAATTAATTTATGTAGTATAGATTATGTGATTGAGTTGTTAATAAATCTAGATTAGATGGATTACGTGTAGTCATTAAGCATATGCAAATATGTGTTGTTCATATCAAGAAAAACCTAAGAGCTAATTTCACAATTCATATACACTTTTTCTTTAATAGGACTTTACTACTAGTTTTTGTTGCATTGCTCCTATTTGAATTGCATATGCCTAAGAAAAACTAATGGGTTCTTGATCCTTGATGAAGAGATATGTATCAAGAATCTTGAATACTAAAGTGGTTTGGTCCTCCCAAGTGAGGATAGAAGTCGACTTATAAAGGTCCTAATTTATCATTACTGCTGCATGCACATGTCAAGGTGTGGGCAAGAGGAACTACTTCTTTGTTCAATTTATGCCTCCAATTATTTAGCTGCAAGGGCCAAACTGTGGCAATTCTTGTCTTAGCAAGTTCAGGGATACAACACCATCATTGGCCCCAAGACTAGAATATAACATGCAGAATTGGTGATCACTCTCATGATATTAGTTGAATGTTGTTGGAAGAAAGAGATGCAAGGGATCACCTCACCACAACTTGCAATTTGGTAGATGTTGTCCTCTTGACTGACAATGAAGATAACCTTAAGTTTACTTAGCATAATCTTCATGTAGGTGAAGAGGGTTCGGTTCTATGCCACTAATGAAGCCTAGTGGTTGAATTCTCGACCTACATACAAAATATTGGAAGAAATAGCTACCTTAGATCATGTCCCAATCTTGATCACCTTTAGGATTGTCCTCCCCTCTTGTATAATTAGAATGGCCCGCTCCCCTTCAAGTTTAATGTTTCCTTTTTAAAGGACAAATCCTTTGTCCAAAGGCTGAATAGTGAATGGGAGAAGTCTAGAGATCCCTCTACCTCACCTGACTTCAAATGGTTGAAGTGCTAGACTACAATCATTGCAACTACCAAGAACTATGGTAGACACAAAGTTGCTCATAGAAGGAAATCCCATGAGCTTATTTGCATGGTGAGATTGAACATGCTTGTTGCTTTATCTCTCCAACCTAATGATGTCATACTGCATATGTGCTTAAAAGACAGTGAGGAGTTTATTAGGATGCAAAAGGATAAGACAATCAAGGCCACTAAAGTTCAACTAAGAGGTAAGTGGGAAGTGCTCCAAGGTGGGCCCAACAAATTCTTCTTGTCCAACCTGAAGGAGAAACAAAGAAAGAAAACCATAGTGAGTATTGAAGATAAGAAGGGATTGTTGTTGTGTGACCTTCCATCCATTGCTAATGTCTTCAAGGTCCACATTGCCTCCATCGTTGGCACTAATCCCCAAGACATTCCCAACTATGAAGCCAAACTCCAAGAGCTCCTCTCTAATGTTGTTTCTCTCATACCCGCGGATCAAGTGCTTCTTCTGGATAGGCCCTTCTCCTTGGCAAAGGTAAAGGAGGCCATTTTTTGTTTCAAGGTTGGGAAGTCCCCATGTAGTGATGGTCTCCCAATTGATATCTTTTAGGAAATCTAGGGGACTTATGGGCAAGATCTAGTGGATCTCCTCAATTTGATGAGAGCTTTGAGTATGATGCACCCTGCCATGAATCGTGGTATTATCAAGCTAATCCCTAAGTCCTAGGACCACCGTAAAGTATCTAACTTGAGGTCATTGACTCTCAAGGTATTTGCCAAAGCCTTTGCACTAAGAGTGAAGCAGTTATTTGCTAAGGTAATGCATCCTAAGCAATATGGCTTTGTGCATGGTAGATGCATTCATGATGCTTTTTTTAACTTGATCTTATCCATGGATTATGCTATGAGTCACTAGGTAGACTTTGTGCTTATTAATATGGACCGTGATAAAGCTTATGATCCTCTTAGATGGGTATTAATTTTGGTTGTGATAGTGGCTATGAAGTTTGGGCCAATGCTGCTTCCATCAATATAAATAAGGTCCTCTCTTCCCCCTTTACCCTCCATAGATTTATCAAGCAGCAAGGGTGCCCCCCCTTGCATCCCTCCTCTTTGCCATGATAACAGATCCACAGCTTAAAAAGATTGACAAATGCATCCTAGATGACTCCATCAAGGCTCTCTCTACCCTATGGTTCCCAGTCTATTGTGCAATTCTTTACAGATGACAATGCATCAATTATGAGTGCTAAGGAGCCCTTTAATTAGCAAGTTGTTGCAAATATACTTGAAATTCTCATTGCTTTCTACTTCTAAAGTAAATCAAACTAAAATTGGAATTGTTTTACTTGTCGCTGAGTGGATCATTGAGCTCGGTTTCAAGGTGATCAAACCAAGGGAGCTGGTTTGATATTTAGCTACTCCAACATGCATCAAGGTTTTTATGAATTTGACTAGATTTTTGATCTTTTTTGACTAAAATGAATAAATGGTTTGGACCCCTCTTTTCATTTTCAAGGAAGCTTGCTATCACCAAAATAATGATGGCGTCAACGATTGTGTACATCACATCACTACTACCCTTTAATCAATCCTTCTAGATGACGGCGAGATAAGGCTTCACGGGCTTCATATGGTCACACATGGACAACAAGTCCCTGACTCAAATTGGATGGAGCATTCTCACTAAGGATAGAGCACTCGGAGCTATTGGGATAGAGTCTATGTTTGGGAAATCACATGCACTAATTATGTCACAGTAGTTGAGAAAGGTTCGATGTAGCCAACCTTGGATGGTCATTCTTCAGCACTAGATTGAGTTGGCTAAAATCCACAAAATGATGTGGGCAAATATAGATTGGCAAGACATCTTGACTTGTCTGTACACTTAGACTAGAATACTACAATTCGAGGTTGCTGAAGCTATGATAGTGTAATGGAAGAAAGTAATTGCTAATGTTGCATGGAGTATTAGGGGTTCGAGGGGAGGGAACTCTTCCCCTGTTTCATAGCATTTGGCTCTCCCCCTACGTTTTTGACTAGGAGTTTGCACTGGTTCAATGCTTCCCAAAGATGGCCAAGGAGCTATACAAGAAAGGGATATCTACCTAGTTCGATATCTGGGATTTGCAAGGTCCCAATGGTTGTAGCATGACATGATAATGGACAAGTTTGGACATAACCAAGAGGAATGAATTTGCCTCTTAACGGTCCTCCCTAGGAGAAAAGAAGATTGGCCTACTTCCATTGTCAAGAGGGACGACTCTCTTATTAAAGGATTTGGCTAGCCCCTCTAACAAGCACCTTTGGCATGGCAAGTCAAGCACAACTATAGAGCAACTTCCCCTACTCTCATGATGAATATCCACTCCAAATGGAAGAAAGACTTTCCTACGCCAAGACTATCCACTTGGGAAAAAAGGGCTCAAGAGATAGTGGAAGGGCATGCCAACCTTTAGATGATACAATGTTTAGAGATGGTGAATTGTACTGAAGAAGCTACCTTTAAGGGCTAAACTCTCCACAATAAGCAAAATTTATCCACTATGTCCCTTCCATGGTCACATTGAGGAAGGAGAAATTCATCTCCTTTTTGGAACTACATGCATGTCACTCCTGTGTGGAGGACCATCAAGTGACATCTCAAATAAGCAAATCTGCTTGACTCTTTCAATATTACCACTTCACTTTTTGGTGACTAGGCTAGAATGGATAATAGCATGTGGTGCCTTACTAGTTTACTCTATGGTGTTGCCTTGAGGTTTATATGGTCTAGTAGAAATGATGTAGTCCTTAGAGTGCAATTTGCACAAAAGCCTGATTGCAACCTTGCGAGGCTTAAACATGAGGTGCTAATGATTTTGGGTTCTTTGAAATCTAAAAATTGGATTTTTTAGCTATTTCATAGGAAGTGGACAATCTAGCAAACTTAAAATTTTCATTAAAGAAAAGTGGTTTATGCAATGAGCACAATGGGAAATATCAGGAAGCTAAAATGTAAGGTGTGAGCCTCCTCACATTGTTTGTTGTTGTAACTTTTAATTAATTTTATCTTGATATGATGCACATTACAAAAACTAAACTAACTAAGTTTCATCACATAATGCATGTTCGTCGCTATCGCTAGCAACCGTTGAGACCTTATAGACTGCTTATCAAGTCAAGTGTTTCAAGCGAGTGGCAATGCCTATCTCTTATATAGCCATGCACACTCTCATACAAGGATGTAGGGAGCTTACCGTTGAATCCGATCATTGTAGTCCTCTTCCTCGAATCTTTCAATGGCTCCATGATTCAAGGAGCTCACTCAAGCAAGCTCCATCTCCAAGCTCCAAGCTCCATAGCCACATGCACGAGAAAAGAGAAAAGAAGAAGAGAGGAGAAGAAGAGCTTTTCCATGGTTCCTCACTCTCACACTTACAAACTCTCTCTCCCTCTCTCATGCACAAGAAGGAAGCAAAAGCAAGAACAAGAAGAGAGCTAGTTTGCATACACACCAAGAATAAGCTTACCAATTTACTTTTTGACTTTTATACATGCCCTTCTCCCCTTGGGTACCCAACCCAATTCCATGACCAGCCATTCAGCCTTGGTCCTCTTTTTCACTTTCTTTCCTATTCTCATGGCTCTTTTACATGTGCCTTTTCATTTTCAACTTGCATAGGAGGGAGCCTGGTGCTCTTTTACAAGAGGCAAAAATACGCTTTATTTCTTGTGTGTATTGTTCTTAATTTTTTAAAAAAAATTCGATGCTTCTTGGTCTTGTTTTTCCAATGAGCTGTCTTTTTATGCTCCTTCATAAGTCTTCTTTGTGCCTTGTGTTGTTCTGCACTTTTGTACCTTGTGTTGTTTCGAGGTTGTGTCATTCCAAGGGTTAACATTAACCCCCTCCTAGTTGAGTGCCAATCCCATGGCACTAGATGGTATGGGTTGGTGAGTCGAGGGTGATCTGGGAAACGATACTTGGGAATTGGTAATGTAGGATAAGCTTGCAACATATGATTAGAGATTGATGGTGCTGAGGACATGTTGACTGATACTGATGAAGATGGCCTCCATAGTTATTGGCTAGCTGCATGGTTGTTGAAGGGAAGAGTAAGTGTGTGAAATTGGGAGCTGGGTCAATCCTGAGGCATTTTCCCACACTTGAGGACCCAATTTGTGGAAGAGGGAGGTGCTGTGCATGACTTAGGGAGATAGGTCTATCATAAAGTCCTATTCTTGATGTGCCCTAAGTACATGAAGTGGGGAGGGGCTAGGGATTTAATGGTCCCTAGATGCAGTGTTCACGGCACTCATACATCACAAATGAGAAAATTTATGTTTTTTTTTTCTCCCTCTCCCTTTCCTTCTTTGTTTCTTTCTTTCTTCTTCTTCTTCTTTCTTTATTTCTTTCTTCTTCTTCTTCTTCTTCTTCTTCTTCTTCTTCTTCTTCTTTCTTTTTTCTTTCTTTTTTCAAATAATATAAATAAATTAAAAGGGATGATGCTAGGTTGCATCTCGTTCTCCTGCATGGGCAGAGCTAGGTGGAGGTTTAAGCGACCTACTTAGGAGGGATTGGCTTAGTATATAGCTTTTAAGTTAACCCTCACATTTAGAGTGTAGTGGACAAAAGTGGGTGGTTACACCTCATGAACCAACTATCGCTCATGTTCTATAGGAGGTTCATACAAAAAGTTGGCAATAAGGTAGTTGTCATCATGAGCCTACTAGTCATAGCACAACTATCTATGCCTACATTTATATCAAAAAAGAGGGGCGATAGTTGCTCTTCCTCTAATGCTGCCTTTTGCTTAAGAAGTATCCTTAGGAGATGTAGATAGTTACAAGTGGTGATAAATGATGGATCTGGACATGAAGAGACTTCCTCGAGAAAGTATGCAATGGAAACATTGTAAATTTGAGAAAAATCATACCTACCATGTGCTTTCGAATCAAAATCTACCCTTTATCTCCTTGGGTAGGGCATGTAGGTCAGATTATCCCTTTCATATGGCAATGCATTGCAGAAGGCTATCCATGAATCCATATTGGTATCCCGTATATTCCTTCTCCCTTTTTGGATAGGATTCATAGCCCTTAACTGCTCTAGGCTCCTCCATCACATTGTCCTCCCAATATTTGGTGGGTTTTCTCTACCACAACATTGGATGTCGCTCTTTCCTCTAGCCGCCTTTTGTCCAACCGCATTGAGAGCTTGATCACCTCCTCCACCATCCTTGGTGATAGCACTCGATCAAGTAATCGGGAGTAGGAGAAGGTGAACTCGAAAGGATTGCAGTAGCTTTCATACAACATTGGATGTATTGCTCTTTCCCTTAGCCACCTCTTTCCCAAGTGCATTGAGAGCTTGATCACCTCCTCCTCCACCAAAAGCTAGCATTACATGAATAGGCAAAGGACCAAACCATGATGGGTGCCAAAAGCCCTATTGCACGCCCAAGGCTTCTATGACAGCAACACCTTGGTGTGGTTGCCTAAATCCATGAATAGCACACTTGCCCATCCACCGCAACCTTCCACCCAATGTACACGTATCCATGAGCCAGTAGGAGGTAAAAACTAAAGCGAGCAAATAGATACTCAACCCATGAACACTCAATAGGTCTATCACCCAAAAATTAGACCCGCTACCAATAGGCCTTGCCCTAATACCTCCAATGCACCACCCACCACACAAATAGAGACCCACACGACCCCTAAACCACAAGCTCCATCACATGTGACAAATAACAACCACTCTAATGGCCAATTCTTAGTGAAGGCACCCATAGCTAAGTAGTCCAATCGAGTCAAACCCCAACCACCCCCATAGGCCTTAAACCATCTTATCAACATCGATTAATTCTAGAATTGGCATGTGATATGGCCATGAACATGGGAGATGACTTACTTACATGTATCACATGATTGAACTCAACTTTCACACTATTTGCTACAAGCTATGAATGCTTGGACCTAGGCATGCTTGACGAATAAATAGCAAATCATGTAAACTCTTTTGCCTTGTTCTTCGGAGGAATTTGAATTCATATTCACAAAAACTTCCACGATTGCAAAGGAGTTGATTGCCACTAAGCTTTCCTATGAAAAAGCCTTAAAAACAATGGCTAATCACGATCTTCAAGAAAAGCAAAGTTTCAATGTTGCCTGATGAATTGGTTGAGCTAAAAAAGCTAGTTGAATCCGAGTCCAGTTTCCTACAAAAATTGTACTCTCTTCACATCTAATGGGAACAAGTGGATTGTCAAATCATGACCAATGTTGCGGAGCAAAGATGTGCCATCAAGACTTCTGAATATGACCCCACTTATGTGGCCCCAACTTTGTTTAGAGTATTGGCCATGATACGAAATAGACCTTTAGAAGACAATGTCATGTTGAATCCATACTTAGATAGGATCTTGATAGAATAAGAACTTCATGTCGCTAGTAGTAGCAGAATGAATTCAGGTGATCTCTTGAACGATGTTTTGACCTATATTATACATGTGGGCATTTTCCAACAAGACATGGATTGCCAGGCTACATTGGAGTATAACCCAAACTTCTACGATTGGCTCTTGAAACAATAGAGCCCATCAAGAGCATACCAATCGCCCATATCCCTTCATTCTCCAATTCTAATAAAGATCCTCATCATTCCAAGAGGGGAGAGAGTAAGGTGAAAAGTGAATATGAATTGAAATATGATTAAACTCCAAAAAGAAAGATGAATTGAACTTTCATTTAATGAAAAATTCTTCGTGAAGTTCTTGCACGGAATGTATGGATTGATTGATATGAAAATTTTTCATTCCTTGGCTTATACATTTCACTATTTGATAATATTTCCTTCTAATAGCTTCACTTTTTAAGGAAAAAGTGTCCTTCAAAGAGAACTCATTGTGAGCTATTGTGTTAAGATAGGAATCCAAATGGTAGGGCTATCATTTTCCAAGGAAGAACAAAACAAATATCACCTAACCGTGGAGATGCAAGTGTTCAATCAGTTATGATATTGAAGCATATACAACCTGGAACAACTCATAACAACTGAGGATGCAACCAGGCAGATTGTCAAGCAAATGCAATCTAGCCAAGTATTTAGAAAAAGTCACCTAGCAAATAGACGATAAGGTACACAAAATTTCTCACATCCTTTGATGCCAAGAAGAACAATGGTACAATGACACAATCAAACAAGGAGACATAACCAAGAAAGTGGAAGTTGTGCTCAACCTAGAGTTGGTTGAGAAAAGAGACCAAAGAGAGATGTGTATGACATGCTGGGGATGAATAAGAAACAAGTGTACACGAATAATGGAATCAACATAGCAAACATCCCTAAGCCTACTACCAGGTTGCAAGCCAAGATTGTGCAAGCTCTCTTTTCAAGCCAAAGGTACAATGCACTCACGAATGAAATAGGGATACTGCTAGTCGAGAGCATTGCATCCAAGGCCCTGGATGAAGTAAACCTAAACTCCTATGTCCGAACAACAATCCATGCATTGGCTAAAGTATCGACCCTAAGAGCCACGAGCTAAGAATCCCTAATGATGACAAGTGTCGAGTCGGAAAAGAAAAAACTCGCATCCAAGGCATCAAACATGGGTTTTGGAGGAGTGCTAACAACAGTAATCCAAGAGGCTTTGGGGGGGAGATGGACAAAGAAGATGAAGGAGAGGAAACACCAAAACAATCATCAATCCATGAGCTTCACTCACCCATTCCAGTGAGCCCTACCATCTCTTAGTTTATAGGGAACCTTAGGAAAGAAGAAGCTAATAGGGTTCAGCAAGAAGAAGCAGAGAAAGCTTCTAAGAAGAGGGAAGTTGACCATCAAACTCAACAACCAAGAATCTCAAGTGAGAGAACGGTGAGCGAGCAAGGGCAAGAAGGCTCAACACCATCCAGTAGCAAAGGGGATAGGCGAAGAATTGTGCTAAAGATTTCCATAAGGAAAACCAGATCCACCAATGAAAAAAGTAGAGAATTGTAGAGGGTTGAAGAAGAGTCAAGGAAGCTCGAAGAGGGTTGAAGAAGAGTCAAGGAAGCTCGAAGAGGGTTGAAGAAGAGTCAAGGAAGCTCGAAGAGGAACGTAAAAAGAGATAAGAAGAGGAGGAAGAAAGGTTGAGACGAGAGGAGGAGGAGTAGGTGGCCCTTACCATTAGAAGATCAATAGAACAACCCTCTCGATCTGAGGAGCTAGCCATCCATGAAGATGTGCCTAGTAGAAGTGTTATTGTGTAGAGGAGGCTGAACAAAGACCACTGGTAGAAGGCAAGGGAAAGGCCCCCATGCATGCAATACCACCAATCATGGCTACCACAACCACCCCAATACAAGGAGCCACAGAAGTGGTGGTCACTGAAAGTAAGGTGATGGCATGGGTACAATATCTACTAAGCAAAGTGCATGAGCTGGAACCAACGGCATCAGAAGGGGCCCCAATGGTAGGATCCAAGAGACCAACAGAGCAGCCGATGCAAAATCTCACCATGGTCTAAAGGTTCCATGACTTGAGGCATCCACCACTTCAATACCGAGTCAGCAACACGCAACACAGAATAATATGATGAGCTAGTGAAAGAGCTCCAGAGCTAGTGTGAGAGAATGAATGAGGAAAGAAAAGTTGCACTCACGAGCTTGAAGTAGAAAAGGAGGCTTTCACAGCCTTTTGACTGGAAAAAACAAGGCAAATGACAATATACACAAGGGAATAGCACTGAAAGAGGCCCTAAAGGCAAGTCAAGGTGAAGAAAATCTAAAGGATCTGTACGAAGAAGAAAGGGAAAGCCACATGGCTTTAGAACAACTCTGTGCCTTAAACTCCAAAGAAAACAAACAACTAGAGTTAGAAAACAAGGAGTTGAAGATGTAGAGAGAGCAATTGAGACAAGAGCTACATGCTACAAAGACACAAAAACATGAAGAGTGAAGAAGATGGCAGAGATGCATAATCAACTCCATGTAGCACTCCGTCCAATAGGGCATCCTAAGGGAGTAGGTGGAATGCCAAGGCCAAGACAAAGAAGGAATACTTGCGATATGGAAGGAGCAATAGCAAATGGTAACTACCTTCTAATGAGAACATAACCAGAGCCTTGAACAAATGAAAGAGAGAGCTGAAAAATGGGCAGAAAGGAACGAGGCTCGAATCAAAGATTTAGCAAAGCGCTTGGAGTTATCAGAAAGTGAGCGCATAATGGCTAAAGGAAAAGTAGAGGTGCTAGAGATGGGGATACTAGCACAGTAAGAGGCCTTCTTGAACATAGTACTGAATGTCACTTAGGCTGAAGGAGAAGAGACAATCGAAGGACTTAAAAGGAAATTAGAACTCACATGGAGACCTGGGTAGTTCACTATATGTATACCCTCTATATCACGTGCGTTCAAGGCCTATTTATAAATATCTTTATCTGTGAATTTTATCTTAATAAAACATAACCCTTTTCTATTCAATCTGTAAGTAAGCCCTTTATATGGAACCCTTTTGTATGTAAAAAATGTGTAAAAATGGTATTTTAAAAATCCCTTATGTTGAACTCATGTGATACATACATATATTTATGATTGATCTCCCTGGGCATGGAGAGCATTGAGATATGGCCTCCATGAAAAGACACCTAGAGCCAACACCAATCTAAGCATAGAAAATAAAAGGGAACATCTAGTCAAGGTAGGGTTATCTCGACCTACTGGGTCTTAAAGAACAAGAGCAACAAGCACACAACCACCCACTTAGGAGCCTGTAGAGCCAAATTTGGAAGAAGGGCCTAATTTTTAGTAGCATAATGATGAGAAAGGGCAACCCAATGTGCCAAGCCCACCTCCACAACTTGCATACAAGAAAAAGTGCATGACAAAGACCTTACTGCCCTAGAGAGAATTGTAGAAATGAGGCACAGAAGAAGGGAGTTGGTGGAGTTGTCACAAAGAAAGCTTAGTGCCAAGCCTTAGCTAGTGCTTGAAGCCCCTATCTCTCAACATGAAGAATGCTTACCAATCAATTGGGCACGAGAATTGTCCCTATGGGAGCAGTATGAAATCCACTGCAATCCTTTGGAGTTCACCTTCTCCTACCCTTGATCGCTTGGTCAACCTTTTGTTTGTGACCCTTTATAGAGTACAACAACACTAAGTCTCCTTGTTCAAAGTCGCATTGTTTGACATGCTTGTCAAGCCAATTCTTGTGTTGTGCCTTCTCACACATTAGGGAATGGGTTGCAATGAGCCGGGTTTTAGATAGGCATTCTAGTTTTGACTAGCCGATTTATCCATGCTTCCTTGCCATCCTATCTCTCTTGGAGTGCTATTCTCAAGCTTGGAATGAAGAGCTCTACTAGTAAGATTGCTTTAGTTCCATAGGTCATCTTAAGTGGTGTATATTCTATGGCCGTTTTATAGGCTATCTTGTAAGCCCATAATGTTGCCATTAGCTTATTGTCCCAGTCACTCCGTGATGCCAGGAGGCATATTCCACGGTGGATTCCGTGAGGTTTTGTGGTGGATTCCGTAAAATTTTATTTATTGTTGGGGCTCATACACAAGGTGGATTCCTTGTGCGAAAAGTCGATGGGGACGCCTGTCCTTTTCAGGCATCCTGTTAATTTAATGTGCAAGTGGGTGATTCCATAGCAGATGATTCCGCAAAATACATATTTAAATTAATAGACGTTTATGAGTTTAGAATGCGCACTCGTAATAAATTAAGGTTAGGATTGAGTTCTAACCAATTTATGTATTTTGTAGCTGAAGACTACTAGGTATTCACTTTTGTCGGATTATTTATTATTTTCTAACAATTGTGAATGCTTCAGTTTGATGTGTAGAGCATGCAGTGGTGGCATTGGGAAGCACTAGGCGATAGCGTGTATTCAAGTTATTTAGAAGAAATTATCATTTTTGATGGACGCGCATCTTAGGCGTGGCGCCAATATTTACTTTGACGCGCTTATTTATTGAAGCACTTGACATTTATTTATTATTTTATATGTGCATGGGTGCACGATTTAAATATTTGTTATTGGACATTGTATTTGGACACCACCCGACTCTTTGGGCGCCCAATAGCTTTAACTCTTTAGTGGGACAAAAGCAAACACAAAAGCTAAAGTGTGCTAATTGTAAATTGGGCTTTTTTTTGTGCAAAAACAAAGTTATTTTGTTCTTGGGGACCTTCCGGCGCTCACTACGTGCGCATACAGCATTCGATATGTGCATCAGTGGTATCAAAGCGAAGCTGAGATCGAGAGCTTCCAATCGCTTACCATCTCACGTGAAGGCGGAGCTCCTGGAACAATCGAGCTCTACAGTCGGTCTCATGGCAATCCGTCAATACCAGTGTGTTCCTGGCAGTCAAGAACCCCCTGCTATGCACTTGGATCGTGAAGGACCGGCCTCTGGGAGGACCACACGGGAAGCTTCTTCAACAAGACGTTTTTTCTCTCAGAGCGGATAAGCAATTCATCATTAAGTTTGGATTAGCAAGCTTATTAAGCTTTATAAAAAGCTTAAGACCCATAATTTTTCCATCAACGGCGGCAGCATGTACTGCACATCGTCGAATCTGCCCCGCCGACGTCCTCTTTTCCTAGACGATTCAAAAAAATTCGTTAAGTTTTCTTTACTAAAGCCTAAGGCTTTAAAAGCTTACTAAAGCTTAAAGCTTTACTAAGGCTCAAAATCCCAATTTTTTAATCTTTCCCATAGTAGTAGTTCACACACAACTAATCTCGAACCAGTTTTGCAATTCCAGCAAGCCCCTATTCGTACCTGCACTCTAGCAGAGACAGTTTTCAACCAACAAACTGACATACACAGTATATTTTCCACTAAGAAGAAGGACTTCATCAACTTCTGTATCCACGAAGAAGAAAGATCGCAAAAACCCATTTAAAAAAAAAGAGAAATAAGCCTTGTAAACCCGACTTTGAGCTACACTCATCCCGCTAACAAGATTTCGAGTGTGTGAGGTCTTTTGGAATTTTGCAAGATGTCCGATCAAACCATGGAAGATTTTAATGGCTGAAGGTGACCTACCCAAACCAACGATGGAGCAAAAACTGGATTTGATTATGATACAACTTCAAGAGGAATGAAGAACACGTCAAACTTTTCAAGCTCAATTGGCCAATCTACAATGATCTAACGCCGACCAAGATGGACCGCAATCTGAAGATCTTATACGACGTACGATCGATGCAACACGAGGCGCAATCTATTCGGAAAGAAACAAAGATAAGTAAAAGAAATTTCAAATTTCGTACTTTCAATGGGTCACACGATGGAAAGACTGCACTTGCTTTTATCAGTCAATTTGATGATTATTTCCATGAAGAACAGTATGCTGAGAAAAACAAAATTAAGTGTGTCACTAATCATCTAGTGGACCGAGCATCCCTATGGTGGGCTGCTGTCCACAAGAGTATTGATTGTCCTACTACTTGGGAGAATTTCCAAAAGGAATTTTTGCAAAATTTCCTTCCACCCCAATTCCACGAAAAAGCAATCAAACAATGGGATCTTTTGCAACAGAGGGATCGTGAGCCCATTTCACAATATACCGAGTGTTTTTGGAATACTTTATTGCAACTATGAATGCTTGAAGATGTACCTGAGGCAACCCATAAACGCAAGTTTATGTTTGGCTTACTTGGACATTTTTATGTGGAGGTCAACATGTTCAAGCCAACGACTCTCGAAGATGCAATTTCCTTGGCCCATGACACTGAAGACAAAATTCGAGGATGAGAGAAGCGACCACAACAATTTCAAACTAATGGTAACTTTGGTTCAAAACAATTCAATTCAAATTTTCGAAGATTCAATCAAAATCGTTTCCTTCCATCTTCATTTCGTAAATCTTGGACAAGACCACATGCTTTACCATCAAATACAAATCCAAACCCTAAGCCATCTCTCCAGCCAAATCCCAGCATTGCTAAACTTCATGCTATTACCAATGATGTATCTAAAGCCAAACCCATAGTCTGTTACAAATGTCATCAACCTGGACATCTAGCGGCAAATTGTCAAACCAAAAAGCCAACTGTTCATATCAATTATTTGGGAGCGATAGAAGATGAAGAACATGAAGAAATGCTAGATTTCACGGAAGACGATGACGATATTTGTACTACTTCAGATACTTTACCAGGTATGCCAAATCCCCATTCTTTATTAACGATAAAATGTCTTGTGCACGGTAAAAAAAAGATTGTTTTACATGATGATGGGAGCACACACGACTTTATTTTTGTAAAATTGGTCAAAGAATTGAATTTACATATTGTTTCTACACATTATCGCATCAAGGCTGCATTCTTAGGCACTAGATACAATGGAACACAAGAAGCGTGTAACATATCTTCCCCCCCCCGTAACCCCGTGCCCTTCCCCATAGGAACTCACCCCCCTTTTTTCTAAAAAAAATTTCAATTTTTTTTCTTTTCCCTCTCCCCCTCGTCGACAGTACGTCGAGGAGAGAGGGAGAGGGAGTGATGTGGAAGAAGAGGAGGGGTATGCCGCCTAGGTGGCAGCATTCAGATGCGCCCCCTTTAAAAAACCCACCCTTCTCCTCGTCGTCAGAGAGTCTCCCCCCCAGTTGTTGCAGAAGTCCCCCCTTCCCCCCCCGGCAGAAGCCCCGTTTGCTGCTGCAGGCAACCGTCAGCTCCCTAGGTCCATTCGACGGACGTAGAAGCCCCTCTGCTGGCGTAGAAGCCCCCTGCTGACGTGGAAGCCCCCCCTGCCACCCTGACCGACCGTGAGGAGAAAGGGAGGAGGAGAGGATAAGAAGGAAGTAGTGGGAGAAAAGTAAGAAGGAGGAGAGGAGGAGAAGAGAAGGAAGAGAAGGGAAGAAAAGAAGGGGAAGAGAGAAAGGAAGAAAAGAGGGAGAGAGAGAATAAGAGAAGGAAGAGGGAGAGAGAGGAGGAGAAGAGAAGGAAGGGAAGGAGAAGAGAAGAGGGAGAGAGAGAAGAAGAGAAGGAGAAGAAAAGAGGGAGAAGAGAAGAAGGAGAGAAGAAGAAGAGAGAGAAGAAGAGGAGAAGAAAAGAAGGAGAGAAGAAGAAGAGAGAGAAGAAGAGGAGAAGAAAAGAAGGAGAAGGGAAGGAGAGAAGAGGGAGAGAAGTGAGAGAAGAGAGAAGGAGAAGAAGAAGTAGGAGAAGAGGGAAGAGAGAGAAGTAGTGGAAGAAAAGGAGAGAAGAGAAAGAAGGAAGAGAGAGAAGAGGAGGGAGAGAGAGAGAGAGAAGAGGAGGAGGAGAGAAGGAGAAGGGAAGGAGAGGGAAAGAGAAGAGAGAGTAGTGGAAGAGAAGGAGAAGAAAAGAAGGAGAAGGGAAGAAGGAGAGAAGAGGGAGAGAAGTGAGAGAAGAGAGGAGAAGAAGAAGTAGGAGAAGAGGGAAGAGAGAGAAGTAGTGGAAGAGAAGGAGAGAAGAGAAAGAAGGAAGAGAGAGAAGTGGAGGAAGAGAGAGAGAGAGAGAAGAGGAGGATAGAAGGAGAAGGGAAGAAGAAGGAGAGGGAAAGAGAAGAGAGAGTAGTGGAAGAGAAGGAGAGAAGAGAAAGAAGGAAGAGAGAGAAGAGGAGGAGAGAAGGAGAAGGAAAGAAGAAGAAGAGGGAGAGAGAAGAGAGAGGAGAGGGAGAGGAGGAGAGAAGAAGAAGTGGGAGAGAGAAGTGAGAGAAGAGGGAGAGAGAGAAGAAGAGAAGGAGAAGAAAAGAGGGAGAAGAGAAGGAGAGAAGAGGGGAAGAAGAAGAGAGGGAGAAAGAAGGAGGAGAGGAGAAAAAGAAGAAGAAGAGAGTGAGAAGAGAGTAACCAAACCACTCTCCTGGCAACGAACCCCATCCGGTGGTCTTTCCCAACCGAACATGTCAAACCGAAACCGTTTGCCCAATCTCCTAGCAACGAACCCCATCCGTGGTCTTTCCCAACCGAACATGTCAAATTGAAACCATGGACTGCCCAATCTCCACGAGGCAAATGGCTTCCAAGAAGAAAGTTGCAAGAAGCATAGGCACCCAAGCCACCGTTAATGCTGGAGGGGTGAGCAGAACGATCAACGCAGCACACACGAATCAAGCCCAGGTTCTAAGTGAAATAAAAAATTAACTTAGAAAGTATTTCTCGTGGAAGGGAAGAAAGCAATGATGTCGTGCATAGGGTTTTGTTTACTCTAAGAACTAAGTTGCATGCACGAAACGGTAGAGGTTGGGATTTGCATAAGATTTACTCGCATTAAATGATAAGGTTATCGCCTTACTTCACATAAAATGATAGCTTTTTAACCAGTTCAGTGCATGAATAGTCATTTGGAATTCACGTTTCGCAATCATGGTTAAAAGGAACACATGAAATGCTAATTTTATTTATGGGATGCACTTGCATCGTTAGACAAACCCTAGACTTTCATAGACGCAAGTCACAAGTGATCCGGTGCATTAGGAATAAGTATAATTGCCTACGAATTGTCTTATCGATCTTGCTATGGACTGTCGCAAATGGATACGCTCCTAGCCTAATTGAAGCTGGTGACCTAACCCTAAATAGATTGTTGACCCAAGTTATGCTTGGTTGTTTGAAAAGGTTGTAAATCCATTGAGCAAGTGTTTTGATACATCCAAGTTAAATTCTAACTGTGCATGCAATGGGATTGTGATGCCTTGAAGCAAGAGATTGTGCATTTAACTATTTGTTAATGTGGTTTTGGATATTAACCCAAATGGGGTGTGTTTGATGATTGCATGGCCGGGTCTGAGATGACTGATTGCCATGGAAACAAAAGGAATGTTCCCCTAGTAATTGTTTGTAAGCTGGGTGCTTCAGTTGTGATTGATTCCCTAAAGGAATAATTAAGGAAGGATGGCGCTAGCTACCCCCTGTAAACCGCCAAACCCTAACCAAGGGGGTTATGAATCCGCACTAGGAATGTGGACCGAACCCGCCGTGAGAGGTCTCTCCGTGGAAATCACTTGGCGTAGGAGGACGCTTGGGTGCCAGTGGGGGCTCTGGCCGTAAATCCCAATGCCTCCGGGCCCTACACAAGTATTCTACATGACTCGGGATGGGATCTCGAGGTCTTGATACTAGTTACAAGGCGAAATCTTGGAAGGATAGACCTTCGGGTCTTATTACCGAAAAACGGAAGGATTTTTCTGCGGAGGCAAAAAGGAACACTTAATTCTCCTGTATGGAAAGGAGACACACGTTAATCCGAAGATAAGTTAAGGAAGTGTTTGATCTTGTTTTATCTTGTCTTCATGTCTGTGCCCTAAATTATGTAAAGGAACCTGTGATTAACAGGTTAATTAAGGAAGCTGCCTTTATATGTCAAACATAATGTGGTAGGTAATTAGATAATTAAAACAACCCCCGAGGGAAGCATGGTGGATGTGACCAATGGGTCTATCCTACGGAAGAGTGGTCTCGGTTAGCCGAGAGCTTTTCTCAAAGGAGATGTTAACAGGAAATGTTAGGAAAAAGTCGGTCTATGACCTTAGACAATGTTGACTAGGAAACCGGACTTCAGGTCGATCCTAGTGGGAACGGTCGGATTAGCTCTGTTGCGGGGCAGACTCGAGAGACCCTAGTTGGCAAACCCTGTGTCATTCCTTGGGAGTGTCGGGCGGCGTCTTCTAGATATATCTTTCAATGGACTGCTAAGACGTGTCCCGCGATTTGAGGAGCGGGCACGTTACAAAGTGTATGACTTAGAGATTAAAATTGGTGATTATGTTGAACGTAGAAATTTCTTAGTTGTGCCTTTGCAGTCTAGTGACATTATCTTAGGAATGCCTTGGCATCATCAGTACAATCCCGATATAGATTATTCCACGCATTCAATGAAGATTCATTCTAATGGGAAACAAATCACATTGCATGGTATGCACACTTTCGATAATTTTCCATTGCTTAGTCATACACAGGCTAAACGTGCATTACGAAAAGGTAGCAAATTCTATTTAATATGGGTGAATGAAATAGAAGCTAAAGAAAATCAGATGCATCCTAGGCACGCGCATTTTCTTTCACAATTTCAAGATTGTTTTGCTGCTGACTTACCACTTGGATTACCACTTATACGTCTCGAATATCACGAAATAGACCTAATCCCTGGATCACAACCACCATGTAAAGCACCATATAGACATAACCAAATTGAATAGAAAGAAATTCAAGCCCAAATTGAAGAATTGTTAAGCTGAGGACTCATTAGACCTAGTAGTTCTCCATTTGGTGCACCTATCCTATTAGTGAAGAAGAAACACAATACCTATCGCATGTGCATTGATTATCGTGCCCTAAATAAGATCATTGTTAAGAATAGATATCCGATTTCTAGAGTAGACGATCTTATGGACAAACTACAAGGATCTGCAATATTTAGCAAGATAGATCTTAAATTTGGATACCATCAAGTAAGATTGGACACATCTGATATATTCAAAATTACATTTAGAACACAATTTGGACACTATGAATTCCTTGTTATGCCTTTTGGTTTAACTAATGCATCAGCTACATTCAGTCGTATGATGAATCACATATTTTTGAAGCATCAACATTGTGTCATTGTTTTCTTTGATGACATATTGGTTTTCAGTAAGAATGAGAACGAGCATTATGAACATTTATCTTTGGTTTTCAAATTATTAAAAGAGAATCAATTATATGCTAATCCAGAAAAGAGTGAATTTTTCCAAACACAAATTGAATACCTAAGACATATTGTTTCATCTAAAGGTATTAGAGTTGACCCTAAAAAGATAGAAGCAATTTTGAATTGGCCCATACCTAAAAAGATAGAAGCAATTTTGAATTGGCCCATACTTAAAAAGATAGAAGCAATTTTGAATTGGCCCATACCTAAAAATGTGCACAAATTACGTTCTTTCTTAGGTCTTGCTAGCTTTTACAAAAATTTGTGAGAAAGTTTTCATTGCTTGCATTACCTTTGACAAAACTATTAAAGAAAGGCATTGTGTATCATTGGTCCAACAATCAACAAAAGTCCTTTGATTTATTGAAACATGCTTTAACTCATGCTCATGTATTACAATTACCTGACTTCAACAGACAATTTTTCCTAGTAGTCACTGATGCTAGTGGAACTGGAATAGGAGCAGTCCTTATGCAAAATTCACATCCCATAGCCTACTCTAGCTACAAACTTAAACCCTCTGAACTTAAGTATTCTACCTATGATAAGAAATTGCTAACTGTAGTACAAGCTTTACATCAATGGAAACACTATTTAATGGGATCTAAATTCATGATAAAAAATGACCAACAAAGCATTAAACATCTCCTTAGTCAACCACAAATATCTGACTGATACATTAAATGGGACGCTTTTATTCAAAGTTTTCATCCACTCATACAATATATCAACCCGGAAAAGAGAAGGTTGTTGTCGATGCTTTAAGTAGAAGACCGACTATTCATAATGTTTATGTGATATCTTTTGACTCTCTTCTCCCTATGAAAGATACTTATGACCAAGACCCTACTTTTCAAGCTGATTGGAATAAATTAGTTGCAAATAATTGGATTCCCATTGATTCATTGTCCTACACTGATGGATTTATGTTTTATGAAAAAAGATGATGTAAAATTGTTCCATTTCGATCATTTGTTTTGCATGAAATTCATTGTCCCCCATACCAAGGCCATAGAGGAATTATTTCTACTTTGCGTACACTGATTGAAGATTTTTATTGGCCACACATGGAATCTGATATATCTAACTTTGTATCTGAATGCTTAATTTGCCAAAGAGTTAAAAGACACCATGGTAAACAATATGGTTTATTAATGCCTTTACCAATTCTGGAACGACCATGGGAACAGATCTCAATGGATTTTATCACTGGTTTGCCTAACACTAAAGCTAATCATGACATGATTTGGACTATTGTTGATAGGTTTAGCAAACAAGCATATTTCATTCCATGCAAGAAAATGTTAACTGCATCTCAAGCTACTCAATTATTCTTGAAAATTGTTTTCACTAATCATGGTTTGCCAAAAGTTATTATTTCTGACCATGATTCTAGATTCTGCAATAATTTTTGGATTACTTTGTTTGCTAATTTAGGAACAAAGATAGATTTTTCATCTGCATTTCATCCTAAAACAAATGGACAAATAGAAGCTACTAACAGTACCATTTTAGATCTTTTGTGTGCATACACAATTTTAAAACCACAAACATGGGATACACATTTACATTTACTTCAGTTTGCATATAATAACACACCACATACAGCTACACAGAAAGCACCATTTGAAATTATTTATGGATATAGATTACCTACACATGTTACATCATTGTTAAACAAAGTTCAAGCTGCAGATGATATTTCTAACATGCATGCTACTATTTTTGATGAAGTTAAAGATATGATTGCCAAAGCCCAACAATCATATACAAAATAAGCCAACAAGAAAAGAAAAGCTATGAGTTTCAAAGTTGATGATTATGTTTGGTTACGAATTAAAAAGCGAAGATTATAAAGTGTTGACAAACACCCTGTTGTAAAGTTAGCTCCTAGATTTTATGGATCTTTCAAGATCATTTACGAAATCAATGACAATAAATTTAAACTAGAATTACCACAACACTCGAAAATCCACAATACTTTTCATATAAGTTTATTACGACCTTTTAGAGGCCAATTACTTGTATACCCTATTTATGAAAACCCTCCTTTGCTAGAAGAAGAAACTGAAATCCTTGAGCCTGAAACTATTCTAGATACTGACTTTATGACCACTAGAACTGGCCGTAGATATTCTAGATATTTGGTTAAGTTTAAAAATCATCCTGTTGAAGAGGCCCAATGGATGCATGCGCGAGACCTAAGTGCTTACCCCTCACTGCTGGCTCCACATTGAGCTAATAGCAATTGAGGACAATTGCTATCCCACCCTGGGGGTATAATGCCAGGAGGCATATTCCACGGTGGATTCCGTAAAATTTTATTTGTTGCCGAGGCTCATACACAAGGTGGATTCCTTGTGCGAAAAGTCGATGGGGATGTCTATCCTTTTCGGACATCCTGTTAAATTAATGTGCAAGTGGGTGATTCCATAGCGGGTGATTTCGCAAAATACATATTTAAATTAATAGACGTTTATGATTTTAGAGTGCGCACTCATAATAAATTAAGGTTAGGATTGAGTTCTAACCAATTTATGTATTTTGTAGCTGAAGACTGCTAGGTATTCACTTTTGTCGATTTAATTTTATTATTTTCTAACAATTGTGAATGCTTCAGTTGATGTGTAGAGCAGGCAGCGGTGGTGTTGGGAAGCACTGGGCGATAGCGTGTATTCAAGTTATTTAGAAGAAATTATCATTTTTTATGGGCGCGCATCTTAGACGTGGCGCCAATATTTATTTTGACGTGCTTATTTATTGAAGCGCTTGACATTTATTTATTATTTTGTATGCGCATAGACGCACGATTTAAATATTTGTTATTGGACATTGTATTTGGGTACTTTTCGACTCTTTGGGTGCCCAATAGCTTTAATTCTTTAGTGGGACAAAAGCAAACACAAAAGCTAAAGCGTGCTAATTGTAAATTGGGCTATTTTTTGAGCTTGGAGATCAATAATATGTCAAATACATACTTTGTGGAGCGCTCACACAAGGCATGGGGGGAGATTGTACCCAATTGGTCTTTTGTTTTTTGTGCAAAAGTAGAGTTCTTTTGTTCTCGGGGACCTTCCGGCGCTCATTACGCGTGCATACAACATCCGATCTATGCACCACTGCAGGAGGCAAAGACTACCTTGGTTAGGACAGTCACCATGATTTTATTTGTGGCTTCATCTTGATTGTTGGCTTGAGGGTAATACAGTGAGGATTTTCAATGGATTATCAAGAAGGTGGATAATAAGTAGCCGATTACTTCATTAATGAAGTGCATGACTTGATCATTGACTAATTCTATGTGACATTCAAATGGTGAGATCACTTGCTCCCTAAGGAATTCGGTAGTAGTCCTAGCATCATTTTTTGAGGTGCTCGAGCTTCAGTCCACTTGGTGAGATAGTCTATGTGGCTATGATTATGTATCTTTCCTGTGAGTATTATGCTACAAGGCTGATTGGACCAATGAAATCAATACCCCATTTTTCAAATGATTGCCGTGCTATCAATGGGATTAACTCTATCTTATCCCTACGAATAGGGACTTTGGTTCATTGACACTCATCACAATGCTTCACAAACTTGGCTACATCGCAGAATAGTGTAGGCTATCATAATTGAGATTGGAGCACCTTATGTGTTGTAGTGTTCCCCAACCATTAAGATTGGAGCACTATTAATCATTAGACGAATAAGGTGGAAAATCTGGAAAAGTTAAAGCATAAAACAAAGGCCAAAGCAAAGTGAAACGGAAGACGAAGACGCGCCAATAAAAATTTAGAAACACAAGAAGCAGAAAAGTCCTAAATAAGGAAAAAAGGCGCACAAGGAAAAGCGCAAGTCAATACTTTTGTAAAAGAGTGCAAGCGCATCATGATTTAATTTAAGGAGCGCCAGGCTCTCACTCGTGCAATTTGTAAAAGTAGACGGGCGGTGGAAAGGAAGCTAGAAAGATAGAAGGACAATGGGAAAAAGGGCCTAGGCCACGGTCGGCCATGTAAAAAAGGGGGTAAGGGGATGACTGCCCAAAAGGGATTTAGGGTCTTGTATATAAAGTTGAAAAGTGAATGAGAAGCTCATTCTTGTGTGTGGCCAAAAGTAGTTCTCTTCTTCTTGTTCTTGCTTGCTTGAGCTTGTGCTTGAGAGAGAGAGAGTGTGAGAGTGTGAGGGAGTGAGTGTGTGAGGGTGAGGGACCGGGAAGGAGAAGCTCTCCATCTTCTCCTCTCTTCTTCTCTTCTCTTCTCTTCTCTTCTCTTCTCTTCTCTTCTCTTCTCTTCTCTTCTCTTCTCTTGCTCGCAGCTATGGAGCTTGGAGCGTGGAGCTTGAGGATGGAGCTGGCTTGAAGCTTGCACTTGGATCGTGGAGCTACCGGAGTGCGCGGGAGAGGAGATAAATCGATCGGCATGGAGGTAAGCTCACAACACCCGTAGATATGGATGGCGCGTCGGCTATGTGAGAGGTAGCCATTAATGCTCGGCTTGGAATGCTTGAAACAATAAGCGGTCCGTGGGTCTTAGCGGTTGAGCAAAAGCTCCCACAAGCACCTTATGTGCTGTAGTGCCCCCATTGAAGTGTCCTCCAGCCATTCCACTGTGAGTTTCTACAAGCACATCATGGATCTCATGCTCACAGACGCATCTCCTCAACAGTCCATTCTGTCCTAATTGATAGAGTTGGTCGGTAATCAATTGATAGGGTTGAATCCTTAGAATGAGACATTTTAGCCTAGCCTTCTCAATCAGACGTTCAAGCAATCTGTGTTCTAGGATGTGGACTATGTCGTATACCCAGTAAGGTGTAAGATCTACTCTAAACAAATCTCTTTTGCTTGACATTCTAAATAAATGTGCGTCAGAGGTAGGTTATCTATAATGCCTTGTCCAACCACTTGTTGCTTGCCCTTGTGTACTACCACAAAGAAGTCGATTTCTAATAGTAGAAGTGGCCATCAAGCAATGCGTAATGTTACGTAGGGTTTATTCACAAGGTAAAGCAATGCTTTGATGATCAATAAAGAAAGTAAAGGGTGTAGTTAGAAGGTAATGTTGAAATTTCTTAACAACAAATACTATAGTTAGCTCTTCCCTTTCTGTAGTGGAGTAGTTCATTTTTGTGCTAGCGAGTTGTCTACTTGCAAAGCTCATTGGGTAATCTAAGTAATGCTCTCCAACTTGGCACAAAACTGCTCCCATGGCAAACTCTGATGCATCAATATGCACATGGAAGGTAATTGACCAATTTGGGGCTCATAGAATAGGTGCGGTCATCAGAGCCTTTTTCAATTCTTTGTAAGTGCATTGGTACTCAATCCACTCAAATACAATCAATAGCTTGTAAAGTGGTTGTGTAATGAGTGTGTAATTCAACACAAGTTGTCGATAGTACCTCATATGGCAGAGGAAACATTGAACTCCCTTGTAGTTGGTTGGTGGTAGTAAATCAACAATCACTCTAACTTTGGAAAAGTTGGTAGCAATGCCATTTTTTGAGACCACATGCCCTAGGATACATTCATGTTTTACCCAAAGCTAAGTGGTTTAGTGAGAGACCGTATTGCTTACACTGTTCAAAGACTATGCAAACTTTGCTAGGTGCTCTTCCCAACTAGAATGACCACATAGATCATCAACGAATATTTCCAGCCACTTTCTAAGCATGTCCTTGAAAATAGCACACATAAGACAATGAAAGATAGTAAGCACATTGGTTAGTCCAAAAGGCATGACTATGTAGACAAACACTCCCCATTCTGTTGCGAATGCTATTTTATGCTTATCATCTAGGTGCACTTGTACTTAGTTATAGCCAAAGAAGCCATCTAGGAAATTGCAGGCTTCCTTCCCTGCCACTCTCTCAAGTATATGCTCAGCGTATAGTAATGGATAATTGTCTCTTTTTGTCACTGCGTTGACTTTTTGTAATTGATGCACACTCGAATCTTCCCATTCTTCTTCAGGACAATTACTATTGGTGATACCCAGTCTACGTACTCAATATTGTAAATGAATCCAGCATTCAACAACTTGTCTATTTTCTCCTTCACAACATGAGCATGCTTGGGATTCATTGTGTATGGTGTTTGTTTGATTGGTGTCATGTTGGGGGTCATATGAATATTGTGAGTCACAATACTCAGGTCAATTCCTTTAAGCTCTTCTAAGGACCAAACGAATATATCTACGTACTCTTGTAAGAGATTAATGAGATTGTGCTCCTCTTGCTCAATTAAGTTGTTAGCTATGTACACAGGTCGAGGCTTCCCTCCTTCCCTTGCCAAGTTGACTTCCTTAGCTTTAGCAGGTCCTTTAATAGGTTCACTAATATGTCGTGCTAGTTTGGCACCTACCAACACCATTATGTAGTCGCCCTTCTTATGCTTAGTGAAGTGTTTGAGTAAGTTATGTGGTTTCTTTTGTCGTTCAATTTTAGAGGACTTAGGACTATTTTCTTCTTTCTTCTTTGAGCCTCTTACACCTCAGATGGGGATTGGGAGGTCCCCTTTAGTGCATTTGGTCTTAGGTGGTCACGTGAGATTTCCGGATCACTTTCAGAGTTGACTTTTGACTCAGAGTTGAATGCGCAGCCTTCATTGAAAGATGGAGTTTTCCCTAGTGGTCATAGGTTCAAGATTGATTCCACTCTAAGCAGTGGTGCCATGCTTGATTGAACTAATCTAGCTCTCTCATGGTCCACTATGTCGAGGTACTCTAACCAAGTACACTCATAATTTACATTGATGACTCATCTTTCCATTCTAAAAGCATTCATGTCTTGGGGTTTAGAGTCCACTCTTATCTGCTCAACACTTAGCCCTCTGTGTTGTATTCTACGATTTCGGCTTCTTCCTCACTTTCCTCACCACTAGAGTCACAGTCTTCATACTCATCATCCAAGTCCTCATACTTAGACTGTTCATTGTTTCCATGGCTCCCACTCATAGTACTTTTCTCATCTTCAACGTGGACTACGATATTCTGTTAGAGGCAAGCCATGGATGAGAAATGCCTAAGTGATAGAAGATTGGGGTAATGGCTTGATATTCTTGGGTAATAGAAGAGAAGCTATTCAAGTAGAGGAAACCTCACCAATTGACCTTGGTGCCATCTCTGCAATGCTAAAGGGTGACACCCAATGAAAGTGTGAACATGGACCCTTAACTAAGTATATTTCTTGCCTTGAGGATGAGAGTGATCGGATGCATGTATTGGCAACCATTGACCTACCCTTCTCAGATGATGAGGATGACTATAGGCAAGCTGTAGAAACAACTAGCAAACCTAATAGAGTCATAGCTTCTGAGTTACCCAAGAATGATGCCACATCATCAGTATCTCTATGCATGATGGCCAGGAGTTCCACCAATTGACCACTGCCTACTATCACCTACCATATACAGACTAATAAACTGGAACTCCATGGAATTCTTGAGTACCTGACAAGAGAGCTAGACACTAACCCAGCTGCAAACTTTGAACCTCTTATAGAGAATCCAAAGTGGCAATGGACTAAGGTGCATGACCTAAATCTATTGTACAACTGATTAGTGGACTCATGCTAGAGGTCCCACTAATCTCATCCTCCATGATAGGCTTTGCGTTCTGCAACTGCACTTGAGCTTATGTCACCCACTCTTCTTTGACTTTGTTTGCAACTTCTAATTTGTGTTTTGGCTTAGGGTATTCTCCAATATTATCACTTCCCTTTGCCATTATCTTAGGAATAGAGGTTTCTACCTGTGCATTCATAACTTATTTCCCTTGGTCAGTGTGGTGGCATTATCAATTTTGAGTGTTATCTTGGCATCCGCCCTCTTCTTTCTCCTTCTTCGACTCTTTTTTCCATCAAATGTTGTATCTAAGTTGCTAGGTCTAGATAATGAGATACCAGCTTACTTCATTTGGGCTTCGGTCTCATGACATTGAGTGGAATTAGTGTGGCTTCATCATTAGGTGTTTCCACACTAAAGAATCCCAATGGTATTGATGGCACAATTGCCATACTAGTGGAGGGTTTCCATCTAGGGCAATCAACATACAAATGTGTAACTTCACACTTTGGACATCTCAAGTCGGCCTTGTCCTTGTTTGCTTGCTCCTTTTTAGGGCAACAAGATGAAATGTACCCAAGATGTCCACAAGTCTAACATGCCAGCGGTTCTTGGTTTGGGCCCCCTCCTAAACCTCTACCTCTTTCCTTGCCTAAAACCATAACCGACACTAGTCTAAAGTCCACCAATATAGGATTACATTCCTCGTCATAAGAGATATAAGGATTCACATATGTCTTGTCCTCTAGTGGCTTCTCTACAAAGTGTATCAGAGCGTCACTCGGTGGATGGGTCACTATGGGTTAAGGGGGCCTTGGGATTCTTGTGGGGTTGATGTCCATCTTGAGGCAGTTGGCTTCGAGTCATTGGGCATTGGTCGAGCTAATGGAGCTCCTCTTCCAAAGTTGGGCTGCCTATTCGCTAGATAGTAGAGCTGAGTATAGGGTTGTGGATATGGGAGCCTTCTTGGCAATCGGCAATGCAATGCATCATGTCCAAACCTACTACAGCAGTTAGCACAAGTCCGTGATCTAGGGTTGGGACATTTGGTTGGGAGATTATTCCAACCACAAAGCACACATTGCACGTGGGTTTGAACTGGCCTTCTTAGCATCTCTTGTAGCTTGACCAACTCTAACTTCAAGTCAGCTATTTCTTAGATTTGGTTGATGTTTTTTCCCTTATCTTGCATGCCATGGCTTGACCGATCACTAAGGATTGTGGTTCTCTTGGTATCCCTAAAGGTGATGTTCTCTTGCAATGTGACTCTTAAGCTTCTCTCTCTTAGCAAGTCACCCACATGTATTGCCTCTTCAAAGACCTTGGCTAACATGTCCCTTTGCAAGTTTCGAGTTACTAGCTAAGGCCTAATAGAGCTCTTTGTTTTTCCGTTGATAAACACAGTGGATACTACTCTCTCATTGGGCCACTCGTTGTTGGATTCCTCTTGTGGAGACTTCTCACATGAGTAACATAGTCTTGGATTTCCTCCTTATCTTTTTGGTTGATATTCATTAGCCTGACAATGAGGTTATTTGACTATCTGGCCTCAAAAAATATTTATATAAAAAGATCATTTAGGTTATTGAAGTTGTTGCGCTTAGCATTGTCCAGGCTAGTAAACCAAGCTTGTCCCTTGTCCCTTTAGGTAGAGTCCAAAAGCTTGAGTACATTGAGTAGGGTCCATGAGGTTTTTTGCCTTGTAAACCTGTAAAAGCTGCTCAACAAATCTATAAGGATGTTACCTATTTGATACTTCTTAAGTTACTTTGTAACTTTGGGTATCTTGGTCTGGCTTCTAGCATTTGGGGTGATTCCCAAGCCTACTAGCAACAAAGTTGCTTGAGCAGCTCTGTTATGCTCTGCGGTAGTGTTATCTAACAATCACTTTGTGAGGAGCTCAGTCAATGTAAGATCGGCCTCTAATGCTCTCTCCCTATCGGCATTTCCTCTACCTTTCTTCTTACTTGTGACGGCTAGAACCCATTGGACCTCGTTAAGCTCTATTTCTTTGTGTAGCCTCTGAGTACATTGCCCCTAGTTGTAGTTGGTTAAGCATTGAAGGGCAACTCTTCCTAGCCTCTTTTGCTCGTCAAGATTGAATGTGATTTCATCTGTGGATCTCTCTTGGTGTGATGTTTTCATTTGGCAGTTGTATCGTGATATGAGTTGCTGTATGTCGATAGGAAAATCACCTAGATTGAGATCTTGGCTGCATGTGTTCGTGCTGACACCTGCCATGTTGGTGGTCTCTTGAACCACTTAGGTGTCAATGAGGGTGATTAGGTTGGCTAAGGACACGTCTCTAATTGTGGTTTGTTTCTTTCTTCACTCGATTATCAAGGGGTTTAAGGTTGTTCACCTCTCAATGTTGGGTGTCTTGGTTTGTCCCCATGGTCCTAGGGATGTTGCAACTTGCAAGTCCTATTGGTGGGTTGGTTTCTTAGCTTAGATCCCCTTTAGTGTGTTCCTTGTTACTGAAATCACTTCACTAGTTACACCTACTCACACACTTGGAGGGCACAATGTAAGAGGTGAGTTATGCACAATCAGGCTTTCAACTTTTCTTGTGCACTGGAGTTCAATCTTCAATGAACTCATTCACACACACATCCTTCAAAAAGTGTCTCTACTAGGAAGTAAGCTGCGAGTGATCGGCTAATTTGGTCAACTCTTAGGCTTGCCTGGATAAATTTCAATGTTGGTCAGCTCTATGGTCACACTCTCATAGGTGTGGGATCCAGCTAGGGTCACTCCGTGTTTAGCTCACAGCCTTTAGTGTGTTTGGGGGTTTTGGATGGTCCCTAAGAATGTGTTCTAGTTCAGGTAAGTCTCTACCTATCCGAGTCCCAGTTTCATCATATGAGTGGTGAGTTTGGCTTGTTTGAATGGTCAGATCTAACTCGGACAAGGGTGCTCGTTCGAGTTTGAGAAGATGTATCCGAGAGGACAATTTAGCTGTTCGAGCCCATCCGAGAGTGGGGTTTGTCCGAGAGTGGGTTTTCCAAGCAGAAAAACATGTGGAATGACAAAAAATTGATGACAACGAATCGCTTAATCACGCATGTGCTATGCCTATTTATGATCCTGTCCTCATTTATTAGTTAGTAAGGAGGGTTTTGAGCATATGTGGAACCACTGAGGGTGATGACACATGGATTTCTACTACTCTTTTGGCCTATTGCTCTCTCCTGACTTATTGTTCTCTCTCTCAATCTCTCACACAAGCTCAAATGAGCTCTTCCCCCCTTTTTCTCTCCTTTTAATTAATGCTCTCTTTCTTCCCCTACTCTCCGTTTTCCTTCCAAGATATTCAAAATATTTTTTCCTTTCTTTCCCTGCTCCCTTGTTTACTAGTTGTTACAGAAACTTATCTTTTCTTTCATTTTCCTTATTTCCAAAACCTTAATGGAACCTACTAATGAAAAACTTTCTACCACCACCACTGATCTAACTAATGTTTCTAAATCTTCCAATACCTAAACTAATTGGCAAATGAGATCGAACACCTTTTGATTCCCTTGCTTCCTATCTAAACCAAGCACTATTTCGGAGACAAACTCCTACTTCATTGCTTGATTTGGAGCATGCAAGCACTCAAGCTTGAATCTGTTTGTCTCGACAATGGAACCAAAATGTTGTCGCTATTGCTAGCAACCCTGAGACCCTATGGACCACTTATCAAGTCAAGCATTTCAAGTGAGTAGCAATGGCTACCTCTCACACAGCCATGCACGCTCTTGCATAAGGATATAGTGAGCTTACCATTGAGTTTGATCATTGTAGTTCTCTTCCTCGAATCCTTCGATGGCTCCATGATTCAAGGAGTTTACTCAAGCAAGCTCCATCTCCAAGCTCCAACCCCCATAGCCACATGCGCAAGAAAAGAGAAGAGAAGAAGGAGAAGAAGAAGAAGAGAGGAGAAGAAGAGCTTCTCCATGTTTCCTCACTCACACACACACACACACACACACACACACACACACACACTCACTCACTCACACTCCCTCTCTCCCTCTCTTATACACAAGAAGGAAGCAAGAGCAATAACAAAAAGAGAGCTAGTTTGCACACACACCAAGAATGAGCTTATCCATTCAATTTTTTGACTTTTATACATGCCCTTCTCCCCTTGAGCATCCAACCCATTTCCATGATCACCCATCCGGTCTTGGTCCTCTTTTCCACTTTCTTTCCTATTATTTTCCTATTCTCATGGCTCTTTTACATGTGTCTTTTCATTTACAACTTGCATAGAAGGGAGCCTGTCGCTCTTTTAAAAGGGGCTAAAATGCGCTTTATTTCTTGCATGCATTGTTCTTGATTTTTTTAAAAAAATCAAGGCTTCTTGGTCTTCTTTTTTCGACAAGCTGTCTTTTTATGCTCCTTCATAAGTCTTCTTTGTGCCTCATGTTGTTTTGCACTTTTGCGTCTTGTGTCATTCTGAGGTTGTGTCATTCCAAGGGTTAACAATGTGTGTAAAGACCCGTCACAATTCATATCAAAGAGAACCTAGAGAGCCAATTTCACAAATTCACAATTTGATATATACTCCTTCTTTAATGACTTTATTGTTTGTTTTTATTGCATGACTCCTATTTGAATTGCAAGTGCCTAAGAAGTAATGAGTCCTTAATGCTAAAGAAGAGGTATGTATCAACAATATTGAATAGTAAAGTAGCTTAATCCTCCCAAACGAGGATAGAAGTCCACCTCCTACAAAGACAATTGTGCTTAGCCCTTTACACGAGGAAAGAGGATTATCTGTTAATCCACACTTGAGGACCTAGTTAGTGTAAGGCTTTATTGCACAACATAACTTTTAGGATGATAGGTCTTTTAAGACTCATGGGGTTCAATCATAAATATGGAAATATATCATGTAAGTTCAAAAAAAGGGATTTTAAAAATACAAATTTTACACTTTTTTACATATATAAGGGTATCAAAATATGATGTTATTCATAGATTGAATGGAAAAGGGGCATGCTTTAATCAAGGAAAACTCACAGATAAGGGTATTTTTAAATAGGCTTTGAATACATGTGATATATAGGGTTTATACATTGTGAATCCCCCTAGCTATAAGCAAGCTTGGGATATCCTGCCCTTGATGTGCTCTGAGATTATGATGTGAAGAAAGGGGCAAGGGGGTTTAGAAGTAGAGTTGGCTAATCAAAACCACCAAATGCACCTAGCTTGAGGACCCCTATATACAATGAATGTGTGGTGTGCCTATCTAAGTCAAAGCTTTTAATCTCTTTTGTTCTTATCGTTTTCTTATTATTATTATTATTATTCTCTCTCTCTCTCTCTCTCATTTATCTTCTTCCTCAAAAGTGGCTATAGAGAGTGATGAGACATCCCTTGATGAGAAAATAATCTTTTATGGCTTCTTGTAGAGTTGAATGGAGGACTCTTGGTAAAAAGGATGGGTATAATAGGCAAAGTGGCTATCTACCAAGTTAGATTCATAGTCTTGAATGAAGTTCAAACATATAGTCAAATAAGTGGGTGAACTACACATTTTAACATAAAGTTGTAGACCACATCTTCTATTAGATTTTTGGCCATGAACCAAAACTTAAGGCCACCCGTGCCCCAAATGGAGGGTTGTACTTCACAGTCCTTACATTGTTCCATAATGAAGATAATCATATGTTTATTTCTAGGATCACTAACTAGGGAAGGTAAGAGAGTGCCGATGATGTTCCTCGATGGATCTAAAAGTCATGCCATGTACACATTCACAACAATAAATCACCATGCGAATTATATAAAAACAAAAAATGATGCACTAGGAAGGATAACTTTAATACATTCTTGTTTTATCACACTTGTTTGACACCAATGTGACTTATTATAGTTTCGATTTTTTGACATCAATGTTTGGTTTATTGTAATCTAGTTATTTTCTCCCCTCTTAGTGGCAATAGATAAGTTTTTAGTTGGATATTAGTGGTAGTTTTCAAATGTGTGTGTGTGTGTGTGTGTGTGTGTGTGTGTGTGTGTGTGTGTGTGTGTGTGTGTGTGTGTGTGTGTGTGTGTGTGTGTGTGTGTGTGTGTGTGTGTTAAGGTACACATTTTATTGAATATATGTAAGGTGGGTGTTTTATTTAGGAGTGGATGATATTTGTGGCATTCTTGGGGAGCCACCATTCAAAAGAATTCGAATTGTAGTGGAGCTCAAAAAGTTTATCCAAGTCGAAAGGCCGACAAGGGAGATTGCAAAGATAAGTCATATGTTAGTTAATAGGGATGGGTCTTAAAGTCGGCTTGCAGCATGTAGCTCTTCTTCGAGAAGAATCTTATCTAATAAAGGGCATTGCTCTAGTTGTGATGGGGATGGTAAGTCACAATTAGAATTGCACAAAAAATGATATGCCATTGCAATGAGTTGGGTCATGCTATAGGGTCTTGATGGTGCATTGTTGCTTTACATTGTTGATTAATTGGCTACCATTAGAGGGAATGTCAAGGTAATGATTGTATTGGAATTTGAAGAATGGATATTTGGAATCATATTTTTGTAGGATCTCAGTCCCTCTAATAAGATCATTAACTTTCACGAGACTGGGGTCCGATTGGCAATGATAGCTTTGGTAATGGTAACTCGAAGATGTAGGTGAGGACTTCACGATTGTAGGGTCAATTGCAAAAGATAAATGACTACTAGTGTTATTGGATAATCCTTTTGTCTTGTAATTAGTGTGCTCTCCCTAGGGGTGCATCTGCATTATTGTGTAGTGCAAGGTTCTCATGCATGTATAATTAAGAGATGTGTCAAACTCCAAGTGATCTTGGAATGTTATCCATACTTGAGGACCTAGTTAGTGTAAGGTTTGTTGCATGGTGTGAATCTCAAGTGAGGGATCCTCCAAGCAAGCTCAGGATGTCTTACCTTTAATGTGCCCTGAGGTTGTGATATGAAGGAAGGGGCTAGGAGATTTGAAGTACAGTCCGAACCCACCAAATGCACCTAGCTTGAGGACCCTTAGGTACAATGAATGTATGGTGTGCCTATCTAGCTTGGAGCTTTTGCTCTCTTTTATTTCCATTGTTTTTGTTCTCTCTCTCTCTCTCTCTTTCTCTCTCTCTCTATACATACATACATACATACATACATACATACATACATACATACATACATACATACATACATACATACATATATATATATATATATATATATAAGTTGTTGTAGAGAGTGATGAGATATCTCTTGTTGGGCATATAATCTTTTATATCTTATTGTATAATTGGATGGAGGACTCTGGATAAAAAGGACTTGTATAATAGGTGAAGCGACTATTTACCAAGTCTTTTAATAATATTACACACAATAGGATGGAATGAGCATAGTGTGTGTGTGGGAGCTTTCGCTCAACCGCCAAGACCCACGGACCGCTTATTGTTCAAGCGTTCCAAGCGAGCTCTCATGGCTATCTCTCACCTAGCCGTCACGCCACCGATCCTATGAATGCAGTGAACTTACCTTGATGCTCGATCGAGTGCCCTCCTCTCTCTCACACTTAGGTAGCTCCACGATTCTTGATGCTAGCTCAAGCATCCTCAAGTCTCCTCCTTCTCCAAGCCTCATCCTCCATAGCCGCGCGCGCAAGAGAAGAGAAGGAAGGAGAAGAGGAGAAGGGGGGAGGAGATGGTGGAGAGCTTCACCCTCTTGATTCCTCACTCTCTCACGTGCTCACTCCCTCAATCTCTCACACTCCCTCTCTCAAGAGCACACACACAAGCAAGAAGAAGAAGAGAAGAAGAGAGGAAGGAGAAAACTAGTTTGCCACACCAAAGAATGAGCTCTTCATTCACTTTTCAGCTTTTTATACAAAACCCTACTTCCCTTTTGGGCGGTCATTCCCTTTTTCCCTTTTTTACATGGCCGGTCATAACCCAGGCCCTGTTTCCCATTGTTCTTTTCTCTTCCTTGCTTTCTTTTCACTACCCTTTTATCTTTACAAATAGCACGGGTGAGAGCCCGGCACTCTTTTACAAGATTTTAGAGTGTGCTTTTTATGCGCCTTTCCCTTTTTACGGTTGCCTTGGTCTTTGACGGTTGTCCTTGCGCTTTTTGAGCTTTTCTCCTTCTTTTCCTTCCATCGGGCTACCTCTTTTCGCCTTTGCCCTGCGTCTTCTCCGCCTTCTTTCGCTCTTGTCGTGTTTGAGGTTAACATTGCCCCCCTCCTAGACGAGTGCCAGTCCCATGGTATTACTGGCGGAGGGAGCAAGTGGTGGTAGGCGTTGAGGACTTCGGGGTGACCGGGGCTTGGGGTTTGCAGTGGCGACTGGGTATGCGGGGGTTGGTTGGGGGTGCCGGGTTGGTTGAGTTTGTCAGCTCGCTGGATGCCGGGTGGGCAATTAGCATGGGAGGTTGATGAAGAATGCATGCCACTTGGGTCGTGGTTGTCGATACCTGCAATTGAAAAATCTGTCAGGTGGTCTCTCCCTAGGGGGGGGGGTGCTAGTCTCTGTATTGTGCGCAAGACTTAGTTTGGGAGACAGGTCGAACTCTGAGCAAGCTGAGAGTGTTGTCCTGCACTTGAGGACCCAAACTGTGAATTAGTTCTGTGTAGGTATTATAGGAGTGTCGTGCGTGTGCATACTTAAGTATTACGTAGTTAGAAGACTGGGCGACGGGGGCTGCGTGGAGCAGGAGGGTGGTAATGGGGAGATAAAGTACACCTCAGTTTTTTTTTTTTTTTTGCCATGGTTACATGGGAGCAACAATACAAGGGCTTTTGGGACCTTGCTTCTTGTGAGATCTTAAAGTAATTGGCTAATATGTTGTGTTTTCTTTATATCTTCTCACTAGCTCTTTAAGATTGTCATATTGTTCTACACATCCTTGGAAGTCAAGAGGATGATTGGAACCCTTCTAAGTGGAATGCATGGATCATATTTGTATAGTGCTCCCACATTTCAAATGCCATCTCTGATATTTTAAAAATTGGGGCACATCACTTATGTTCTCCCTTGACTCATCAAATTCCAATGGAGCTACATAATCCACCATAGAAGACATGATTTTAGGTTGCTCTAGGGATGCCAAGAATACTAGCTCAAAGGATTGTAGTTCATGAGTCCCACAACTTCCAACTCTTAGTTTTTGTAGCCTATGCCCCTACATAGTGGATGAGAGCTTCTCTTATTGGAGTAGGGGCCAAATGGTCGAGTTATTCACCAAAGTTTAGATTATTCAATGTTGTGGTGGCTAGCCCTAGTTGTGCCTTTGATTTAGCCACATCCTCTCAATATTGGAGGTGTAAACTGTTTGAATATTCTTGTAAAGCTCCTACTTTTGTGTGATTAGATATTTGCAAATATCAATATGTATGCCTTGGGTGGATTCCCTTTGTGTAATGAGGCCACTAATTCAATGGTCAATGTAGTTAGTGTTTCTCTATAGATTTTTAAAAGCTATTGTTCTACTAGATCTATAACTCCATTTAAGCTTACCTTAGTAGTTTGTTGTGACCCTATACAAGAAGCTTTCAACTATCCCTAGGTTTGCTCATTCTCTTAGAGTTCTTTAACATGGAGAGTTGTCTTGGATCTCTCCTACTCTAATTAGATAGTGAGATCTGTCACCTAGACTTGAACTTCTTATTGTCACTTTCATAGCTCTTCCATCTCTTGGCTCTTAGATTCTAATGTTAAATCATGTTCCCTTAATTGTGTTTGAAGGTCTTGTATTTGTAGGATGGTCTGAACTATGAATTTCCTTTAGGCCTCTTGGGAATCATGTAACCATGCCTAGATCTCCTCCCTCCTTGAATTGTGTCTATCTTATTGTAATGGAGTTCTTCACACAATAATTCTAAGATATTTAGGTTGCATGCTACACTTGATAGCATATTGCACTCTTGTGGGCCCAAGAGGTAGACTTGGCATGGCATTGCTTATCTTGTTGTGGAGTAGTAGTGACTTCCTCTGTGGTCTTATTCATCGATGTCTCTAGCTTGGTGATTTTAGTTTGCATATTTTATATTTGCATCACTAGTTGCTAGAGCATTCCTTAGTGAATAATTGTTGAGCTCTTGACTATCTTTCCCTTTCCTTTATTAGAGCAACCTTCACCTCTTTTTGCTATTATTACCATGCATTGTGAAAGAGATTAGTCCAGCTTCCTCCTAGGGTTGTAGGAGATTTTTGTGACTTTTGTTTCTTCATTTTGGCTTCCAAGTTCTTGAATTCCCTTTTGGATCTTCTCTTAGTAGTGTAGACCATCATTCTTCTAGTGTATCTCCTTCGCTAGAGGGTATGGTGGATGGGCTTTCATCACTCTCTTCCCCATGTCTCTTTTCTGCCCCTTGGCTACTCTGCTCTTTGTAGGATGATTGGCTTTTTTTTTTCCTTTTTCCTCTATTATTTTTCATTTTTTTAGTTTATTCCATTGTCTTCGCTACATGTGGTTGTTCTTGTCTTGTTTCCCATGAGATGCCAACTTTTGGGGACAATGTGACAATCCCTTGGGTAGGTGGTGTTTCAATGGAGAGTTCTAGTGCTATGTTGATCACTTTTGTGGGTGTTCTTCAAATATTGATTAATAATCCCTTCATCTTGGTGGAGCTCACATCAAGATCTTGAGTGTGAATCTTTTTGGCCTTGACTATGGACTCATGGACTCCCTCTATCCATGGGCCATTTAAATTTCTAGTCACAATCTCATTTATTAGTATGTCTTTCATTTAACATGTAGGGATTCTAGTCATGGAAGAGGTGGCTTTGCTGTAATTGAGGATATGATGGGAGGTTTGGGTTGTTACATGCAATTCCTTCTCCACAATGACACTAAACAAGAGCCCATTTTGGTTGGCATTAGGTTTTCTCCATTTTTGAGAAACTGTAGGTGTTCATGCATGACTCTCATACTTTTCCTCTTTTTGGATTCCTAGAGCAAGAGCTATTAGATGTGGTGTAAATGTCATGGTTGAGACCTTTTATTTCCCCCTTGCTCAATAGCTTAGTACATTAATTTCTAAGTTGGATTCATAGTATCGAATGAAGCTTAAACATGTGGTCAAATAAGTGAGTCCACTATACATATTAGTCTTGAATGAAGTTTAAACATGTGGTCAAATAAATAGGTCCACTATAATATTAACATAAAGTTATAGGCCATATCATTATGTTAGCTTTTTGGCCATGTTACTAAAGCCCTTCAACAATCAAAATTAAGGTTACATGTGCCTTGAACAGAGGATTGTAAGTCACACTCCTTACATTGTTCCATAATGAAGGCAATCTTATATTTATTTCTAGGGTGGTCATGATTGAAAACAAACAAGATGGAAGGGAGGTGAAGAGACCAAGACCACACACACAAAAGCAATGGAGATTTGAGCACATATAGAGATAGGGCTGAAATCTTCTTCTTCTTTCACACAAAAAAACTAAGTCTATGACATGGTAAAAGACTAATATGAAAGTACCGCAACGTATGTACATGCAGTCACTAAGTGTGAACCCACTAGGAAAGAAGAGGTGGCACAATGAATAAGCCATAACCAAGGATAGATTGCGTGGGTGTAGTCCATCTATTGAATCACTAGTGTATCCTCATATCGCTCACCTAACATGCTAGTGAATAATATTGTGTCACATCACTAAGGCACATAGTGGATGCCAGCTCATGTAGAGCTTGCTATCTCAATACTCCCCCTTGAGCTTAGCATGAATTCTAAGCATAGTCCTGAAGCGTTAAAGCTTCTCATCTTCCAAGGCCTTGGTGAAAATGCCAGTAGCTTTATCCTTTGTGCTCACATAAACCAAGTCAATATCACTTGCTAGAACTCGCTCTTGAAGGAAATGGTAATGTATATCTATGTGTTTGGTCCAGCATGATACACTAGGTTCCTAGCCAATTGAATGCTACTAAGGTTATTACATTAGATGATAACATTCTTGTCCACCTACATCCCCAAATCACCAAGCAGCTTGCATAACCAAGCTATATCACATGGTACAATTGTAGCACCTCTATACTCTGCCTCTATACTAGACAAGGCAACCATCGATTGTTCCTTACTACTCCAAGTAATAGCAACGCTACCAAAGGAAAACATAAAGCCACTAGTAGATCTCCTATCTAAAATAATACCAACCCCATCTACATTTATATAATCATGTACGTCCAAAGGTACACATGCACCATAGAATAAGACATAATCTAATGTGAACTTGATATAGTGCAATGTGCACCACGCTGCATCCAAATGTGGCTTTTGTGGAAGCTACATAATCTGACTCTCCAAACCAATTGTATAGTTTAGGTCTGGCTTAGTGCTCATTAAATAGATAAGTCTACCCACAATCTTCCAATACATAGCGACACCCTCAATCAAGTCACCATGATGTGCACTAAGCTTAGCATTAACACCCAAAGGTATAGAAATAAGCTTGCAATCATCCCTACCATACTTCTTCAACATATCCAACACATACTTTCTTTGTGACAACCATATATTCTATGGAGTCTTGATTATCTTTATGCGAAGAAAATAGCACAGTTCTCCCAAATCCTTCATCTCAAATTCAGTCTTAGGAAGACCCTTTACATTGTCAAGCTCTATCTCACTATTACCCACAATTATCAGATCATCCACTCTATATAGCTATCATATGTTAGTCTACATAGCTATCATATGCCAGTTGTTTGCAATGGCTTTCTCACTTTACTTGACCTGCGAGGGCCTGGATCACGACTAGGTGCTTTAGCATCCTCTTGTGCCATCCACACACAAGGTGTTTTAATACATGGAATCCCAAGCTCCTCATCTGAGCCATCTGAATCAACATCAACATGAGAGAAACTTGATGATACATCTGTCATAGTAGGTGAGTCCCCATTACCTTTTCTTGACATCTATGATATACTTGGTGGAATGACTTGTGATCTCAATCTACCACTCCAAGGTCTATCAATAGAACCATGACTAGGAGACTCTTGTGGTCTGAGATTGCTAATCTGTTTTTTGCACAACCATACTCTCATGCTCATCAACCCCAACTATATTCTACACATTACTATACCAGCTACTCACTTCATTAAAAGCAACATCCCTGCTAACTCTAAGCTCATGTGTAACATGGTTATAATACCCATATCCCTTCTACTTAAGAGAACATTCAACAAATACACATTTTTATGCTTTGGGATCCAATTTACTATGCAACTCATCGGGAATATGCACATAAGCAGTACATCCAAATACTTTCAGATGGGACAGATTTGGTTTTCTACTTGTAAACTTCTCTTCAAGTGTCAAGACCACTTGTAGGTCTAGAACGGAGGCTGAAATGATATTAGATGCCAAAAATCACAACACGGGCAAGTCCTAAAGAGACTTGCTGCTTGCTTTCATGCTTCAACGCCTTTATCTTAGCCTTCAATCAAGCTTCATGCAACTATGGGATGGGTTTGATACCATGAAAATAGACAAGAGGGAAGAGAGGTGAAGAGACCAAGCTCCATGCAGCTGTGGGATGGGTTTGATACCATGAAAACAGACAAGAGGGAAGAGAGGTGAAGAGATCAAGAGCACACACACAAAGATAGGGCTAAAATATTCTTCTTATTCTTTCTTGTTCTTCCACACAAAAGAACTAAGTCTACAACATGATAAAAGACTAATATAAAAGTACCACAATGTACGTATATACACATGATGATTAAGTGAGAACCTACTAGAAAAGAAGAGATGGTACCATGAATGTGCCATAACCAAGGATGGACTAGGTGGGTGTAGTCCAACTATAGGATCATTGGTATATCCTCATGTGGGTCACCTAACACACTAGTGAATAATATCTTGTCACATCAGCAAGGCACGTAGTGGATGCGAACTCATGTAGAGCTTGACATCTCAACAATAATTAGGGAAGTTAACTTAGTGTTAATGATCTTCATCGATGCGGTTGAAAGTCTTGCCATCTACATACTTGCAACAATAAATCACCATGAAAATATATAGACATGAAAAATGATGCACTTAAAAAGATAAGTTTAGTATGGTTTTGTTTTATCACACTTATTTGACATCAATGTAATTATTATAGCTTCAATTTTTTGTGTCAATTGAGATGATACTCAGGTCCACACAAAATTTTTAGCAATATCATCTAGCAGAGGATCATCTTTGAGCAAAAGGCTAAGACAATACCGATGAACATTTGAAATCTGTGTCATATTGCATTGCCAATTTTAGATCATGTCATATTTCTCATCACAAAAAATAAGAAGTTAATTTAGAAGTTGCTAGAGTGTTAGATTACATTGATAATTTAGATTAGGTCAAATTTCAACCACAAACAAAAGTCAAAATCTTTCCATAAATATCAAAAGAAAAGTGAAAGATTCATTCATATTCTATTTTCAATTAAGGGCTTTGATATTGTAAAACCAAAAGATATATTTTTTGATGTTCCTACTAAGTTCAATTTACAACATATGTTTCTCAATGGTATAATAGCTTTTGGTTGGAGATATGTTGGGAACATCAATAAAATAACATATATACAAAACAAAGTATTTGAGGAACCATTCGATATTGATGATGGATAAATTTGTGCCTTATAAAAAAGCTTTAGACCATTCTATAGAGAAATAGATGACTTAAGTACACACATTATTACTAATGATGTTCAATTTTTTCTCCATTCATTCTAGAAAGAAAAATTTAAGGGGTTATGGTAGTTCCTCTAAACCCTTTCAACTTAGTGGATGAACTTTGGATTAAATAGAAGTCGCTATGTCAACTATCAAATATTGAAACATGCTAGGAACATAAAAGCTACCTCAAAAGTATTATTCTTACTTCTTTCAAAAAACCATAGTTTTTAGACAAAAGAATAATGGATGGAATAAAATATGTTACTAAACACATTTTTATCTTTGGGATGGATGAAGCTACCCAAATGTCATTATTGATGTGAAAAAAAATAAATTCAATTAGAAGCTTTAAAGAGATCAAATGGTCCATAATTTGTTGAAGCTAGTTTAGATGGGGAGAGATTAATTTCATTGTTGAGATCCCAATTCTTAATGAATTGAAATTACCTATTTCGACAGTCTCCTCGATCCCAATAATCCACATATTACCAGTAGTCTCATAGGATTTTCTAAAAGACTCAAGTATAGTGGGCCTAAAAGTTCTCAAAATTGTATGAAAATAGTTATTAAAAAAAAACCTATCCAAATAACATAATAAAATTTTATTGAACTCAATCATGAAGTCCTTGCTAAATAATTCATTAGAGTTGGATAAACAATTAAACAACAAAGCAGAGGTATTCCTATGGGATATTCATATTCTCCCTTATGGTGGTGCAATTTATACCTCTTCTTTTTTGAAAATGACTTTAGCAAAAAATTATCTTGGATGAAAAAGTTTAATATGATGAATGCCAAAACTAGACATCATATTGATAAAAAACAAATATTGATAAAAAAAACACATATGATATGTAATGCATACATCCAACATATCTAAACACAGATATTCAACTTACTAGACCATACATTTGTGAATTTGTCATCATTAATACTCCATGGAAGAAAGACAAGCCACCCTACCAAAGTGTAAGTTACATCTATGCTTTAAGAAAGACCAAAGGATATGGCCTAAAAGGACGTATATTCTAGATTTTGCCTATTATCTCTCGATTGTAGCCATGTACAGCTTTATCTACTAATGAGGTAGAGTTTGTTGTAGTTATTAAGGATTGCAAGGAAGCTATAGTGCTTACTTGTCTAGTGGGAGACTTGCGCATTGTAAGAAAGATACCTACAATTGTGAGAGTCACATTGCCATTTAGTTAGCATGGAATCTGATCTTTCTTGCAAATACCAAGCACATTGAGATGAAGTATTACTTCCTTAGGGAAATTCTTAATGACATGCATGTTGAGCTTGTCAAGATCCATACAGGTGATAACTCTATAGATCTTCTTATGTGAAGAGTTTACCTTTTGAGTGCTGTGCACATTGTAGAGTGCTGTTGTCATATCCTCTCATCTCCAGAAGATGCTTCGGTAAAGAACATAGAACATCATATCAAGGATGTGGATAATATTATACCAATTTGTGATAATCGAATTTGAGTTGTTTATTTCATGTTAACTTATTTTTAGTTTAGTTATTATCAATGTTGCTTTAATTGAACTTGTCTATTGATTGGAAAAAATTATATTCCTTGTGTTGATATTTCTACTTATTCTTTTGGTTATGAATTAATAGGAAGATTAAAGAGGATATGTGGCTGTTGGAATTGTGAGATCAATAAAAAGCGGATATGTGGATATAGGATTCATGGGACCAACGAGCCATTAGTAGTTAGACTCATCCCAAGGTTCAACAAGAATGCTGGAATGATTGAGATAAACATGGAAGGGCATTGCTTGGTATCAAGTTGGTAATATCTAGGGCCGAGAGCTAAGTGGTGAAAAAGACCAAGCATGTTGTTGCTACATCACCTTAGGTAAAGAAGCTTAGAGGGGCTTTGAGGCAGCAAATCCCTAATTAGCAGCCTATGATAAGGATGTAGAGCTTCATGATCCCCATCGTCAGTTAGGGATGGATAAGCTCAAATACTAGCTAAGAGGTGGAACAACCCTAAGGGGTTAGGGTTTCTTGTTTTGTGAGAGTTTGAGATAGCTTTACCAAAGTCAATATCCTTGTGGGGCATAATAAAGGAATTGAACCGTAATAAAAGAAAATTGCTTTCATTATTGATTGTTTATGTCTTGTACCTAAACTGATGTGTAATAAAGCTTGATTAATAGGATAATAAAAGGAAGTTGCTTTTATATATTCTCATAGTGTGGTAGCATGCCTTGCAAATTAGATAACTAAAACAAACTTATCAAGAAAAATGGAAAGCTTTAGTCATGACAACTAAGAGTCTATGATTGGGTGGACCTAATCAGTTGGCTACCTTTCCTAAACACTAGATTGAGTTGTTAGAACATGAACCCCTAATTGGATAGGATATTTAATAGGCTTAATACCATTTTGGGGGACCAAAGTGCAATTGAATACATGTCCTAATGGCCATGGAAGTCTAAAGACAACTCCACTCTCTTTGAACCAAGTGCAATGTTAGTCCACTCTCACCTTTGATTGGTTACAAAATGACCCTTCTTAGGAGGGCATTAGACTATTGTTAGGAGGCCTTTGTAAGTTAAAATCCATAGATCGATCCTTTGGATTGAGACCATGACATTTCACTGTGAGGTAGACTCGAAGACTACTCAGCTAGCTAAGTTTGTGCATCCAAATTGGGTCCATACAGTACTGCTCATGGAGAGGTGTTTGAATAACTACAAAATGATATCTCCCTCTAGCCTCTAGCTAGAGGCAAGTATGTCACATAGCATATCAAAACAAAAGTTTATTAGAGTGTAGGATTTTATGAGAATAAAATTTTGAGAATATGAGAGATAATTGTCTTGTTCTTAACTTATTAAAGAAATTATATATTCATTTAAATTGCTTTGAGAAAATTAGTCTAGGACATTTTTAAGAGTATTCAAATGAGAAAGTAACATTGATGTGTCTTTTTGTGAGGAAGTAATTTCTTGGATTAAGGGAAGAAAATAGATGGAGTAATTATAATGAGTTAATAGAGTGAAACCAAGTGTTTGGATTGGAATGTTTGTGGATATATTAGTTATTGAGATTGATAGCATAGTCTCTTGAGAACCTAAGACAAAATACTTGTATGACCTAAGAACATATAAACATAACCATGCTTGGGCTCCAACAAAAGAAATTCCTTCTCACGCATATAGAAGCACTAGACTTCAATGTGAGGGTACCAAAGTCGAGGTATGTGAAGAAGTTTGGATTGATAGTATGGATGATTATTTCATTGTTGCCAAAACTAGTAAAGCAAGTAGATCTATGGTAGTGTGTTTGCACCTTTACTAGTGAAGCCAATTTGTGGTGGAAATAGTGGTGCCTTGATAATGTGATGTTAGAAGGGCCAAGAACTTGGAATTAGATAAAAGCTATGATAAGAGGAAGATATCTTCCATTGTCTTTTGAAACCTTGAAGATGGATGAGTTTTTTGCCTTCACCAACTTGACTCAACCCTAGACCAATATTACTCAAGGTTTGTTACCCTTTGAAAGTATGCTCCAAAAATGTCTATTACCCAATATATTGCAAGGTTTTGCTAAGGCTTAAATTTTCCTCTTAATTGTTGTCTTGAATCAATGAGGACAACCATTTTAGATGAATGCCTTGATGTGTCCTATAGCTCTACCTTGCAAGTGAAGTGTCTGATCTCATCTCATGAGGATCGACTTGTGGATTTCTAATGATACAGCTATGGTCTCTAGCAGCCATCTAACATCGAGCTAAGATAGTAACTATTGTGTAAGCTGTTAGAGTCGAGTAAGCACCACACTTGGTTCAATGAGAGTGATAAATAAAGGGGAGCTAAGTTTCAACCCCTTTGCCCATAAGACATAGTCTCATACAAGCTTCCTAAAATAATACTTGGTTAGTTCAAAGACTCGACTCTAGGATGATCGTACTTTTAGCCTTGTTCTAACTTTGGGGAAAGTCACTCGGCTAACCATGTCTACCCAATTGTAGAATGGCTTCGTCAGAAAGACTGTCCACTTGCTTCCTTGTAAACAGACAAAAGGAAAGAGAGATGAAGCAACCAAGAGTACACACACACAATGGAGACTTGAACACATAGAGAAGTAGGGCTAAAATCTTTTTTTCCTTCTTTCTTCTTCTTCTACACAAAATGACTTAATCTACAACATGAAAAAAGACTAATATGAAAGTATTGGAACGTATGGACAAATGATTACTAAGTATGAATTTGTTAAGGATAGATGAGGTGGTATAATAAGTGTGCCATGACCAAGAATTGACTATGTGGATGTAGTCCAGTTGTCGAATCACTAGCATATTCTCCATGTCAGGCCAATGAGTAAAGTCTTGCTACATCACTAAGGCATGTAGTGGATGCTAGCTCATATGGAGCTTGACATCTCAATACTTCGCCTTGAGCTCATCATGAGCTCATGTACTCCAAGCATAGTCCTAAAAAGGTGAAGCTTCTAAGCTCCCAACATCTTATTGAAAATATCTATAGCTTCATCCTATGTACTAGCATAAACCAAGTCAATATTGCCTACTAGAACCCACTCTTGAATGAAATGGTAATAGACCTGTATCTGTTTGGTCCATGCATGATACATTGGGTTATTGGCTATCTAAATGCTACTAAGATTATCATAGTAGATACTAACCTTCTTATCCACATGCAACCCAAATCATCAAGTAGCTTATGTAGCTAAGCTATCTCACATGGTGCAATGGTAGCATCCTTGTACTCTACCTTAATACTAGATAGTGTAATTGCAGGCTATTTCTTGCTACTCCAAGTAACAACACCACTCCCAATGGAAAATATAAATCCACTAGTAGACCTACTATTTGAAATACTACTAGCCCAATCTGCATCTGTGTAACCATACAAGTCCAAGGGTACAACTGCTAAATAGAATAAGGCATTGTCAAGTGCAAACCTAATGTAGCACAATGTGCCAGTGAGACCGCACTGCATCCAAATGTGGCTTCTATGAAAGCTGGTTGAACTAACTCTCCCAACCAACTGTGTAGTTTAGATAGTGCCTATTGATTGTCAAATAAATAAGGATGTCTATAATATTTTTATATATAGTGACATCCTCAATCACATCACCCTCATGTATACTAAGTTTAACATTGACCTCCAAAGGCATTGAGATTGGCTTACAATCAATTGTACTATACTTTTTCAGTACATCCAAAAGCATATTGCCTTTGTGACAACCATATACCCTCTCGAGTCTTGATTATCTCTATGCCAAGAAAATAGTGCAACTCTCCCAAATCCTTCATTTTAAACTTAACCTTGAGAAGACTCTTCACTCATTCAATCTCTGTCTCACTGTCACCACAATAATCAAGTCATCTACATATATAGTGGATTTCACTCAATTTTCACAATACCCACATCACCCTCACATAAATAAAGTGAGTGATAAAGAATGTGCTCTATAGAATCCAATGCTACTCAATCTATACAAAATCGAGATTATTGTCATCCACATAACCATGTGGCTACTCAATGTAGACTTCTTCTTGCAACTCCCCATGTAAGAACGTATTTTTAACATCCATCTGATGCACGATCCAACCCTTTGATGTAGCCACTACTATGATAGCCCTCACAAGAGATATTTTATCATAACAAATACCATGAGTTTGCACATACACTTTGGCAACTAGCCTTGCCTTATAGTGCTCAATTGATCCATTAGAGTTATGCTTGACTTTATAAACCCATTTGTAGCCAATAGCTTTCTTTTCTTCTAGTAAAGGCACCAAATCCCATGTGCCATTTTCTTGAAGTGCACCCATTTATTTATCCATAGCATTATCCCAATGCTCATTACCCATTGTATCCTCAAAACTAGTGGGCCCTATATCCTGCACAACCTTAGCCATGTATGCATAGTGATGACCTACATAGCTATCATATATTAATTGTTGGATGAAAAGATTGGTTAGTTATGATGATTTCTAATTAATCAAGTTGATTTTGACATAGATTTTGGAAATTAAAGTTGAGGTGATTTTGGCACATATTTGGGCAACCTTGGAGCAGTCAAGGTAATGATATGCATACAAAAGATGCACGATTCACAAATTTTTACACATGCAATTCAATATAAGTAGGCAATACAATACAATTTTACTTAGGTATTCTTTCCAAACTCAATTCCATAATCAAAATTCACGATTGGAAGCATCCTTAATGAGAAGTGATGATGCCACAAAGACTCTCATCTAAGAGATCCTGGAGTGGTTTGAGGTTTGCTACTGGATTGCCAGCTAGCTTGCATGTTAAATATTCCAGAATCTCCTGGGTTTCCCTCTTGTTATTTGGCACTTGGAAGGTGACAAGTTTAGGTCTCCCCTGAAGGGTTCCTGCCATCATGCAAACTGGTACGGAGGATGCGTCTTTAGACTTACCAATTGTCTATGGCTTGCTCGTATGCCTCATGATCCGAGAATGGCAGGTCGATTATAGCAAGGACATGCATCCAATCTCGCTCGTCCTCTGGGGATGGAATATACTTGGTCAAGGGTCCATAGGACTTATTGACTTGAGTGTTTCCTTTAAGCATCGCGGAGATGGCATCCAATGACTGGTGAGGTCTTCCAGGTGTCCATCTCTACCCTCACGGCGTTCGTTCTATTGCCAAGGAAGATTAAGTCATTACCCCAATCTTCGATGACCTACATAGCTATCATATATTAATTGTTGGATGAAAAGATTGGTTAGTTATGATGATTTCTAATTAATCAAGTTGATTTTGACATAGATTTTGGAAATTAAAGTTGAGGTGATTTTGGCACATATTTGGGCAACCTTGGAGCAGTCAAGGTAATGATATGCATACAAAAGATGCACGATTCACAAATTTTTACACATGCAATTCAATATAAGTAGGCAATACAATACAATTTTACTTAGGTATTCTTTCCAAACTCAATTCCATAATCAAAATTCACGATTGGAAGCATCCTTAATGAGAAGTGATGATGCCACAAAGACTCTCATCTAAGAGATCCTGGAGTGGTTTGAGGTTTGCTACTGGATTGCCAGCTAGCTTGCATGTTAAATATTCCAGAATCTCCTGGGTTTCCCTCTTGTTATTTGGCACTTGGAAGGTGACAGGTTTAGGTCTCCCCTGAAGGGTTCCTGCCATCATGCAAACTGGTACGAAGGATGCGTCTTTAGACTTACCAATTGTCTATGGCTTGCTCGTATGCCTCATGATCCGAGAATGGCAGGTCGATTATAGCAAGGACATGCATCCAATCTCGCTCGTCCTCTGGGCATGGAATATACTTGGTCAAGGGTCCATAGGACTTATTGACTTGAGTGTTTCCTTTAAGCATCGCGGAGATGGAATCCAATGACTGGTGAGGTCTTCCAGGTGTCCATCTCTACCCTCACGGCGTTCGTTCTATTGCCAAGGAAGATTAAGTCGTTACCCCAATCTTCGATGACTCTGGCATTGCGCATCCAGGGTCGGCCTAATAGGATATCATAGTCCACACTCTTCATGACTATAAAGTCAATGGAGAAGTGGATACCTGCAATTTTCACTAGCCAGTTTTTTAGCACCCCAAATGGTTTCACTCTCATACCATTTGCTAGTGTGACATTGAACTTAGCAGTCTCAATAGGTGGGTTTCCCCAATTCTGAAGCATTGCGTAGCTAAGCACACTAACCCCAGCTCCCGTGTCTATGATCCCCTTTCTTGTTGTGTCACCTAGGGCTAGGACCGGTAAGACTGCATGCATCTCGGTGCCCTCCCAGAAGGCATTAACGTGCAAGGACTTTGGCACAGAGTGCAGTGTCAAAATTGGTATTTGTATCTCTGCATCATGGTCATGCACATCAGCATCTTGCTCTTGTGATCCTTCAACCCACTGTTTCAGGTCTTGCCATAGGGTGGGATGTTGCTTAAGCAAGTCTCCCAGAGGGGTGGTCACCAACGTGGTAAGGAGGTCATTGGCTGCTCCTCTCTCTCCTAATCCAGATTGTCCTGGCCAATGGTCGTGATTGATTTGCGGGCCTGCAGCATCAAGACTTGGCCTAAGTGGAACTGCTTATGGTGCGGTCGCATCCCTCAAATTTAGTTGAGGGGGTGAGATTGGCGTGCTTATGCTGGAGAGATCATCGATCTCATCCTCTAGGATGGGCTCATCATCCTTTAGGTGCTCTTGGGCCTATTTCACCCATTCCTTCACTTTCTCTATGGCCTCTAGTTGGCGCTTTGGATGCGAGTATTCCCCTAACTTAGCACTTCCCTTTTCGACCGTCTTAGGGGCTGAAGTTTCTACCTCTACATCGGTGACCTTCTTTCTAGAAGGCAGAGTAGTAGCACTCTCAGTTTTCAGTGCAACCTTAGCTTCAAGCCTCTTCTTTCTCCACCTACGGATCTTCTTCCCTATCGATGCTGCATCGAGGTTGCTAGGCCCTGGCAGTGATATGCCGGCCTGCTTCGTCTGGGCATGAGTCATGACCCGCAATGGGATAGGTGTGGCCTCCCCATCGAGGTTCTCGACACCAAACAGCCCCAATGGGACAGATGGCACGTTGGCTGAACTCGAAGATGGTTTTCACTTTGGGCAGTCGACGAATAGATGAGTGATCCCGCACTCAATGCACTTTAGGTCAGCTTTATCTCTGTTCTGTTGCTCCCTCTCAGGGCAGCGTGATGAGACATGCCCTGGATGACCACAAGTCCAACAGATGATTGGATCCTGCATCTTCCCTCCTAGGCCTCTACCTCATCCTCTTCCTAATGCCATCACCGGTATTGGTCAATAGTCCATAAGGACTGCGTTGCCCTCGTCGTCGTGCGAGATGTAAGGGTATACATAAGTCTCTTCCTCATTCGGCTCTTCCACATAGTGGATTGGAATGTCACTCGGTGGATGGGTCACGTAGGGACCAGGCGGTCTAGGTATGCCTGTAGGGTTTATGTCCATCTTAGGAATAGCCAGCTTAATGTCGTTATGCGCAAGAAGGGCCAATGGGGCTCCCCTTCCAAAGAATGGCTACGGCCTGTTTGCTAGGTGGGGCTAGCCATATGGTTGCGAGTACGGAAGTCTTATTGGTAATCTACAATGCGCAACATTATGACCAAACCTACCACAGTTAGCGCAAGGTCTTGACCTAGGGTCTCGACACTCAGCTGGCAAGTGGTTTTCGCCACAGTACACGCATCAGATGTGTGGGTGCATTGGTCGTCTCAACATGTCTTGCAGCTTGGCTATCTCCATCTTTACATCAGCTAAGTCATGGTTTGTCTTGGTGGCTTTCCCCTTATCTTGGGTGGTTGGGCCTGATTGTTTGCTAGAGGTTAAAGCTCTCTCTGAGCTCCGCGAGTTGGTTTCTTTTGAGTTGTTTAAGTTCCTGGAGCTTCTCTCTTTCAGCTGGTCATCAACTCTGATGGCTTCCTCAAAAATGCTAGCTAGCGCGTCTTGCTGCAAGCTTGAGTTGCATGTCAAAGCCTTATACAATTCCTCATTTCAAATTCTGCTGATGAATACAGTTGACACTGCTCTTTCAGTTGGTCGTTCACCCGTAGGGATTCTCTTGAAGAGACTCCTCACGTGGGTCACGTAATCGTAAATGTCCTCCTTCTCCTTTTATTTGATATTCATCAATCGCACTAGCAGATTGTCGGAGTATCCAAGCTCGGCAAATCTCTTGATGAAGAGATTCTTGAGGCCGTTGAAGTTGGTTCGCTCTACGGCATCTAAACTCGTATACCAAGTCCTACCCTTGTCACCTAAGCAAAGCCCGAACACTTGAGAGTGCTGAGTCAGGTTGGTGAGGCCGTTGGCTTCGCAAACTTGCTTGAATTGCTATACAAACTGTATGGATTGTCATGGGGCTGGTACTTGTCGAGCTGCTTTGCAACAATTGGGATTTTGGACTGGCTCTTGGAGCCTTGGTTTGCTCCTAATTCTGCTAGCAGTGATGTTGCTAGTGCTTTGCAACGATTGGGATTTTGGACTGGCTCTTGGAGCCTTGGTTTGCTCCTAATTCTGCTAGCAGTGATGTCGCTAGTGCTGCGGCACTTTGCTCTACTGTTGTGTTGTCTAGCAGTCGCTTCATGAGAATCTCGCTCAGCGTTAAGTCTCCTTCCAGGGCTCTCTTGTGATCAGTTAGGTTCAGCACCCACTGTACCTCGTGCAATTCTGTGCTTTGCCTTTGGCTCCTAGCCTACTGGTCTCTGTTGTACTCTACTATGCTTTGTAGTGCCTTGTGGGCTAGCTTCCTCTCCTCTTCTAAGTTTGCGATGATGGCATCTATTGTCTTGCCACGGTGCTCATATCGGGCGTGTGCATCGTAGCTACTAAACAGCTGCTAAATTGCCTCTGGGAAGACTCCTAAGTCGAGTTCCTCATTTGGCCTGCGGTCTAGGTTTTCTTCTGCCATTGTCCTATTCTCGTGCTCCACCAAGCTATCGATCAGGTTGAGTAAGTTTTTCAAATCCACCTCTTTGGCGCCGCTTGCTTGGTCCTACTCTGTGTGTCGATAGTCTGTCTATGTCTTTGGGTCTTCTCCTATTGGTGGGTTCCTTGAGTTGTTTATCTGAGTGAGTTCCTTGACTTATTAAATACAATCCTCAATTTATCTCCTCTCAGTGTGTGTGTTCCTTCCCGTGCACTTGTGCTCAATCAAGCTTTCAGTTTTCCTTAAGTGTACTTCAAGTGCGGAAATTCAAGGTGAGTGTGGCAAACAATATCTAAGCATCTTATGCACTCTCGCTTTGTTTTGGGCCTGATAGGCTTGTCGATCAATTCTCTGGCCGTCTTGATAGGGTTTCGGGTTTTCCTACTACGTTGCCTTGCTCATTCTTGGTCCAGTCAGGGTTTATGGCTCAGCGGGTTGTCTCTAGGGATCTAGGTCTCGTGACAGCCTACGGAAGCTGCTAAGCGACTGCGCCTTATGTTTTTGCCGATTCCTTGCGCCAGAATCGAGTTCTAAGCATCAAGAGGACTCGCGACAAGTTGTGCGGCTGAGATCTAGCTAGATCTGGTCAAATTTTTGGAAATTTTGGAAAAGTCCACACTTGACCCAACTTGTCCCAAATTGCATGGGCCAAGTGGGTGACTCGGACGGGCTGAGGCGCACAGGCTGAGGGCCGAATGGACGACTCAGACAGGGTGCACTCGGACGGGCCGAGGTGCTGACTTGAACGGGCTGAAAAGGTCCACTCAAACGAGGTCACTCGGATGGGCTGAGGGAGTCTACTTGGACGGGGCTGAGGCACACGGGCCGAAGGCCAAATCAAGTTTGTCTGAGGGCCGAATTGGGTCGCTCGGATGGGTCGAGGGCCGAGCGGATTGGTTGGCCGAGGGTGGAGTTTGTAAGTGGGGCTGAGTGATGTCACTTGGACATGCCGAGTAGGGTTTTGGGCTGAGTTGGTCAAAAGACAAAGGGCCAAGGGCCGATTCTGGGACTCGGCCCACCAAAAATCGGCCACTAGGACGGGCCGAGTTGCACTCCACGAGGCAACGCTGAGGCGATTTTGATTGAAACTGACGATTTAGCTAATCATTCATAAACAACCTTCCAGATCACAACTAGGGTGCAAGGGGAAGTGATTGGTATACCTGAAGCGATCGGTAGGCTCTTCGGTGACAAGATCTAATCGATTCTCTCTCTCTCTGTCTCTGTCTCTGTCTCTCTCTCTCTCTCTCACTGCAAGGGTTACAAATGAGCTCTCCCTTGGCCTCTTGGCTCTTAAACCCCTTCCCGGGTAAGGTTTGGACACTCCCAATCACTTACTTGCCGACATTAAGCATCCCAAGCAATCTTTTTGCCATTTTTTGCATGATTTGTGCCTTGTTTTGCCCTATTTTGCAATGGTAAGCCCTACCCTTTTTCGATTCGATTTCCTAATCCTAACTACGCTAAATGCAATAAGAATTGAAAGCAAAAAATTGAAATGATTTCTCCATGTTTTCCAATCATCAAACAAACAAAATAACCCAAAATACTTACTTGCTTCGAAGATAAAAAAACCCAACTTCCTACCTATCTCAAGCTCTAGTTCGGGGATGAATCCCTTACTTCGATGCTCGATATGAGGAACGCAAGTGCTCAAGCTTGAATTCGTTGGTCCCGGCAATGGAACCAAAATGTAGAGGGAGCTCACACTCAATCGCCAAGACCCATGGACCGCTTATTGTTTCAAGCGTTTCAAGCGAGCTCTAATGGCTATCTCTCACCTAGCCGATGTGCCGTCGATCCTACGAGTGTAGTGAGCTTACCTTGATGCCGAAATGAGTTGCCTCCTCTCTCGCACACGCCGGTAGCTCCACGATCCTAGATGCTAGCTCAAGCATCCTCAAGCCTCCTTCATCTCCAAGCTTCATCCACCATAGCCGTGCACGCGAGAAAAGAGAAGAGAAGAGAAGAGAAGAGAAGAAGAGAATAGGAGATGGTGAAGAGCTTCACCCTCTTGATCCCTCACTCCCATATACTCAGTCCCTCACACTCTCACACTCCCTCTCTCAAGAGCACACACAAGCAAGGAGAAGAGAAGAAGAGAAGAAGAAGAGAACTCTTGTTAGCCACACACCAAAAGAATGAGCTCTCATTCACTTTTTGAACTTTATATACAAAACCCTAAATTCCCATGGGCACCCATCCCTTTTTTACATGACTGGCCGTTGTGGCAAGGCCCTTTCTCTATTTCCCTCTTCTAGCCTTATGCCTCTAGCTTACACCTGTCTAATATTTTAGAATTGGCATAGGAGGGAGCCTGGCGCTCTTTTACAAGAGCTTTTAGAGCTTTTTGAGGTGCCTTTCATTTAAAATTGCACTTTTTGCCCTAGCTTAGCTTTAGAGACCACCTGCATGTCTTTGCTCTTTTTCCATATTTTTTTCACTTTTTTCTTCATTTCTCCACCATCTTTCTTCGCCATCTCGACTTGGGGTTAACAGGATCAAACTAGCATCACCTCAACTAGCTTCATTTTGACTAGATGTCACCTTGTTTGGCCATACCACTCTTCACCTCTACTCAAGTTGGTGACTATATCCCTTCACCTCCATTGAATTGCAACACCTTGATTGGACTACCTCCATTTAAGGTGATCACTATCCTTCATCTCCATTGTATCTCTTTTATTCAAGTGTACATCACCTCTAATGCATCGCAATAGCTCCATAACCCCATAAACATCACATCAACACTGTACATCACCATGCAAAAGGGGGAAGGTGATCAATGTCTTCTAGAAAGTGTCTAGAACATGAACCATCATCTCAAGCGATACAAAAAATGGGTCAAAAAATCACATCAGTCACAACATCATCTCTAGTGCATAAAATTTGAAAGGCCTACCAACATAGTCAAGACTAAGCTTCACCTCTATCGCCCTAATAGACAACCATCTAGAATATGGACTTCAAAGGTACTCTAACAATATTTGAAAGATGAACTCTTCAAGGTACTTGGATAGTATTTGAAAGATGACCATTAGAATGATTAGATTGCCATGTGGGAATAACCATCCTGTGATAAAAAAATCACCTCCATTGCATGTTTTAGCTAATCACCTCAATCAGAAAGTATTCATTGTCATTAACCCCTTTGATAGCACAACCATTATTATTATTTGTCTATATAGTGGTATTTGAGGCCTCATACACAACCATTTGCTAAAAAGAACACCTTATGGTGGCTAGTTATGTGGTTTCTTGGACCAATATCAGTCCATCATGAGCCAATACATACATATTCTTGTAATCATCAAGAGCGATTTCATTGGTTGCATATGCATGATCAAATATTTTATATTTACAAATTGTTCCAACATAAAGAACATATATGGAATTGGATCATTTACTAAAAAGTCATATTCATGGTCATCACTTTCGCTATTAGCATAGTTATCTTGTTTGCCATGTCTTCTACCTCTTACATAAAACTTTGCCCTTTCTTCTTATGACATTCTTAAGAAAAATAACCATATAGGCCACAATAATGGCATTGTCACATTGGTTTGCCCTTTTAATTGGAGTTCTCTAGGAGTCTTTTGGAACTTTTGCTTAGTTGTGAGAAGGATATGGATATTCCCCCCTCTATGTGAGCCTCTTCCTCTTCCTCTCGAGGTTGAAAAGGCTCCTTAATTGAACTTCTTATTGCTACTACTTTGTCTTCTTCTCACCTTTTTAATAGCAAGTTTAACACTCTTCAACTACACATAGAACACTATCCAAGTCTTGAAGTCATGGATGTTCATTTTGGATAGCATAACTTTGAACTAGATTCTCATAACCTCTTGCATAACCTTTACTAAATCCATTTAAAACATGTATCAATCGCTTTTCTTCCATTTTATAATCAATGTTAGCTAGCTCTCTATACCCTTAATAAGTAATCATGAGTAAACTTGTAGATTTGGTTGATTTCACTCTTGAAAGCCAAAATGTGAGATGTATTCTTTGACTTTTAAAGGGTTTGAAGTGAGTTCGAACTCCCAAGCAGTCTTTGCATTGGTAGCATCACTAATTTCCTTTAGAAGATCATTGGAAACATTCAACTTGATAACATGGATATCCAACCTTGTTGACTTATCATACTTGAATTTTTCATTGATTTAACTAGGTCTATGTTCATTGCCTTGAACAATATCTTAAAGATCATGAATCACTAGTAGTAATTCCATTCTAATCTTCCATATGGAGTGGTTTGATTGGTGAATCTATCACCAACTTCCAATATCAAGTGAGAGGACTTGAACTCCATATTTCATAAGAACTAAGAGCTTTTACTATGTAGAGAGCTTGATAAAGAAGAAAAATAGCATATCTTTTGCTTTCCTTAAGTAGATTGCATTTCCATGAAAGTTGCGATACCATGTGAAGATTTCAGCTTGTGATAAGAATTAATGTAAAAGTGAGATGTTTTTTGTAACATGTAGAAAGTGAAAGGTGAGAAGGATCGAAGCTTGCTTGGAAGTGAGCTATGGTGGAGAGCAAGAGCAAGAAGAGAGAGAGAGAGACAAATGGGAAATCCAATAGTCACAATGTGTGACCAGGCCTTCCTTTATTCAAACTGTTACTAAAGGAATAAATAATAAAGTGACGGTGACGGGTACCCACCACCTGGAGTGTGCAGTGGCGGGTACTGTCAGTGTCGTAATACACGGGTGGCTAGGTAGAGGCGTCTTTACCCCAACAACCTCCCACTTAAAGGTGAATCTACCCCAGTGAGGAGTGAAAAGAAAAAGAAAAGATAGTACAATGTACACATGTACAACAGGATGAGGAAAAACATAATCTCATCCAACGCCATCAATCTCCTGAGAACGACAAAGCGCTTAGTAGTGAGGCTTTTCGTGAGCAGATCTACAAGATTTTCGTCAGTGGAGATCTTGACAAGGTCAACAGACTTGTCCTCCACGACCCCACGTATGAAGTGATACCTCACCTCAATGTGTTTTGTCTTTGCATGGAAGACTGGATTCTTGGTGGATTCTTGGCCAGCTGAATAACACTCATAGAATCCGAATGCAGCGCAGGTGTAGCATCAATCCCAAGGTCATGAACCAAATGGCCCAACCATATGGCCTCCTTGCAAGCCTCAGTGGGCTGCAACATACTCGGCCTCAGTGGTAGAGAGAGCCATACACTTCTGAACCCTGGACATCCAAGAAACAACACCTCCAGCACAGGTGAAGACATAGTCGGAAGTGGACTTCCTACTATCTACATGTCCTGCATAATCAAAGTCTGTGTAGCCCACAACTCTTGCATCCTGACTGCCATAACAAATACACATATCTGTTGTGCCCTTTAGGTATCTCATGATACCCTTCATGGCATCCCAATGCTTCTTGCCAGGTATAGCCATATAGCGTGCCACAACACCAACTGCAAAGGCAATATCTGGACGAGTGGCTATCATGGCATACATCAAATTGCCCATGACTGGTGCATAATGGATCTTGGCCATCTCGGCCTTTGCTCATTTGTGTGCAAAAAATCGGCCTGTGAAACCTTCACATAAGATGGTAATGGAAAACCAATAGACTTCACGTCCGACATGCGAAAACACTCAAGGAATTTATGAATGTACTCCCTCTGTGAGAGATAGAGTAGTCCTTGATGCCTGTCGCACTTAATGCACATACCAAGAATGTGAGAGGCCTATTCCAAATCCTTCATCTCAAATCTCTTCTTCAACTAAGATTTAAGAGCATCCAGCTCATTATGAGCTTTTTCTACTATTAGTATATCATCCACATAAAGTACCAAAATAAGCAATGAGCCATCACGGTTCTTCGTGTAAAGACACAGATCCATAGCACTTCTGCTATAGCCCTGTGACTGCATAAAGGCTTCAAACTTATGATACCACTCCCTAGGTGCTTACTTCAAGTCATAAAGTACCAAAATGAGCAATGAGCCATCATGGGATTTCTTCGTTTAAAGACAAGGATCCATAGCACTCCTGCTGTAGCCTTGTGACTGCATAAAGGCATCAAACTTATGATACCACTTCCTAGGTGCTTGCTTCAAGCCATAAAGACTTTTCTTCAACTTGCACACTAGATGCTCCCTGCCAGGTTTTGCAAAGCCCTTAGGCTGCTCCATGTAAATCTCATCATACAAATCCCCATGCAAGAATGCAATCTTAACATCCATCTAATACATGTCCAAGTCAAGCTGCGCGACTAAGGCCAAAACCAAGCGTAGGGTAGTCATCTTGACCACAAAAGAAAAGACTTCATCAAAGTCACCTCCATGCTCCTGTTTAAAATCCTTAGCGACAAGTCTTGCCTTATAAGCCGGCTTGGGGTCTATAGGGGTAACTTTTCAGCTTGTACACCCATTTGCATGGCAAAGCCTTTTTGCCTTGAGGAAATGCAATCAAATCCCAAGTCATATTCTTATGCAAGGAGTCTATCTCAGACTGCATAGCCCTCTCCTAGGAGTGATTGTTACCCCTACGCATAGCCTCATCATAGGTGAGAGACTCTCCTGCATTTATAACCAAGACATAATACATTGAGGACTCAAATCTATTAGGCGGATGTCTATCTCTAGTAGACCATCTCACTGCAGGCTATGGTGCCTGTCCAACACCCTGGTCATGTATATCAACTATTGCTGTAGGCTGTCCAATTGGCTATATAGAAGCACGTGGCTCCTCCTGGAATATAGCCCTGCATATCTCTACCACCTTCTCAGGCTGCCTATGCATCTTGTCTTCATGGAAGACTGCATCATGGCTACGGATGACTTTCCGCGCTTGCGGATCCCAGAGACGGTAACCCATTTCGCCTGCATCTCCATAGCCAAGGAAAATGCATTTGACACTCTTAGGATCCAACTTAGTAGCTTGTCTTTGGGCACATGGCTGAATGTCTCACATCCAAAGACACGTAGATGTGCATAAGACGGAGGTTTCCCAGTCCATACCTCCTTTGCAACCTGGAAATCTAAACTGCTAGAAGGTGATCTATTTATGACATGCACACCTGTACTGACTGCCTCAGCTCAAAAGCTCTGTGGTAAGCCTGCATGGCTAAGCATACTACGTACATGCTCCTTGATTGTTCTATTCATTCGCTTAGCCAAACCATTCTGGGGGTGGGGTATAGGGGGTAGTCAACTAACACTTAATACCCCTCTCATCACATAGTTGCTCAAAAGCACACGACACATATTCTTTCCCATTGTCAGTCCTAAGGCATTTTTGCCTATGCCTAGTTTGGTTCTCAACCAATGCAAGCCATCTCTGAAACACAGCCAAGACTTTTGACTTAAGCTTAATGGGGTAAGCCCAGACTTTACGCGAAAAATCGTCAATGAATGTCATAAAATACTTTGCACCACCCATAGATTGACAGGGCATGGGTCCACATACATTCGAATGTACCAATGCTAGGGGCTCACTCATGCGTGTCCTACCGGACTTCTTATGTGTATTCCTAGTCTATCTTCCATAAAGACAATGCTCAGATGAATCAAAACATGCGTAGTCAAGGGGCAATAAGTACTGCAAACCAGAAAGTATTTTCATTCCCTTCAAGGACATATGGCTCAACCGGGCATGCCAAAGAGATACATGTGGGATGGAGCCCACTGATAAAACATGGTCAACAGAGAACCTATCAACTACAAGAGGATAGAGGCTGCCAGCTTTGGCACCTCTAGCAAGCACAAGTCTACCACGGATGATCTTCCAGGCAGAATCCCTAAATGAAACATGAAACCCATCATCATCAAGTTGCCCTGCAAACATAAGACTGCGTGTAAGCGCATGTACATGACATACATCCTGTAACAGAAAAGTACTACTAGTAGAGAATTGTAGCCATATATCCCCAATGCCAACAATAGCAAGTGACCTGTCATCACCCAAGCGAACTGAACTAGAGATAGTGCAGTAGGAGTGGAACCACTCACGGCATGGTGTAATATGAAACGAAGCACAAGAATCCAAAAGGCAGCACTGGCATATATGGAGTGAACATCAGCCAATGACGTAGCATCACAAGAACTAGCTACAACTATGTACTCCCATCAGAGTTATCAGTCTATATGACATTTATCTCCTCAATCTTCACACTGGATTTCACAGGCATAATGCTGCGAAGAAAGGACTTTTCTTATACTTTGCCTTTCCCCTTCTCTTTGCGCTTCTCATTGCGCAACTCATGACATTGTGGCCGTATATGATTCTTTTTGCCGCAATGATGGACATGTCACATTAGCATTTCTTCCATAAGACTTGCTGTGCGACTTACCACGCGACATAGACCTAGACTTCTGCAAGTCTCTACCACAGCCATTCCCATGGTCATTCTTGCCATTACCATCTCTACCTCTAATAGTCAAAGCATGCGACACACGAGAGGCATCCAAGTTCTTACGGTTGATCTCTTCCTGCAGAAGAGTACTCTCTACATCAAGCAAGTTCAAAATAGTAGCAGGAGCGCATAAGGCAATGCGGAATACATCCCATGACTCACTTAAGCAAAAACAATGGAGTAACCTCATCATTAAAGGTAATACCCTGCAAAGTCAAGTTCTTGAGAATAGCATGGAATTGGCTCAAATGAGCAGAAATTGTCATATTCTCCTTTATGTGCAGGTCCATAAGCTACTTCAGCTAATACATCTGACTTGATAGACTTTTCTTGTCATAGAGGTTCTTAATTTTATCCCAAAGTTGCCAAGCACTCTGTGCTTCCTCAACCACATTGTAATGCACCTATTCAGTGAGAGACAAGATGAGGGTGGACTTGCATAACTCATCAAGCTCATCCCATTCGTCATCAATCATAGTTTCAGGCTGCTCACCATACATCCTTATGGCTTTATCTACGATTTCTGCACCAATACTTGCCAAACTTGGCTCTTTCAATAGCCATAATTCGTCAAGCTTAGTGATGTTGAAGATAGCACTGTGAGTGGAAGAAGAACCCATAATGTAGTCCAAAACAGTGCAGACAGGTCAAATTTGCTTGTTTTCTGCTATAAATAGCCAAAATACTACCAAAGCCAAGGCAAAATGACCACGAACTAATAGCTAATGATGCTGCCCACTGAGTACCATAAAAAGTACATAAAATCAGGATGATTTAGCATGAAAATTCCACATCAGTCCATGCATAACTTCTTGCTGTAATAAATTACAACCAGGTATAATGAGAGCAACTTGTAGGCAAAATCAATGCACCAAGTCAACCACTGTCTGTCAAAGCATAACCAGCATCAACCAGGCATAAATCAACATATGACAGTCATATAGACATCAAGCAAACACCTAAGCATATCAAATGAATCCATCAGTAAGCCAGCACACCCCCTTTGTAATGGGGCAAAGTGTACATAACACTGGCAAGACTTGATAGAAAGAGGTGTATGCTCAAGGAGTGCAAAGCCCAAATTAGTCCAAGTACATGTATGCAGAGCATAGCATATCAACCATGCAACATCCAAGTGAAGAAGATTCCAGTCTTAGAAGACTCAAAGCTCAATAGGATAAACCACCTACTCAATGTCTGTCAAGCATCCAACGATGCTCCCACTAGTACAAAAGTTGTATGGATTAAGCCAAGAAGCTCAAGAAAGGCATATGAGAGCACCAGTGATGAAAGATCCAAGACTAAGCATCAATAAGACATCATGAGCATATAGGCTATGTAGCCTCCAATTATAACATCCATAGACATCAACTGTATCCCAAATACAACTCTGGCAAGCCAAGAAATATCCCAAGTAAGTTTCGGGAATCCTAATGTAAGTTAAGACAAGGCACTAGTAGCAATCGGCTCCAAACAATATAACTAGCATGTAGTAGTGCATTGCCAAGCCCAAAGAGGCATGACATAACCATCACTGAGGAGTAGGTGTGTTTTTGTGTTATGATGTCCAGATCAACCAAAAAAATATACAAATTTGTTGATGTATGCTTCTGTTACTGTGCATCCACGTGGCCTCAATGGTAATGATTAGAGGCTCCAGGGGATACCCAGGGAGGCACACAACAAGCCTCAAGTGCCCAAATGCAAGAGGGAGCAAGATACAAGCTCCAAGTGTTTGAGCTATGGCTGCCCTGATTAACTGCAACTTGAGAACTGAATAAAAGCACTGAAAGAACACTTCAATACCTCTGTAGCAATGCCCTGAGGGTGCCTCAATAGGCCAGGAAGGTGCTCAAGAAGCCGAGGAGTGATGGAAGCTCGAGAAGGTTGGCTATAGCTACCGAGAAGGAGACCCAATGTTGTAGGTATTTGAATGGAAGTTAAGAATGCCACGAACCAAGCTCGGGAAGTTGGGAAGCCATGCTCAGATACCAGTTGAAAGGTGAGAAGGATTGAAGCTTGCTTGGAAGTGAGCTATGGCGGCGGAGAGCAAGAGCAAAGAGAGAGAGAGAAAGAGAGAGAGAAATGGGAACTCGAACAGTCACAATGTGTGACCGGGCTTTCCTTTATTCAAACTGTTACCAAAGGAATAAATAATAAAGTGACGGTGACGAGCGCCCGCCACCTACAGTGTGCAGTGGTGGGTACTGTCACTGTAGTAATACACGGGCGGCTAGGCAGAGGCGCCTTTACCCCCAGTAGAAAGCTAGTTCACATCATAGTTGAATTTGACTTTTTCTACTATAATAGAAAACAAGATTGTATACCTTGTTGAGTCTAATGTTTAGATAGTATCACTTTGGTCCTAATCATTTGTATCCTCCTCCAAAATCTAGCGCTTTTGGAAACAGAAGTGGATCTCTATATACCTACTCCCTAGGGTTCCACTATAGTCTCTTGAGAGGCCTCCTCCTATATGCCAAAGGCCTCTAGCTATCCATTATGCATGCTGCAAGGTTTAGGTCTAGGTACTAAGTCATGCCACAGTAAAACACAACCTTGATCCTCTACCAAGAGTATCCTATAGACTCCAACTAATCCAAATACTTCATCTTGAGTTTGGCATCCTCTTGTATTGAGAAAGGTAAACCCTCTCTCTCCAATGGTAGCCACCACTATAAGGAGGATATTTCCTTTGGTGATAAGTCCAACCCATATTTGAGAGGTGTTCATATTAGACCTCCACTCAATGGATACCATCTCCCATATGCTCTTCATATGTCGCTAGCCCTTTGTTGCTTAAGTTGGTAGCTCACGAAAGGCAAACCACTCCTCATTGTACAAGCTATATGAAGAGAACCTCCCTAGTATGAGTGGGTCCTATCTTTAATGGTGTGGGCTATCTTTGTCCTAGTAGGTTGATTAAAGAGAAGTGCTACCTCAACTTCTTTTCAACATGGCTGGGTTAATTTGGTGAAGTCTTTTAGATAGGAAGCTCCAAGCTTGTATAATGGATGCAACAAATCTAAACTCAAATCCAATCCCAAGCCATGTAACATAGATGCATTGAAGAATCTAATAGATGCTAGGCCATCAATAACAGAGGGACAATGGTTGTAATCTCCATAGTAGTAACTTGTTCCATGACACCTTGCCCAAAAGAAGGCTTTGGTAATAGGCTTCAACATTAGTCCCTCCTATTCTTAACTTTTTGGGTCAATGATCTTCAAGTTGCCCCTAGATTTGGGTTCAATAATAACATTTCATTTCATGCTATCTTAACCCTTTCAAAACTACCTACACCTCACCCAATGAGATTCTTGATGAGCCGATTATTAATAATCGCGAATGAATAAAGATAATTAATAATCACTAAATGATCAAACCAACGCGTCGATTAATACACTACTCGATTGATAGCTAAAGATTAGCAACGGCTAATAATAATCAAAGACGTACTAATCGCTGACGGATATCTTGGAGGGCACTAATGGCAACAAACAAAGGGGGAGGACGATTCACATGCCTTCCGTTTCGATTTGTTTTAAAAAAAAGGATTTGATCAATTTAGAAAAGGAGAGAGAAGACAAATCAAAATTGATGTGTAGCTCCATGTGTAACAAGAAAATACACACATTAAAGCGCAAAGGCAAATCAGCAAGGTATCTCACAAACACAATCTTTTCAATAGTTAATGAAGCTCTATTGCATAATAAGGTTGCATTCTATGCATGTATTGGAGGCCTCCTCGACGGATGACAAGAAGAAACACACGAGGAACTAGCTAAAGAAGAGCGCCAAGGATGCTTAGGGTCATATAGGATAGAGACCAAACCAAGGCAAATAAGTGAAGAAAATGAGCTCAAATGGATGGTACCATGGGAAGTCATCAAACATCATTGATTCCAGATTCCATGAATAATCTATGTGGGAGGGGTGCACACACACACACACACACACAACAACAACAACAACAATAACCACAACAAGAGTCAAATTGTTGCCAGTGAAGGGTGTAATGAAGAGCCATAATATAGATCACTTATCTCTACATAAAAGTAAGCACACTGTTTTTCCGTTCAAGTTATTCCCAATACCTAACAATGTTCTAAAATAAAGTAAACAAAATAATTATCTAATTCAAGCATACATCATAGCATTGATCAAATCCAAATCCACGTCTTCTACCCAAAGAACTGCCATTGTACATGAAAACTCACATAGAACATGTAGCAAATTCAATGATCTAGAATATATTTTATGTACCATACACTACCTCCTTAATCTCAATACAATTGGAACAGGTGCCTTTTGTTACAATTGTCAATTTCCCACCCGTACAATTGACATGCCTATCTTGCTCTCAATTGAAAAAACTAAATAAAAAAATAGTTCCTGCAACCATAGTTGTCTTATAATCAAACTTCATGTGCTTATCATGTTTGGTAGCTTTGTTTAATTGTTACATCACCATGTAAAAATAATCAATGCATCAATGATGACATATTTTCATCTAAGAATACTTTTCTAAAATAAATATATGTTGCCTAATAAATGTGCTCAATGAAACTTGGGTGTATAATCTAGAAGCAAAAATCATACTATAAGAGAGAGGCAGTCATATATTGGCTAACTAGAGAATGTACATGGCCAACCTAGCTACAAAGGAGAGACATTGTCACGTATTGGCTAACTGGAGAATGTACATAGCCAACCTAGCCTATTTAGGTTCCCTCTTTGATTGCCTCTTTTTATAAGCACCTATGTCACCATATCTACAACATTGCTACTTGTACATGGTTGGTGCCCATCTTGGTGCGTACCTTCTATCAATATGCTTGGTCAATGCTCATTGGTTGTAGGCTAGTGCTTACTTGCCATGACACACATTTGACTCTTGATACCCACACTTTGCCTCCACACTTAACAATACGCCTTCACACTTTGCCTAGACACTTAACCCTAATCTTTGCATGATCAAGACTCTTTGGTATGTTGACTTAGTAAGAACTTGATGGTGGAGAGAGATTATATGAGGCATTAACACTATGATAGGAAATGATACATTTTGGATTACCAATTCTTGGCAAGAATGTGTCTTTATCTTGAGTGGTTATGTTAATATTGCCATGCACACCCTTATATACATTGGATTTTGTAATTATTCAAGTAAAGGGTAGTGTGATATTGGTGAAGTGCATGCACATTCATTACCAAGAAATAAGATCTATGCTTGGTAGGTGTTCAAAGTAATCTACTCACTAAAGTGTGGCTTCATAAGCATCCAATGAAAAATTCACTTATTGATATGTAATATAGAACTAGTGGGGGTCTTCTTACACATTCACCCTAATTATGAAATCGAATGTAGCAATTATTGCTTTCATAAAAAACATCTAGCACGTATTTTTTACTTGCCTCCTATTGATCATACATTTTATGTATGTATCATTTGCAAGGGTCCTTTGGATATGACTCATAATCATTAGCTTGGGACATTCCCATGTTGACATTGTGTGGCCAATTGGTTACCACATTCAGGTGAACACTAATCAATGCTTTATAATGTTGGTCTTACCTTGACTATCATGAACTCTGGTTATTTATTTGTGGAAGTTTCTTGTGCTTATTTAAAGGTTCATCTATTTCATGTTTTAAGCACATTTTTTAATTTGCATGTAGTACTCTAATTGGGGGTGCAAACTAGAGATACATGGATTGTGTGACGTACTTGATTGAAGAGCCTTTAGTGACAATTTTGGTGGTCCATTAAGAGATTTTTATGTGATGCTGCCCGAGACTCCTTGGAATACCACAGAGTTTATCACCTAGGCTATTGAAACAGACTTGTGTCGCACTTGGTTCAAGGAGAGTGAGAAAAGAGGGGAAGTGTAGCACATCAACCCTCTACTGTAGAGCATAGTTCACAATGGTTCCCTAAAACGATACGAAGTCGAGGTTGTACTAGCTTTCCTAATTGATAAACATGTGATTTTTGACTTTGAAGGAAAGCTCTCGATTAACGAGACTACTAGCCTTAAGACGAACCCGTCGGGCGTTTTGCCCTTTTGCTTCCTTTTTAGGCATCCTTTAGTTATCTAATTATCTATACATTTATGATAACATGTCAAAGCATATTCCTTAATTGACCTTTAAACACGATTCATTTACATTAATTAAAATCACAACACTCAAACAAGTAAATGTATTCTTATAAAATAATTCTTTATTCATTTTGAATGTTTATTTTATTACAATATCATTCATGTCCATAAGGACGAATCTAAAAGTATAATCCACCAAGTTTCTTATCCTTCACTAGTAATAAGGATTCCAAAACACATATTCTATTCCACATGTATGCAACATAAATACAATCATAAGTAATTTCTATGGGAGATTTATACCTTAAAGATAATATGTCTAATTAAAGTTACAATGTCCTTGTTGATTTACTTGATTGATCTAACTCAAGCTTTGCAAGGAAAAATCCTTTCTAAATTGCTACTATTTCTTCCGCTCCCGTACTCATTCTCAAGCTTCCTATCTTAGATGCCATTGTGCAACACTCCGCTTTGAGAAAATTGAAAGAGAATCGTTGATGGAAACCAAGGCTATAGAAGTGATGTATGGAAAGACAAGGGAAGGTACTTGAGTTTTGACAAAGGAAGGAAACCCTTTCATGGGAGCTTCGCATCTTCACATCCTCCTTTTCTTTGTTCTCCCTATCCCTCTCTACCTTTCTCTAAGTTCACCCCTCTCTCTCTCTCTCTCTCTCTCTCTCTCTCTCTCTCTCTCTCAATTTCTACAATGTAAGACAATAAGCAAAAGGACCCATGCTAATGGGTAGAGTACTAAGGCTTTTATAGCCTAAGAGAAGGGGTGTGTGTGTGTGATGGGGGGGGGGGGGGTGTTACCCCTCCCTCTCTCTCATTAAAATCAATTGCTCATCTCCTTTGTAATCATCAAGGCTATTAGGAATGGTCACATGGGGGAGAGAATTGCTAGGCTTGTGGTGAACTAGGAGGACAACAAGCATGATGGAGATGGCAAGGATGAGCCAATTGATGGGAGTTTCTTGATGGTGTGGTGGTGGCACTTGACAAGCATGTGTTTTAAAGGTAAGGTTTTTAAAGAAAATTTAAAGTTTATTCCTTAAATTAATCCCTCCCCCCATCCCCTCAAAAAAGGCCCTCATTCACATACAATGCAAGGTTCTTTTCGCTTCTTTTTTTTTTGTTGACGCAAGGGCGTTTTTGGGGGGGGGGGGGGGGGGGTTTTGAGAGGGTTACAAACGACTTGTACTTAACAATTTACTTAGCCATTTCCTAAGGCATCGCCTCAATTGTCTATTGATAGACACCCCTTTCCACTTTCATATTACTTCAATTTAATTTTCACTATCACCCTCAAGCCACTCATAAGACACCCACTCACTTTGTAGTCCTATAAAACAACATACATAATAGAGATACATTTAAAAAAAAAGCTTTAAATAGGACAATGCTCCATGCATGCATGCATGTAACCTTGTGTTACTAAGCATTCCCTCAACTCATATGTTGCTAAAGTAGCAACCAAACAATGCATGAAATGTATATTGCTAATCAAAATATGGCAAGCTAATATACAATTTTCTTCATAAATTCTCAGCTCTAGTCTTTTGAGATTTTTTCTTAATATTGGCCTAGGAGGGAAAATGGCTAGAACAAGTCTATGTTTGTGAGCAACTATTTGTAACATTGAGATGTCAATTGCTATAGGGTCATGAACTTTGACAAATATGAGTATTACAAATGACATTTGTTTGTTCCAAAGGGCAAGGAGAGATTGATAGAACAATTAGCCTTACAAAATGTTTAAGACAACTTTGGCAACTACTTGTCATGTCAACATCTCCATTGTTATTGGGCAATGGTCACTTCCATAGAAACCTGAAACATTTGTTTAAGAATTAGAACTTATAGACATTTCTCATATTGAAAACAAGAATAAGGGTTTCAAAACTTGTGACAATCTAGAAACAAAGTAAAGACAAAACTAAAAGACTAAGAAAAATAACCACCCATTTGAAGCATGAAAAGGCTCACCTTATGGGCAATTTTTATGCTAGATTTGGCTTAAGTTGCTTGGATGTTGATCTTGCATTTGAATAGTGCACATGCACGCACAAAAAAGTGCACAATTTTTCTTTTTGGTGCAACCATTGTATACATGTGTACACAAGTCATGTCAATAGTGATAATAAAGAGTACTATTTTTTATTAATCTGGTACAACAAAGAGTACTGAAAGACAACATGCTTTCAAGAAAGTGCAAAGAGATCCTCAAAGTAGGAAGCTCTAATCATCCATAAACTTTTGTTCAAACTTTGGGAAGGGAACCAAGTCTTTAAAAATGTTGATATTCAATCCAAAAGAAAACATGCTGGAGGGCATAACCACAAAATGTGAGGGACTACTTCCATAGTTATAGTTCAACATTTACAAATAGAACTTGAAATGCCTCTTTTGGTAAGGAATAAGATAAGGGACAATACACTCACTAGCGTAGTACACCTGCCAAGAGAAGTAGAAAATCTAAGCAACATGAACCCTTTTCCAAATGAGAACCCATTGATAGGGGTGGCAAAAAGATGCCAATGGGAGTGGTAGGGCCTTGAATGTGTCACACCGAATATCTATCAAATAGGCACCTCCATGTGCGAGGCCCCTGGAAGTGTGCTTGGTGGCATTGTCTCTCCATCATGGCCAATGCTAAGTATCCTTGTCTAAGTCGATCTTTGGTTGCCAATGCCATGGTGAATCTTCTAGTGGATATGGTGAAAGTGACCCCTTGGTAAACATTTGAGCCCAGAATCTCCATCTCTAGCTCTTGGGGTGAAGATTGATTTCCTTCTCACTGGAGACGATGTGTGGAAGATTTGGATCATTTTCCCAAGATTAACCATCAATCCACACTATGCACAAAAGTCATGAAGGGCATGGAGATGTTGCTACAAACCATCATGTGATTTAGAGACTAGAACAATACTGTCAACAAAAGCATAATAAAGACCAATATACTTACTGACTCCACCCCATCGCTGCCTCCTTTGTAATGTGATCTTCTACCTTGCTGCTGTAGAGACCAAAAAGTGAGGCACTCCAATGGTGCTAGACATCACATTTGGAAGTCCTAGGCATCTCATTCAATCCACCACTCTCTCATATAGTGCATAGATACCCCAGATCATGTCCAATTGGGTCTTCGATGTTTGCAACCTCTGTAGTAGTCTATCTTGTGGAATTGTATCAAAGGCTTTACGAAAATCCACAAAGTAGCAATAGAGTCTCTTCTTCCTCATTTTTGCCTACTTCATCATGCTCCTCAAGGTGAAGATGAGATTAAGTGTAGAGAATCCCCTTCTGAAGCCAGTATGTCCTACTGCTCTCAAGCTCCTCTATCTACACATGCATTGAGCTTTGCCTCCATTACTGCTCCATATATCTTTGCCAATATGTGGCTGAGCATGAATGTGTGTGTGTGTGTGTGTGTGTGTGTGTGTGTGTGTGTGTGTGTGAGAGAGAGAGAGAGAGAGAGAGAGAGAGAGAGAGAGAGAGAGAGAGAGAGAGAGAGAGAGAGAGAGAGAGATTCCATACATTAATATACACTTATTCACGAAAAAAAGAGAGATCTTCCAAATAAAACATTTAATGGGACCAAATGCATATTGTGAGAAAAAGAAATGTCGGAATGACTCCAATATCAGAGAAAGGGGCGACCCCACTGCAAAAACATTGTCAGAAGGAACGCCAGTGATGGCCCAAGAGAGCACCACTCAAGGTAGAAAGAGAGAAAAGACTTGATATCTAGTAAATGCATAGCTTGAAACCGGTCTATGACTCACATAAAGCGGTAGTTCCTTCAATTAATACCTGGTCTTTTCACACACACACACACACACACACACACACACACTCTCTCTCTCTCTCTCTCTCTCTCTCTCTCTCTCTCTCTCTCTCTCTCTCTCTCTCTCTCTCTCTCTCTCTCTCTCTCTCTCTCTCTCTCTCAATACCAGATTGGACCCGAAGACCGGACCCCCTCTCGGTATTTCTTTATCAATTAAAAGATGGAAAGTTACAAAAATGAAATGCTCCAAAATACATAACCTGTGAACAATTGGTTTTTATTTTTTTTCTGAGTAAATCCCAGCTGCATAAGGACAATTCAGCATGATCAGATCAACATCCCTTTTAGGAAAGCATTTTCTGTAACCATAACTCAATGATTCACGTACAGAATTGTAGTCTGCAAATCTCTGAATTCACTGTTCTTACTGTTCAGCATGTCCAAAACAACATCCCTTTTAGGAAAGCATTTTATGTGACCAAAACTCAATGATTCATGTGCAGAATTACAATCTGTAGATCTCTAAATTCACTGTTCTTACTGTCCAACATGTCCAGAACAGCACTAAATAAAAAATGATAAACCCTGTTTTTGTGTGGCATGGCCATAGCTACCTTTAGTTCCTGCATTGGAAAAGCCAACAACTGCTCCTAGACCTGGACAATGAGGCTCTTGCCTCAACAGAAGTGCAAAGCAAACACAGAATTGTGCCTTTGATGGAATCAACCCATCATGCAAAGCATTTCCTTTGAGAATAGAGAGAGACTTTATCAAAGGTAGCAAGCTCTACCTCCGTACATGAGTCAGAGACGAAGAAGTACTCTCCATGGCTGATGAAACTGCAACAATCTGCCCTCAGCTCCTCCAAAGCTTCATTCTCAGATCTGCCCTTTTTTATGCCTATTACGTTTTTTTTAAATGCTCTCTCTCTCTCTCTTTTGGGAATTTGTGCCACATAGCATACATGTAACAATATTCTTGTTTAAACCTTCCAGTCTAAAATTCTCTATGATCTATGCAAAATTTGACCTCGGCACAACCAGAGAATTAATCCTTGTGCAGAAACGAAGATAATGACGCGAACAGATTCTGGGGTCTAAAAATAGCAACTCCCTAAATTTTAGGGATAGTGACCCTTGCATTCCTCGAGTTGTTCTGAGCAACTTTTATCATTACAACCACATCAAAAAGTGTAATGTGGCTCAGTTATAGTGACTTTTATTCCATGGGCATTCTCACATATGCATCTTCTGTCTTGGCCATGCTCATTGTCCAACACCATCTCCAATGGCTAGGCACACAGTCCCAAACCACTGGCATTCTATTCTTCAGTGCCCATTCAATATGGAACCAGTCCTAATGCTCAGAGAAACCATTAGTCTAATTTGTCCCAATGGCTATCTTTTCTGTTGATCGAATACGTCGAGTTTTCGATTATTCAAACACTTGACCTTCATAGAGACTAAAAGGTTGAGAGAAGAGCTCAACGACCTAGCTACCCTGACACTTGTACTTATATAGAGGAAATGCTTTACATGATGGGCTGATTCCATCAAAGATACAATTCTGTGTTTTCTTTGCACTTCTGTTGAGGCAAGAGCCTCATTGTCCAGGTCTAGGAGCAGTTGTTGGCTTCTCCAATGCATGAACTAAAGGAAGTAATGACCATGCCACACAGAAACAGGGTTTATCAGCTCTGATTTAGTGTTGTTTTGGACATGTTGGACAGTAAGAACAGTGAATTCAGAGATCTGCAGACTGCAATTCTGAACATGAATCATCGAGTTTTGGTCACAGAAAATGCTTTCCTAAAACTCTCTATGATCTGTGCAAAATTTGACCTCGGGACAGACCTGAGAATTAATCATCGTGCAAAAACGAAGATAATGACGCGAACAGATTCTGGGATCCAAAAATAGTAACTCTCTAAATTTTAGGGATGGTGACCCTTGCATTCCTCCAGTTGTTCTGAGCAACTTTTATCATTGCAACCACATCAAAAAGTGTAATGTGGCTTAGTTACAGTGACTTTTATTCCATGGGCATTCTCACATGTGCATCTTCTATCTTGGCCAGGCTCATTGTCTTGCACCATCTCCAGTGGCTAAGCACACAGTCCCAAACCACTGGCATTCTATTCTTTAGTGCCCATTTAATATGGAATTGATTCTAAGGCTTACACAAACCATTAGTCCAATTTGTCCCAATGGTTACCTCTTCTAGCTATGCAAAGATCCCGGCTTATTCCAAGAGAACTCTGGGGGTAAAAATCAACAACTAAAGAAAAGAAAATAGCGACCCACTATAGGATGCCTAGGCGATTGGGGTGGTGTTGATCTGCAAACTGCATTAGGTGTCATTCTTGCAAAGGGATTGCGCTTGTCATTGAGGGCATAGTGACTAGGTCGGGATAAAAATAAGTATCACTTAAGGTACAAGTGGCGTAGCAAATTGGCTTGGATAGGATGTATGTGGTTGGGTACCCTTAAGAGTAGGAGAGCTGATTAATAGTATTGATGTCCTGACATACCAAACTCGAGAGGTGTTGCTACTTTTGTCATAGTTTGGCCTTGGTTGCATTGTGTTAGTATTCTTGTTGCGTGTGGGAATCACCAAGGTCCCATAAGGAAAGCCAATAATCAACTCAACAAGAGAATGCTAGCCTAAGTGGAATGGAAGGGTGATGCAATCGCGCCCACCACAAGCCTACTTGTGCTGAGAACCTTCAGCTCTTATCTCGGACTTAAGAGAGTTTTACCCACAGTTTGGCAAAGTGCTAAGAACCTTCAGCTCTCATCTCAGACTTAAGAGAGTTTTACCCACAGTTTGGCAAAGTGCAAAAGCACAATCAGGGCCTGAAGTGCATGCCAAAGCTCAACGTAGGTGGATTGAGTGAGAAGGAGATCCCAACAGCTAAGAACCTACTCTCGAAAATGGATTTTCATGGAGGTCAAGTCCACTTAAGATCCAACACTTTCAAGGAAAACAAGAGATGTCTAGGCCGATGTCTCAATGGAAGGCTCAAAAGCCAGACGTTTTTTAGGAAACCATACAAGAAAATAGAACAAGCCTTTACTACATTAATATTACAAAGGGATACAAACTTTGCGACCAAGGGCACGATAAGCCCGATGCTTCACAAGATGTCCTCTTCTTGACTGGAACCCCTGACATGTTGGCTCAACTAGGAATGAGTAGCAATTCGAGGAGTGAGAGTGACGGAGAGAGAGAGTGTATGTGTGCAAGTACGATTAGATTTGAGTGTACCAACAATGTGTTGGTACACAAAGAATAAAATGTATTTATACTTGGGACACATAAGGGTGCATTCACGTGTACAACTGAATAATGTGTGTGTACTATACACGGAGGTGAAAACGGGCCTTTATCCCAACCTCCCACCAAAGGTCAGCTAGGAATGAGCAACAATTCGAGTGAGAGTGACAGAGAGAGAGAGAGAGAGAGAGAGAGAGAGAGAGAGAGAGAGAGAGAGAGAGAGAGAGTGTGTGTGTGTGTGTGTGTGTGTGTGCAATTACAATAAGATTTGAGTGCACCAACAATGTGTTGGTACACAAAGAATAAAATGTATTTATACTTAGGGCATATAAGGGTGCATTCACATGTATAACTGAATAATGTGTCACTAGTCATATGCAATGCTTATGCTAAGCTTTGCTGAGACTTTTAGTGAGGACATCTGCACGGTTGTCGTGTATTTTGATCTTGGCCAATGTGATTAGACCATTTTCCAAAATCTGTCTGATAAAGTGATATCATCACACATCTATATGCTTTGTGCGTGAATGATACATGGCATTCTTAGCCAGATACGCAGCACTCTAGCTATCACATCCCAATACTGCAGTACCCATAGACATGTTGAGATCCTCTACAAGTCTGCTCAACCATATAGCTTCCTTAGAAGTTTCAGTATAGCTGATATATATTCAGCTTCAGTAGTACTCAATGAGACGATGTTCTATAATCTGGAGCACTAAGAAATGGCCCCACCAGCAACTGTAACGACATACCCGCTAGTGGATCTACGAGTGTCCAAGTCACCTGCCATGTCTACATCACAATAACCCTGCAAGCTAAAATAGGAAATACACTTTTTTTGTGTACCCTTCAATTATTGAAGAATACACTTGACAGCTTCCGAATGTGTTTTGCTAGGATTTGACATAAACCTACTAACAACTTCCATTGTATGAGCAATGTCTGGACGAGTAGCAACCATAGCATACATAAGAGAGCCACAAGCCAATACATAAGGGACTCCCTTTAGAGCATTTGCTTCCACGTCATCTTTTGGCCTGTTGGCTTTACTAAGCTTAAGATAAGGAGGCAAGGGTACCCCAAAAGGCTTAGCTTCAGCCATGTTAAATCTGTCAAGTACCTTTTCAATGTACTTTTCTTGAGATAAAAACAACAATTTCTGCATTCTGTCTATGCAAATCCTCATGCCCAAAATATGCTTTGCATTCCCCAAATATTTCATGGAGAAGGCTGATTTCAACTGATTTTTGAGAGCATCCAAGCTAGTCTTTCTTTTCCCAGCTAACAACATATCATCCACATACAAAACAAGTATAATGGGGCTGCCATTTGTATCCTTTTTCATGTACAAACAATGTTCTACAAGGCTGCGTGTAAACCCATGGGATAGCATAAAAGTGTCAAAATTTTTGTACCACTGTCGTGGTGCTTGTTTCAACCCATACAGGCTGCGCACCATCTGCTCTTTTCCAAGAACTACAAAGCCTTCGGGCTGTTTCATGTAAATTTCCTCATCAATGTCACCATGCAAGAAAACTATTTTTACATCCATTTGGTACAGCTCTAAATCCAATACAGTAGTGAGAGCAAAAAGCACATATAGTGCGGTCATCTTCACAACCAGTGAGAAGACCTCTTGAAAGTCAATCCCTTCCTTATTTGCATACCCTTTAGCAACTAGTCTTGCCTTGTACTTGGGTTTCCCATCAACTGTCTTTACTTTGTAAACCCATTTGCTTGGAAGAGGCTTCCTTCCTTTGGGCAACGACACAAGATCCCAAGTATCATTAGCATATAGAGATTTAATCTCTTCCTGCAAAGCTAGCTCCCACTTACCGCTGAATTCACATGACTTGGCCTCTTTGTATGTAAGAGGCTCACCCTCATATGTAAGCATCACATAATGCAAGGAGGGGTCATGCCTATGTGGTTGCCTTCTTACGCGTGTAGACCTGTGTACCCAATGATCAAGATTTTCAGGAATTGGGTCTACATCTAGAGGTATATTATCTTCAGCATTTATTGGCTGCTGTAAGCCATTTTCAATATGTTGTTCATGTTGTACAACACCTTCATTTTCATTACCAGCACCTGCATTTTCATAATCATCAAGTCTATCTTGCTGTCTATCATCATCTAGCTCAAAGACAACCGGCTGATTATCAGTTTCAGCTTGTGGTACCACACCATGAGGCTCATCATTTGTAGTAATATGTGGCTGCAAATTCTGAAATTTGATCTTTTTCATATCTTCATTAGAGGCTAAAGTACCTTTCAGCAATTTTACCTTGTTAAACACAACATTATGACTGCGAATAATTTTCTTGGATTGAGGTAACCACACTTTGTAGCCAAATTCACCCTCATCACCATAGCCCATGAAAATGCCTTCGGTGGATTTTGGGTCAAGTTTGTTCCTATGCGTAAATGGTCATATGAGGCTAATTTGCCAGACCAAACCTCCTCAGGGATGCCATTATTTAAGAACCTGTTTGGAGAGCGGTTGCAAATGTGAACCGCGGTTTTGAGTGCCTCTTCCCAAAATTCATGAGGGAGATTAGCAGTGGAGAGCATGCACCGCACTCTTTCACATAAAGTCCTATTATATCTTTCAACCACCCCATTTGAAGAAGGGCTGTAAGGAGTTATAAGCTCCCTCTTAATTCTATGCAAGTCACAAAAGGACTTGAATTCAGTAGATGTGAACTCACCCCCATTATCAGTTCTCAAGCATTTCAGCTTTCTACCTGTTTGAGTGGTCGCAAATGCATGAAAGGTTTTAAAAACAATGAACACTTCACTTTTCTTTAACAACAGGTATACCTAAATCTTTTTGGAACAATCATGAATAAAAGAGATAAAATATGCAGCACCACCCAACGATTTCAAGGGCATACTACATACATCAAAATGCACTAAGTCCAAGACATTAGACTTACGAGAGACACAAGAGTAAAATGAAATTTTTATTTACTTTCCAAACTAATACTCATAACAAAAGTCAAGTTTAGAGCCTTTTCCATCAACCCTCTTCACAGAGGTAAGGACATCAAGTCCTTTTTGGCTCATATGGCCTAATCTCTTATGCCATAACTCCAAAACCCAACCACTGCAAGAAACTTGCCATTCAAAGCTTTACAGTGCAAGCAATACAAAGTGCCCTTCTTGGTTCCTTTTGCAATCAACATGGAGCCCTTTTTCACTTTCCACAAACCACCACCAAACAGTGTAATGTAACCATGCAAGTCAAGCTGACCAATAGATAGCAAACTCTTTTTAATGCTAGGCACATATCTGACATCTTTCAACACAAGCTCTTGCCCATTATCTAAAGAATAGTGTACACTGCCAATCCCATCAATGCTACAAGCATGGCTATTTCCAAGATACACCTTTCCATAATTGCCTGCATTGAACATAGCAAAACACTCCAAGCAAGGAGTTACATAGAAAGAGACACTAGAGTCTACAATCCAAGTCTGAGTGACACCATCATCAACATCAGCCTTGGTAATCTCCATATCTAGCATGTGACATACAAGGGCATTATAATCAACTGCACATAATACATCACCTCTCTATCCGAAACTCCTCTATGACTACACTAGAGGCCACATTGGCCTTTTCCTTGCCTTTGGCTGCCTTAGATACACCTGTCTTATCCTTCTTTTTCTTTTTGTCTCCTACATTCTTCTTTCTGTCTTGTTCCTTCTTGCAATATATGCAATCACGCTTCTTGTGGCCCTTCCGACCATAGTGATAGTAAGTAATGTCACTCTTTTCCTTTCTTTTACTTTTGCTTTTGTTTCTCTGTCCTGCATTTGCATTTTTCTTTTTAGTCCTACCTCTTACATTATAAGCTGAGTTGCTGCCTTCTCTACTAGACATACGTCTAATTTCTTAATTCAAGATTGAACCCCTCACCCCATCATATGAGAGATTGGGATTATTGCTGAGAGAAACCACCACCGTCTCCCAAGAATCAGGCAGTGTCATGATAAAAAAGACCGTCCTCAACTTATCATCAAAATCCAAATTTGCATCCTTGAGCTGATTTAAAATGCCTGTAAATGCACTCAAGTGCTTAGCTACAAGCTTTGACTCATCCAATCGCATATTCACCAACTTGCACATTAAATGCACCTGATTAACAGGTGTGGTGATCTCATAGGTAGTTTTCAGCTTCTCCCATATTGCATAACCTATATCTAAAGCCTTCATGTCTATCAAAATGTCATTAGTGACACCCATCTTAATGTAAGCCACAGCCTTTTGTTGACTTTGGCCCAATCTGCATTAGACATTTATGCGGATTTATCTTCCAGCAAAGCATCCTCACAATCCTTTAGGAACAATACGCCCTACATACGGTCTTTCCAAAGGTCAAATCCATGACCATCAAACCGTTTGATTTCCATCAAACTCTTGATGTATGAACTAGAAGAAGTTGCAGCCATTTTATCACAAACACAAGAGTAAATGCCCTAGACTGCAAAAGCACAAGCTGAACCAACAAACACACTGCTGTTCTTCCTCAAACAGTAATAAATCTCTGCTGTTTATTCATAAACCAGCCACCACATGGGCAAAAAACTGAGAAATTTACCAAATTCTGCACAGAGCCCTAAAATTTCAGGTCCAATAATGCATAAATGTCAGCCAATCTGACCCAACTGGGCAAAATTTTACCAATACATGAAAAGCCCAATTTTCTTGGGTCCAATGTTAGGAAATTTTACTCAAAAGAGCAAAATTCCGACAAATTTGGCAAAATCCCCAATTTGATTGAGGTCACCACGTGCAATGTCTGCAATTTCTGACCTGAATGTCGTTGCCAAGCATGGACGAGATCAAATCCAAGAAAAGCCCCAAATGTTTTGGGCCAAATTCGCACAAATCTGTGACCCTGCTTTCACGAGTGAAACCTAATCAAAAGAAAGGAATTAAAAGAGATTTGAAAGAAGATCAATTTTTTGATTTTGAGGAAAAATGACCCACAAGGGGGAGGGGGATCCGTTGACCCATCAGGCGGGTCACGTGAAGTAACTGGTTGTTGTTGAGCTAAAATATGCATTACTTGCTGATTAGCCTCTTAAATAGCACCAAAACACACTAAAAATGCTCTTTTAGAGTAAAACCCTAAAATAGGGAGTGGTTCGAGAGAGTTCAGTGGAAACCCTAAAACGGGGAGCGGTTTGAGAGAGTTTAGTAGAAACCCTAATTTTTGGGGCGCCCTTCCACATCTATAAATAGACAGGCTGCCCCCCTTCAGCTATCATCTTTGTTTGCAGGTTACATCAGCCCACACACCCTCTGCTGCTGCTATTGGCGCCCAGTTTCCAGCCTGCAGCCCACCTCCATTTGCTGTCCAGCCATCATCGATTGCAGCCACATTATCTTCAGCCTGTCCATTGCTGTAGGCGACAGCTCTCGGCTGCTAACGACTGCTCAAGACTGTCCCAAATTGCTGTTCAACCTACTATCCATCATCTCCAGGGTCAGCCAGCCTGCTTTTTCAGCATTGCAGGCCCTGACACTCTCAGACACTGTTTCAGCCTGCTGTTTACAGCAGACTGTGCACAGTTTCCAGCCTCCGATCGATGGTACATTGCTACGTTTACTAGTTTCTAGCCTCCAGACTGCTGCATTTTGGTGACCAGCCTGCTGCCATTCACTATTCAGCACTCCTACACTCCGACTGGTGGTCACAGACTTGGGATCCGTCTTTGGTGGACGTCACACTCTGACATTGCTTTGCCCTTGAGCACACTGTACACTCTTTACATTCATTTACAGCATTCATTCACTTCATAGTTGTGTTCTCTCTCTCCCTTCTTCTGTTTGTGTTTGAGTTTTGCGTTTTGCGTTTAGGGTTTGAGTTTTGAGTTTTGCATTTACGGTTTTGCCCTTTGTGTTTGTGTCTGTCTCTTTGTGTTTTTGTTGTGGTCGTACACTCTGTGTGTCCTCGATGCAAACCCTAGCAGTTTCCTTTACACCTGTTGCGTGGCACCCCTGGCTACGAGTGCACCTGACCTTTCATGTGGCACCGACCTGTGGGCGACTCGACACTCCCTGCCCGCTGGCATGTTGGTCGCTAGCGTGTCCCATCTGGTACGCACGTGCCTTGCAGCTGGCGCCCATTGCCCCGTCATCGCTGGTTTGCAGCGTAGTCACGTCACACATTTGTTGGTCACCTCGAGCAGTCTTTTGCTCATCTCCTGGTCTTCTTCACGGCCTCTTCATTTGCTGACTTCGTATTGCCTGTCAATTGTGTCTGTCGACTGTCAGTCTGCAGTCGTGTCGCCAATTGGTTTGATCTTAAGAAGCGTGCACAAACTGTGCTCTGATACTAGTTGTTGGAGCTCAGCTGGGAATGAGCAAGTGTTTGAGAAGTGAGAGCGATGAAGAGAGAGAGAGAGAGTGCAAGTATGATTAGATTTGAGTGTACCAACAATGTGTTGGTACACAAATAATAAAATGTATTTATACTTAGGGCATATAAGGGTTCATTCACATGTACAACTGAATAATGTGCATGTACTATGCACGGAGGTGAAAATGGGCCTTTATCCCAACACGACATACTCAAAATCTAGCCAAATCAAGAGATCCCTCTCAGAGATGGCATATGAGATAGTGCAACAAACTAATGCACATGAAATGAAATGCCTTTGTAAAACTAGACAACATGCTAGCATCACTAACGTAACTTACATCCATACCAACATTAGAAATCCAACTACAGAGCATACAAAGCTCTTGGAAAAGCCATTGATATGGAAAGAACAACAACACATCTACTCTTGTTATACAACCATTTTTTCTGAAGTCATGAAAGGTAGACTTGAAGCCTAGGCAAATCAAGAGATCCCTCTCAAAAATGGCACAGGAGATAATGCAACAAACTAATGAACCTGAAATGAAATGCCTTTGTAAAACTGGACAACATGTTGATATCACTAACATGCGCTTACATCCATACCGACATTGGAAATCCAACTAAAGAGTATATAAAGCTCTTGGAAAAGTCACTGACATGAAAAGAGCAGCAACCTATCTACTCTCCCTATACAACCATTTTCAATGAAGTCATGAAAGACATGCCAAAGCTAAAGCTACCAAAATTACACTTGATTCCTTTGTTTCGGAGTGAGTATTGTGAGGTGAGCAAGACAAAAATAGAAGCACTAGAACGAAAGGGAGAAGGACGAAGTGTTTGAACAAAAATGCTATTCTAGTCAAAGTTTAGCAACCCAAATTGGTAGTCAACTAATGACAATCACTAAGCAAAGAAAAGCTCTCTAGACTTCAATTCATGATCCAACATATGCAACCCCCACATCATTAATGGTGCCTGTAATGATCCAGGGTATCAAACTTTCTACACTTTCCCAACAATATCCCTCGTGTGATAAACTCCTTTCAAAGAGGGAGCTAAAAGTGGCTAGGAGGATGGACAAGGATGAATGGTACTTAATGTTAGTACATACATTTCTTGCCTTACCCAAGACCCACAAATTCTTGATAGCTATGCTCCACTCCAATACAATCTCGACTTCTTTAAGTGATTTAGTCCCATGTTGAATGACAGTAAATATAATCTATTGTCTACTTTTGCTCTAGAACAACCTAGTCCTCATCTAACGATGTGAGGTAGAGCAATTTACTCAAACCCCTTCCTAATGAGTAGATCAACGTCTACATCTTAATTCCATACCTCTCGAGGAAACTACACAAACCACCAAAACAATCACTAGAGGAAACAATCACTAAATGAGCAACAAAAATAAGTCAAAAGTACAATCCTAAGCAACCTCAAAAAACCAATTCCCCAATCCTTAATGTTTCATTCAATTGCATCAAGCTAGAAGCCTCATGATATGGCACTTGTACATTATTCAAAAAAAAAAAAAAAGCATAGGCAATCATGACATTGCATGTAGGGATCCTCAAGTTAGGTACGTCCAATGGCCTTGGTCGACCAGCTTTGTCTCTAATCCCCTGGCCCTTTCTTCAATCCCCCTACATTTGCTCAAGGCACATCAAGGTAAGAACATACCTAGGGAGCCCAACTCACTTACAGTTAGACATGTCACCTTGAGTCACTTGCACTTTTCTCTCTCTACTTTTCATACATTTCAATGCCACTATAGTAATAACCAAAGCAAGGTAGAAAGGCACTGAAAATGAAACTAATCTCTCCAAATGCTGCAAGCAGCTACAATTATTGGAGACCCTCATCTTCCAAATCCTTCAACTATGATACAATGCCTCGTCCAATATACTAATGGTGTCTCTCATAACCTTCTTCAAGCATCCTTTTCCTCAACTTCGATAATTTTCTCCACCTATTGAGTTTCCTTGCTTCATCAACCACATAACTATGAAGAACCAGAGGAGTTGTCTTCTAAGTAAGTAAAACCTAGGTACACACGCATACTCACATACATATTTGCACAATGACCTATACATACTTTGGATCCTCAAGTGTAGGACAACACTCCAAGCTTGCTTGGAGTTCGATCCATCTCCCAAACCAATAAGATGTGTCTTGTGCATGAGAAGAGAAAACACTAGCACTCCCCCTAAGGAGAGAACATACTATGAGAGGTTTTCCACTACTAGCACAAAAGATTATGAAGGCTCTTGTATGCACCTTTTCATCAACATCTCCTCTTCCACCCTCCACAATCTCTAATCCCACATTCCAATAAGGTCTTGTCCACCAAAACTTAAAACAGATTCCTTGTCAAGGTACTTGCAATAGAAAAAATCTATTCAATAATTTTGCCACAAGCAATATCCTCAACCACCACCAATGAGCACTACCAAGCATGACTCATCAACAATTACCACAACTCCCCCAAGGTCAACATCCCAACGTCCCTAGCATTCCACATCATCTTGGGGGGGGGGGGGGGGGGGGGGGGGGGGGGGGGGGGGGGTAATGTTAAGTACAAATGGCAAAGAAGGATACAAGTTAAGTAGAGGTGTAATGTGCCAGGAATATTTGGAAGGATTAATTATCTTTCGGTTTGCATTGTAATGTTTTAATGTTTTAGACACTATTATCTACAGTATACAACCAATTCGATTGCATTATTAATTGTAATATCAATCTGAGAGCTGGGCCCACTTTGTGCAAACTGTAAAGGCTTCACAGTTAATTCAGAAGCCCCACCTTGAAGCAAACTACGGAATTGGAAGTCAAGTGACCCTGCCTAAGGACAGTGGAGAATCAAAACTCCTACATTGAGCAAGATAGCATGTGTGAGATAATGCAAATTACAACTAGGCCACCTACATAGAAGAGATGATTACTAGCTTAGGCTAGTACAAGCTGGACGCAACAAAGATGATGATCAGAGTAACTATTGTTCATGCAGCCTTCACAAGGTCATATGACAATGAACAACCACACACCCACAAACAGCTTGTGTTGCAGTTAAAACTGTGATGTACTGATATGATATCATTTTGGCAGGTAGTAAACAACACAATGTATTGATACAATGGATTGTGGTGGATAAAGAGTCTAGATTGTTTTTGTACAGGTAGATAAATATTGGGAAGGTTTGGAGTAGGGAGATCGCATTTTCTTTGTTAACACGGGCCATTAATTGACTCGATAGGTCCTTTTGTTGCAACAACTTTGCTGGTCCACTTTTAAATATGAACTATGCATTGAATTAAAAATCATATGACCTATATGTTTTATCACAGAGTTCATAAAAATGTAAGTCATTGTGCTGGCATAAGATGACACATAAGGTCTACATTTTAAGACTATAGGCATTAGTTTATTTAGCCATACCAGGCCTATATAGAGGTAAAATTGCGTAAATGTGACCTGTGTAAGAAAGCACAGTAGGAAATACCAAAGCTGTCGGTCTTGGTCAAGAATATTGGTGATTGATTGCACCCGAAAAAGCTATGGAAACTTTGCAGCATATGAGTTGCCCTTAAAAGGAACCAAAGCTGAAATCTGTCTTGACAAGTGTATTTTAGGGATTAAATGAATAATATAGTGAAATCTTCCTTTCCCTACAAGGACTCCTTATGATGAAGAAGATGGACCTCCTTCCACAGGGTGTAGGCACCGCTGCTCATGATGCAAAACAGCACTTGTTGGATTTAAGGATTTTCTTTCAAGGATTGCAAAGATACAAATGATCATAGGAAATAGCCACTAAATAAATTACCATGGAGAGAGGAAGGTCACCAATCTCTTCGATATACTACGTATAGACTCGTAGAGCTCCTACAACTAGGACTACAAAGAGGGACCTTGGACAAATGCACACAGTCTAACCTACCCTGCTAGGAACCAAACTACACCTAGAGCTTAATATAAAGGAAGAACATTAATGCATCTCCATCTCAACACAAGAACATGTTCAGTAAGGGGAACTCCAAAGACTCAATAAAGGTAGTCATGGCACATGCTACATAGGTGCCCATTACAAAAAACAGAACTAAAAGTTTAACACAAAACAAATAGGAAGACTTTCTAGATCTTACTATGTAGTGAGGACAGCTCACAAGCCTTACCTTCCAATTCAATACCCCGACCATGTATATTGCTTGCAAGCAGTTTTGGGAGTAGACTCTTTGAGATCAGAAAGTAATCTATCCTCATTCGCTTCCCACGATACCTGTACCAAATTACACAAAGGATCACTATTGGACACATTCAATCAAATTGCAACTTATTAATGAAAGAGTCAAGAGAGAAAACAAGCCATGTGAAAAAATCCATGACACCTTGCACTAACATATGCTTAAGAAATATCCTAATTGAAGGTTGCAAAGAAAGCTTTAAGATGCAATGGAGATCAAAAGACTCCAACATGTAATGATTCATAAGCACAAAAAAGAACCACTATTTGGAGTCTTAAAAGTAAATTGTTGAAGTATATATCTATCCATATCTGACCTAGTCTCATACCCGCTGGTCTTTATACTCATGCATACTTTGTGTGGTCTTTTACTAGTAATAAGAAGGTTACACTTCCACCTTCTAAAAGTTTAGGTTGCATCCAGCTTAAACTTTTATTCTAGACTAACAAAAGGAAAGATTGCACTAGTACCCTGAAAGTGTCTGTTAGTATATGCATTGCAAGAAATTGGACAGGGTACTATTGGACACTATCTCCCACCATGCCAAAGAGTGGGAATCCATGTTGCATGTACCCACTGCCAATGCAGCAGGGGCCCGATCCTTCTGAAAGACTCCAACACAAGCATCGTAAACATGCAAACACACATATTATGCACATGTATCCATGAGAGGCAAAAAACAGAGAAGGAAAGGTTGTGCCTAAACTGATGTATGCTGTTCTGAAATGACTCAACATGACTAGAATGTCACAAGGACGGGTTGTCCTGGACTACAATCTGCTGACCACTCCCTACATCGGAATTGTCCATCAACGAGCACCTAGAATATTTCCCTCTACACTAGTTGGGCTTTTGGTGAGTCCTAAATGCAATATCTCATCAACCACTCTGCATGTTGAGCACACTAGTACTGTGCCATATCCCCATCATTAGTCCCTATTGCAAGAAACCTATAAGCTAGATACAAAGAAAAAAATGAGATCTTCCTTGGCCTAAATTGTCCTCTAACCTCTAGAAACCTGCAACAAACAGCTGGATAATACCTTGTCAGTGCCAATGTTGAAAGCTGCTAGGGTCACACTCAAAACCTCTGTAACAGTCAACCTAATGCGCCCATGACAACCATCCATAATGTGCATGTGGCTGGAACTGGATCAATACACCATTTCCCACTGCCATAAAGCAATGATCTTAATCCTCTATCAGAAGCAACGCGAATATTCTCATTAGTAAACCTCCTCACTCAGAAGTCATCTTTGTTTGCAAGTGCTTATCAGCAAAGGAATGCTCTCCCCCCTTCATTGCATGCCTATTTAAGCATGAGCCTCCAATTTTAGAGGGCCCCTCAAAATCTAACTTTCAGTCGTAATGTTCCAGACACCATAGCTTAGTTGGGCCTCCAGTCTAATTTTTGATATACAGTGAGCTACTACCTGCACAAAGGACCCACTATTAACTTGCACTTCAAATAACAGGTCTTTTTGGGTGAATAGAAAATATATGCATGTGATGGAAAGGTGGGAAGAGACTGTTATATTGATAACACCTTGGAGAAAATCCGCCCGAGCTAAAATAGAAAGTACAAAGAATCATTTATAGAGTAGCTAAGTACATCTGCAATGGTTGTGTGAACAACCACTCTGGTGGGTTATAATGCCAAACCATCTGGGCGATGGTGCAAAAAATGGTACCAAAGTCCCATGTCCGCAAGAATGCATCTCTCCTCCTTTTCATCTTCTCAGAGCTTCTATGTATCCTCTCCCATGTCCCATGGTGAGTGTGGATGATCTTTGTCCAGATCCTAAAAAGAATCTCTCTTGTGGGTGCATCCTGAAGGTCTATACCATGTCTGTCTAATAGATATTTGGAACTATTTTTTTTTCTTTTCATGTTTCCCTGAAAAATCTACGGGAATTTGGGGTTTTAAAACACTTGCATGATGATGAAGAGGAAGATGCCCACTTGAATCAATGTTTTCAAGTTGTTGGGTGGTGGAACTTGTGAATGAAGGCCAGCACCTAAGGCAGATAAAACTCCCATCTTTGGGCCATTTGGAGGCTCCACAAAGGCATGATATGGTGGAAATGAATGGTAATGGAGATCAACAAACCCACCTTAAAATGCAAAGTATTTATTTGGCGAATGTTGTTGGGTGGCCTCACTCTTGCTTCTGTGCTTTCTAGATACAATATCTCTAATGGTTTGTGCTTCTTTTGCACTACAAGCATGGATACATGTCACATTGGTTTATATCTTGCCCGCTGGTGAGAAAGATCTGGTCCCTTTTGTCTAACATTTGGCGCAATGTGGTGGAAACTATTATGCATCCCGATTCCCCATGATTGGATACTAGGCAAGCCCAAATTTCGGAGTCCTGTGAAATCACATATGAAGATTGTGTTTCATTTTCTATGCTTTTTGGGGTTCCCTAAGAGGTCTTGTTCACTAGTAGCTTGATATGACGCAGCATGCAGAGATTCTCCCCAATGATGATTTGCACAAGTAGGGCTTTACTAAATAGGCCTAGGGATTCCCTTGAACCCTAACCTTGAACTTACAATCACTAAAGTGTGTTGACGTGCTAACATGCACACTAAAGCATGTTCACACACAAAGGTGGTACATGACAAAGTCTCCCTACAGGTCATAGGTAACTCATCCTGTGACAATCAAAACATAAAGAAAGAAAACACAAGAAGATCTTATCTCAAAAGAGGCAATGTCTAATCCCATACAATAGATCCTAGAGAGATGTACAAGATAGAGAGATGTTTGAAACTTGAGCTAGAGCATGGCATGTTACATTGACAAGCTCATGGACTTACAGTTAGAGTTGAGTCAGAGGTGCGTGTGCATGGCTCAAAGGCTAATCAAAAGCCAACATGATGCAGAGACACAATCCATGTGAGCAAGGGTCCAAACTTAAGTATAACTCTCAAGTTCAATGTAAGGGCCATGGGAATTGGTACAAACCTTCCTGAAAGAGAGAACTCCTTCAAGAATCGAAAGAAAGGAAAGAAGCACAAATCATTTTGGATTTACAAATGGGTAGAGTGTTCCATAAAACTATTCAATATATATGTCATGGAAATGTTAGCACATGCATGTACATGGCCAGTCTCTAATTCTGATCGCATTTTATAATTCTTTAGGTGTTTAATTATTTTTTACATAATATTTTTAACTTTTAACGGGATAAATATTCCCACTTGATATGGATGTCAAGGATGACATAGTCAATGTCACCCATTTGCCATGCCGTCGCCAAGTGATGGATATTTGCCATGTCATTTTGTACTTAATAGTGAAGGCTCAAAAATCAGGCAGCTTTTAATGTGTTGTTGGATGCTTCAATTTGTTGGCAGTATGCTCTAACATGAAAAGCCCAAGAGTTCCATGAAGAAATTTGGAGAACTTTTGATCAAAATCAAAAAGCCCAAAATTATCATGTAAATTACCCTCCTTAAATAAATATATGATTGAATGTTTAATTCAAAAATGTGAAGCCTTACTTGATGATGTGTGCATGAGGGCCTGTGGAGTGACCGGTTGATGACATGGTATGTCAAATGTTAGGCTGGAGGTTAATGATGATGGTTGATGACAACGTGAATGAAGACCAGCAACTAAGGCAGATGGAACTCCATATTGGGTGTGTGGGTTTTGGTGGGTGGAGGCAAAATGACTGATTGATTGATGAAAGTACAAATGTAGGCCTTTATTTTACAGGCTTAGGAATTCCCCCAAACCCTAACCCTAAACCTACGTACATTTAGTTTTGTTCAGGTGCTAAGTTCTAACACAGAAACTAAGGTGTGTTCAGACATGGAGGTAGATAACTAACAAAAGTCTCGGAGACTTTGTTCTTAAGTGGAGAACCTGAACAAAAAGAAATAAAACTTGCAGGTGTGTGAGTGCCTCTTCTCTTAGTCTCCTACTTGCTGACCCACTTACTAAGAGCTGTTAGCTGCTCCCTTCCTAACAATAATGTCTACCATGTACCTAACAGTTATTGGAAAATGTACTTCTTGTGAATATGTGAAGGTTTAGGTTTGCACAGAGAGATAAGGCGAACCTAGGCAGAAAGAAAATGTGTGTTTGGGGCTATTATAGTTCTGTTAATTTACACATTGTGTCAATACAGCCATGTGCGATCATTTTTCTAATCTTTGGAGTACTTTTAACATTTTCAGAAGGCATTTATTCCGCTCACTCAGCTAACATTCGGTATTTAGAAAAAAAAAAGTCTTCTATTAACAGCTACAGTTCGAGACATTCATGAATGTATTGCTAGTACATGTGTTTCAACTCAGTGTACGACAACTTGAAGACAGATCTTTCCTTACAGTCTCTCATCTCATTTATGTGCATGTTCATCATGTGTGTGTGCTCTAGGCTCCAGCAGGCTAGTGCTAGTGGCATGATGCCATGTGGGCAGTGGCCTTGGCCTGGCTCTACACTCTGACTGATGACCTCTCTTCATAGGCACAGACAGACTGAGTGATCTAGCAACATACAAAGGTGGGTCACATACAACTATCCAGCCACATCATTGATAGGTTCAAACTCTGGCCACCACCCATTGTATATGTTAGGGACCTTGTCATTAGATTTGTCATTTAATGATGGCATATTTGGAAATCTGTAGTTGAACAAGCAGGAGTAATGGATCTTCCTTCTAGTAGACACAATGCATCACACTAGAGCAAATCTCATATGCACCCTCAAGAGCCCATATGATCACACTCAAAGAACATCACAGCCTTGCACACCACAGATAGGCCAGCCAGAGGTAGATTGGTTATTTAACTCTCTATACTTTTCATGCTTGTTTCTCAAAGAAGGAATGCCTCATATGGGGATTTTCTCCTGTAAGCATTGACAGCCAGGGGTAGATTGGTTAATTAAACCTACACTTTTCACATTTGTTTCTCAAAGAAGGGACCTCTAAATATTTTGATCTCTCTCAATCAATTTTAGCATTTGCAAAAACCAAACAAAGGCAAAGATACTAGATAAACTGTTTAAATGTGTCATGCCAACGTCTCTCACATTTTCCCATTAGACAAAAAACCACTTGATTATTTCCAGTCCAATCACACCATTATGTGAAAGACCTCAGATTTTCAACATATTTAGTCTGAAAAGACTATGCATACTTGCCAATTGGATGCCCAGACCAACTGTACCCACCCTCCATGTCTTGCTGCTTATGCATCCATCGATACGTATCAATCAAGTCTCCTCTGTATGTAGAAACATTTTTAATTTGAGTATTAATCCTCTCAATCTCTTGAACGAAAAAGAACACATGGTAGCTTAAGATAACAGAACATGAGCACTAGAAACTATTAGATACCACATGTGCTTCACAACAAAAGGCTATCGAGGGGGACATTTTGTGAATGTCCTCACATGGTTATATTTTGACAATATTTGATTAGTCTACGACAAAAACCTGTCTAGTACTTTGTGGCACACTACAAGGATATCAGATTATGTGAGAAACAACCCTCAGAACTATACATTTTATGGTATGATGTGAACCTCATATCTTTGCTTTAGCCAAACATTTATATGTTTTAGCCATACATTTATATCTCCTTATGCACAATAACTCCCTGTCTAGGCACCCTTCTTCCATAGTGCCTACTTGCAACGAAACCCCAAGTACCTCAGTCATTGATTGTGAGTCTCTTTTCTTTCAAGAACATAAAACTCTCTGAACAGCACCTTGGAATCGATCCTTCAGATAAAATACAAGTACATAAAAAGCCATATAATTAACTACTGAGTATATTGTTAATACAATGGTTGGGTGAACAAACAATCTGGCAGGCTGTAATGCTGGACCATATCTGTCTCTAAGCACAAGAGCATGTCAAGTTCCATATCTGCATAAAAGCATCTCTACTCCTCGTACACTCAGATTCACCTTGTAGCCTCTCCCATCCCCAATGGAGAAAATGACCACTCCCTTTCTAGATCCTAGAGAGAGTCTTTGCAGTAGAGGTGTCCTGAAGATCAATGGCATGGCTACGCCTTGCAATCCAAATGAGCCAAGCAATAATGCTAGTGATCAACTTCATCCGTGACAATGCCCTTCAGTCCACTCTATTCGTGAGTAATCCAGAGCGAGAATTATGCTCAACTATTATCCAATGATATGGGGAAGGAGGAGCTTCCCTAAAAATCCACATGTTGGGCCTCTGTCTGTGATCCTAGCTATTGCCCCTCAAGTTGTTATATCAGTCTCAATTGTGCCATGAAGACCATATTGAGGGTTCTCCTCCATACCCCTAGAGTCTAGGACAATCCCACCAACGGTTGAGATATCGCTAATGTCCTTCACAAAAGCACAAATTCCTTTATGCTCCTCAAGCATTTATAGCTAGTTGCTCTAAGGCTCTCAAATATCCTCCAAAACATGGTCCATATCTATGATCAAGGTTATGTGCTTGAACATAGGCCAACTTGCATGATCTTTATTAGAGGCACATGCCTATAGGCATGTCTACCCTAAATGCATTCAGCATCATATTTTAGATTGTCATGGCATGTTGATCTTCATATAAAGATGAAAGACATGTTTATATACACATACAAAGATATAAGAATACTTTGTAAAGAGCAGATAAGTACAAAGATATAAGAATGCTTTGAAAGAAAAGTTAAAGAGCAACTAAGTATGTCATGAATCCAATGATTGTGTAAACAACCAATCTAGCGTGCTATAATACCAAACCACGTAAGGAGCAGTATGGAAAAAGATGCCAGAACCACATGTCCACTAGAAGACCTCTCCTCCTCTAGCTATTGCCCCTCAAGTTGCTATCATAGTCTCAATTGTGCCATGAAAGACTATATTGAGGGTTCTCCTCCATATCCCTAGAGCCTAGGACAATGCCACCAATAGTTGAGATAGCACTAACATCCTTCACAAAAGCACAAATTCCTTTATGCTCCTCAAGCATTTATAACTAGTTCCTCTATGGCTTTCAAATATCCTCCCAAACATGGCCTATAACTATGATCAAGGTTATGTGCTTGAACATAGGCCAACTTACATTATCTTTACTAGAGGCACATGCCTATAGGCATGTGTACCCTAGACCGACCCATTTAGCATCATATTGTAGATTGTCATGGCATGTTCATCTTCATATAAAGATGAAAGACACATATATATACACCTACAAAGATATAAGAATACTTTGTAAAGGGTAGCTAAGTACAAAGATATAAGAATGCTTTGAAAGAAAAGTAAAAGAGCAACTAAGTACATTGTGAATCCAATGATTGGCCTCTCTCCTCCTCCTCTTCCTCTTGGAACCACCTTGCATCCCCTCCCATACACTACAGAGATTGAGGATGATCTCTATCCAAATCCTCAAGAAGTCTCTCCTATGGAAGCATGAGTCTCCTTACATCCTCTCAGTTAGGCAATACAAATAATTGGATGGGAATACTCTTGCTTTCCACCATCATCATAACCTTACATTCACCTAACATCGAGTAGGATCTGAGCGTTAGTGGATACAAGTTCAAGTTGTCCTAGTTCAGTCCCTACATCGTAAGGCAGTACATTATGCTCTGCTCCTTCATTTATTTACATGTCAAGTTTGAACTTCATCTTAGAAAGTAGTCTAACTTGTAGGTGAACAGAAGGGTGATTAACTAGGCAGAATCATCTCCTTCTCCAACAAGTGATTCACCTAACTTGTGGTTTCCTATTGTTTGCACTAACCCTATACAGTGGTCTGTTTGATGGTGAACTATCTAGCACTAGATGTATACCATGATGCTCAACCCTCTCGAGTGCCAGTTCTCTTGGTATACTCTCCTGAAAACAATCCTCATATATCATGGCTGCACCTTACAGTCCAAATGTGCCAAGCTATGATACTAGCAATTAGCTCCCATCCATGACAATGTCCTCGGGTCCACTGTACCTGCAAGTCATATAGAGTGGAGATTCTGCTCAAATGATGTCCAATCATGAAAGTCTCCCCTAAACATCCTCACAGCCACATGTGGGCCTTGGCCTGTAACCTAAGCTACGGTCCCCCCAAGTCATGACCATGGTCACTGTTGTGTTGTGGAATATCATCCTAAGGACTCTCCTCCATAGCTCATTAGCAATCCCATAGACAATGACTCTTATGTCCACTGTACCTGCAAGTAATATAGAGTGGAGATTCTGCTCAAATGATGTCCAATGATGAAAGGCTCCCCTAAACATTCGCATAGCCACGTGTGGGCCTTGGCCTGTAACCTAAGCTACAGGCCCCCAAGTCACGACCATGGTCACTGTTGTGTTGTGGAATATCATCCTAAGGACTCTCCTCCATAGCTCATTAGAAATCCCATAGACAATGACTCTTATGTATCCTTTGGCTCACCATATACTTGCCATTGATTCCTTGCTGCATACCAGTCGAGTACCAACTGCTATGCTCCTATGAGCTAATAGCCATAGGAAGAGGGATATCTTTGTAGGCCTAAAGCTGATGCCGTGTCTATGCCAATGGGACATGGCTGCTGGTTGTGCTCTAATCCTGCTCATCTAAATCCTCCTCCCCAACCTAGTAGGTAGCTAAAGAAGGCTAAGTTGCATAGCCTATCAATTAATGAATCCCTCCACACCCACTCTCCTGGCTCTTGTTGTAATACCTGGAGAGGTATCCTCTGATAAGCCCATGTCTCCATCCATCCAATAGGTAGTGTGCCGCTACTCTGATTGTATGTTTGGAGCATTTTGTGAACTAATTGGCCAAAGTCCTCTCACTGGAGGAGGCTGCAATCCTCCTCAACCATAAAAGTAAACGTCATGACTCTGCTAGTCACACTCACTAGGAAAAGGATGTCTCCTTTGGACAAAACCAACCTAGGTTTGAGAAGTGTTCTCTTGTGGTAGGTCCTGAAATGCAAATCAGCCTCTCACAAAGGCAGCAACCAATGTAGAGAACCTCCCCCAAAATAGGTAAGTCAATTGTCCCCAACAATGTGATCCCCAACTCTGATCCCATATAGTGATTGAAGTGAATGGATGCCTCTTCTTCTCTTTAGCGGTAGTCAATGTTAGTCGATAGAGACCAGGTGAAACAAATCTCCATGATTTGATAATAGCAGCAACCGCAAATTTGATCTCAAAACTCCTCCCTATGTCTCTGTCTTGATCTCCTTTAAGGATCCAGTGAAGTTGGGCTTCTGTGGACCTCCATCTATAGGTGTGAGGAATGAAGCCTCCCTATCAAAAGTTTCTTACAAGGTACCTGGCCTAGATGAAGACCCTTGATAATAAGCTTAACCAATAAGGCTTTGCTCTAGCTATCTAGGTCCACGATGTCCAAGTCTCCTCTAGATTTGGGCCATATGATGACATCCCAAGCCACCTTTGCTCTCACTGACCTCCCATCTCCTCTTTGCCAAAGCAAGTTTTTAATAAGACACTTGACTTGGCAAATATATGGCCTCAAGAATGCCCAACAAGAAGTGATGTACAGTGAGCCACATGGTCGCAAGAAGAACCTGGTTGGTGACCACCACTCTCCATGATAGTGAAAGTCTTGTCGAGCTTCAATAAAGGAGCTTATGTCTGACACTCAGAAGAAGAGGTACCAACTACCAGTCAGATGTAATGTCAATCCCCACACCACATCAAAGTTATATCAATGTGATCAATTGGGGAACCCAACTGAAGCCCTTATGCGGTCACCATTTTGGTTGCCTAATGTCATGTACCCAAAATCCATAGAACTTGTGCCAATTAATTAAGGCATCTATTGCTTAGCAAAACATCTCCATGGCCACTACAAAAACCCTAACGTTACTCTCACCCTCGTCTAAATAAACCATTGTGTAATCAGCAGACTCTAAACAAAGAATCTCCTTGGACTCCAGGGTATTTTAATGCCATCATCTCTCAAGAAGGAGCTCGTGGTCTCTGCTACAAAAAGGAACAATGGGGATAATGGGCAGCCTATCTCATTGATCTCATGATGTTGAATCTCTCTCTAGCCCCACCAGCCATAACCTGGTTGTGTGTTGAGGAATAAAGAGCCACAACTCTCTTGATCCACTGCTCAGGGAATCTCATCTTCAACATTGTGCCCTCCATAGGATCCCAATCCCAATTCCAGCTCCAGAGTCTTGTGCAATGGATCCATCATTTCCCTTGAGTCTCTATACACCATGTCTGGAGTATTTTGGCCGTGTGAAAGAAATCTTCTTTTTTTTTCCAAGAAAAAAAATCTATTAATAGCACCTCCAAGAAAATCCTCTTGAGGTACTATACAAAGTACAAAGAACTCTAACGAGATTGTCTAACCTCTACCATCTACCATAGAGAGTGTGAATTATCTCTATCTAAATCCTCAACAAAGTCTCAGCTATGGATACATCCTGGAGGTCAATGGCATGGCAATCAGTTCCCATCTAAGAGAGTATCCCTTGGTCCATTGTACCTATGAGTAGTCTAGTGTGGGGACCCTACTCAAATGCTATCCAATAATGAGGGAAGACAGGCTCCACTGAGCATCCTCATACCATAGAGGTTTTGGCGTGTTACCCTCAAGTATTCATCTTATATACTCCAATAGCATTGCTATTTAGACTTTAAACATCTGTTCTATCATCTATCATCTGTTCTACATCTCTCTATGGTTGTGTCTAGGGTGATCCCCTATGGAGAGGCTGCCAATCGATCCAATGAGGACTTTGTAGTGGAGGGAGTAGTCGATAGTCTATAGAACACTATGAGTGAATACTTGCATATGGCTCCCTCTCTCTGTTCTTGGGTTCGTTAGAGGTAGTCTCTATAACAGCATAGCTCCACTAAGAAGAGGCCGAGACACCTCTCATCATTTGGCATTCCAAATGTCGAGATGGATCCAAAGGTGCGCTTCTTCAAAATCTCCTCCTCAAATTGCTAGAAAAATAATGTTCACTTGAGTTTTCATGTTCTGCGAAGCTTGTGCTAGTTATATCACTAAAAACAAATGGACTTTTTGTGTTGAATCTCCACTCACTCACACTTCTTGGGCCATTTGTGGGCTCCATTTTTTCATCTTTCTATCTAAATGGTTTCATTGGTATATCGCCTTTATAACACCTTTTACAAAACCATTACCAAAACAAGCTGAAAATAAGAGAAACTACTAAAATGACCAACTATCCCAAAAGTACATCAAAATGAGTGCAGTGTAGGTATAGTATTAATCCCAAGGTTATGAACCAAATGGCCCAACCATATGGCCTCCTTGCATCCATCACTTTGGATAATGGCCCAAACCCTCTCTAAACAAGCAATGGAAGCGCACTCTGATCTCATAATACACTTCGACATCTACATAAGTAGTGCTCCTCTGTCTCTAGCTCAATCTGATAAAGTTGGCAAATCCTGTCCTCTGAGAAGAGGGACTTTGCGTCGTATCTACCTATCTCGATCCGTAGCACGTGTGAGGATGTACGGAGCCATCCAATGGCACATTGTACCCCATGAAACAAGTGTGCATCCATGTATCTCGGACAAATAACAAAGGCATCAAGGGATATGTGCAGAAGATGCTTTCAATAGAAAGGCATCTGAGTGAGAGAAAGAGAGAGAGAGAGGCTTCATGAATAATGATCATTTAACAAATTATAATATGAAAGTTGAAGACAACTTGTCAAATGTGGCGGTAGATGAACATGCCCATCATTTTACTCCCCCTCTTGCCGGTGTCTACGGTCCACACAAAGTATGTGCCAAGTAGACATGAAACGAGTATGTTGATGATGGCCCATTTCTTACGGTCACTCAATCCAATGGTGTGAATGAAGCAACCATACTTTGTCCATGCGGCCCGAATAGGATCGACGATTCTATCAATCCACTTCTCTTCATCAATCTTCTTGGCCCTCATGTCATTATAGGTGACACCAGTCCATCTTTCGCATGGACCTACATTGGCAATGGCTTTTATGATCTTCTTCAATTGCTCTTGCTTTAGGATGAATGCAAGATTGAACTCAATCATGGTACATGCAATCTCAATGTCCACAAGTCATTGCCTTTCTCCAAGAAACGCAATTAACCAAAGCACATGATAGGGATCTTGAGAGAGAGGATTGCTTCACTGATGTTGCATGAGCCTCCACTCTTTGTCTTATGCACCACCAATGGTGGAGGCATCGATCAAAGATAAGCCTACATTCGAGGCTTCCTCATGAGTGGCCATAGATGTTGGTGCCAATGCCCTACTTCCGCCTCCCCTAGTGGATCCCCCTCTCAACTTTGTGAGAATCTCATCCATGATGCTTTGAGGGATTTCCTTGCATGGAGCAAGTGATATTTATAGGAGTGTGAAAGCTTGACTGCCAAGATTCAAGTGATATTTATAGGAGAGGGAAATGAGAATGCTTGCTGATTTGGTGTGGAAGGATGGAGGGGAGAAGCACCCTTTATAGACTAGAGAAGAGTGTGGGAGAAGAGAGGGACCCAAGACCCAATAGAAAAGATGGATCATAGCTGGATTCAAAGCTTGAAGGGCTGAAATGATGGAATCCAAGGACCAACACTGGAGCTTCAAATGTTTGAAATCAAACAGTCCAAATTGAAACAGGGTCAAGGCTGAAAAACTGGCTGGAATCCAAGGGGCTGGGGAAGGTGCACACAGCTGGAAAAGGTTGCGGACTGTGGCATCCAAGGGGGGCCAAAAGTGCCATGCAGGCAACAATAGGCAGAAAACATGCGGCCAAAATGCAAGATCACATGGGGATGCATGCAGACGCGGCAGCCAAAACATGCCTGTTTATGTACAAATTTGTATGGATACATACGGTACCATATGGTCAATAAGAACAGGTCCGTGCTACGTACATAGGCAACTATGGCCTTGTATATGCCAATGGGAAGCAGTTGTTGGTTGTGCCTTGACCTTGCTCATCAGCATTCTCCTTCCTAGCCTAGTGTAGCCAAAGATGGCCACGTCACATGGGCAATCAAGAAATGGATCCCTCCACACCCTCTCTCCTAGATCACACAATAATCCCTATAGGGACTCCTCTAACAAGCCCAAAATCTCCATCCACCTACAAGATAGGTGATCGGGTCTAAATCAATGTGTCACTTCCTCTCAAAGTGCACCACAACCCTAATCCTATATGGAGCATCCTATGAACTCTGTGAGGTCCAAGTCCTCTCAGTGAAGGCATCCATTCTCCTCTATTGAAAAAGTGAATATCTTGTCTTTGCTAGTCGCAGTGGCTGCTAGATGGATGTCTCCTCTAGAAAAGAGACCAAACCAAGTCTACGAAGTGCATGTTTTTTTTTTTTTTTTTTTTTTTTGGGAAATAAAGTGTGGCTAATTAAATTACTTCAGTAAAAAGAAGTGCTCTTGCTCAAGAGACTAGCTAGAGCTGATGCAGAGTCACACATATATCAAATGTACAAGCCTCTCACAGCGGTCTAGGAGGGATGGGGGCAAGAAGCCATGGAGGGGGGGTGTATCCCTATTTGGAGCTGCCTGCCTGCAATACAAAAAACAGGTCTTGGCTGCCCCAAGTGCGCATGAAATGAGAACGGAGCTTCTGACGAGCTCTAGACTCACCCTGCACCTGGTCCCATTGGCCGTAGAGGGAGTGGATGATAGAGGTCCAGAGTTCTCCTAAGGCTCCTGGCAGCCTTGGGGTGGGGGGGGGGCTCTGAATTAGGGCCTTACAGAGGCCCTGCCACACACGAAAGCAAACTGCGTGGGAAGGGGGATTTGGGGGGGGGGGGGGGGGGGGGCGGTGATCTGGGCTGTCGTGAAGATCCATCTCAAGGATGGCCTCCACTCACCACCAAGCCTCGGTCTACACTCTTGGAGACCCTCCTGCAATAGGACCTTCTAGGTCTACCCTCTTGGTGTGAGGCCGCAAACTACTAGCTTGCCCAAGAGGGCCATACTCTGATACTCTGGATCTATGATCCCCAACCCTCCCTCTGACCGATGCCGGATGATGATCACCCACGCCACCTTGGCCCAGGAATCCCTGGAGCCGTCTAACCCAGCCTAGAGGAAGTTCCACACTAGGCGATGAAGCTGTACTACACAGGACAAGGCGAAGCACCAACACGAGGCAATGTACCAGGCCGTCGCTAGGAGGACCTGGTTAACCACCAGGGCTTGGCCCGCTAGGGAAAGGCGAGCGGTACTCCAGTCGGTTAGCTTCCTCCGAATAGAATCAAGGACTAGAAGAAACTACTGGGCGAGAGTGATGTCAAGTCCCATCTGGAACCCTAGATAACGGACGGTCTGCCCTCTGCACACCCATCTAAATCCCAAGTGAACACCACACTTTGTGCTAGAGTCTGGGTCTGTAGTAAGGAAACCAACCAACTTTCACCAGTTGATTTTCACTCCCGCTGCAGTACAAAACACCTCGAGAGCTAGTCTCAGTCTCTCCAGCATCAACTCATCGTCCTCTACGTAGAGTCTTGTATCATCTGCATACTCTGAGTCTAACAACTCCGTCTCCTCTCTCACTGAAAGTGAAGGCCGCATAACCTGCTCACACGTGACCTGAGGAAGTGAGACATCGCCTCTGCAGAGAGTATGAACAAGTACGGGGCCAAGGGGCAACCCTACTCGACCGATCTCTCCAGTCGAAACTCCTCCCCTCGCCTACCACCTATGAGAACCCTGCTGGTAGCCGATCTGTAAAGTGCTAAGACCCCACGGATCCATGCCTCGGGGAAGCCCAACCTCACCATAGTGCCCTCTAAGAAGTCCCAGTCCACCCTCTCATAGGCCTTCTCGAAATCCAGGAGTAGTACAACCAGTCCCTGACTACTATGTTAGGCCCACTATGTCACCTTAGAAAGTAAAGACATTGTCAAGGATGCTCCTATCCTGGACAAAGCCTGTTTGTGTGTCATGAATGATGTCTGGAAGCACAGGGTGGAGTCGCCTACCAATCATCTTTGCCAGTGCCTTATAGGCCACTGCCAACAAGGTTATCGATCTCCACTAGGATAGCTCCAACCGGTCTCCCCCTTTGGGAAGGAGATTGATAAGACTTGCAGAAAGACTCCCTGGCATCAGTCCAGAAGTGAAAATCTCTTGGAAGGCCAGCAGTAAGGGGTCCTTCACCACCTCCCAGTAGGTAGTGAAAAAGGCCTTAGAGAGGCCATCCTCTCCCAGGCATTTCTGCCCGTCCTGTGAATGGAAAGCCTCCTCTAGTTCCTTCTCTGCGAAGGGGGCTAAGAAGGAGCGTCCCATCTCCTCTATGGATGAGGGACGGGATGTCATCCCAAACCTGCTATCTACATCGTTGTCCACTAGCCGAAGATGTCTCCTGCTAGAACAGGCACCTATAGTAGTTGGTGGCAATCTCCATCGCCTCGTCTGGGCTAGAACGAGTCTTCCCATACTGATCCCGAAGATTGCGTATCTACTCTCCTGAAGTGCGGGGCTGATACACCTGGAAAAATTCCTTGCACATTGTGTCTCCTTTCCGCACCCAGAATGCTGTTGAGGCACGGAATGAGAACTCCGAGCGCCTGCCTCTAGGCCGACAATGGCTGCTCGTGCGCACACCTCCTGTGCGTGGAGGATGGGATCCCCTAGTGCCTCCTGTAGTAATCTCTGCGTGGCTGCTAGGTCCCGTCAAAGTGCTCTCTCCTCCTCCCAGCTCTGCTGCCTAGCCTATAAGGCTGCCTCCTGGCAAATACTGCTCGACTCGGCTAGGACCTCTACAACTTCTTCTGCGGATCCGGTCCCTCCTGCCCCATTCCCTAGTCTAGATCTATTCAATCTGTCTCTTCACCTCCTCCCTCCTATAGATCGAGTCAAGGATCCGACAGGATCACGTATCTAGGGCAAATGGTGGGGGCTCAAGTATCAGGAGAACCGGGCAGTGATCGAACAAAGTGGTGCCCACCAACTGTCCTACCTCGCCTCCGCGAGAGCATCCCCACTCTCCCACATAGAACCTGTCTAGCTACTCCAATAGGACTCTGCCTAGCCGCATGTATCCCCAAGAGAAATCCAACAATCTCTCCCTCCTGTGGAAAGATGGGTCTCTCCAAGCATCACATGCCCCTACTACCAGTAGGAAGACCTCCCATGCCTCCTACTCCTCCCTAGCCATGCCCTGGTAGTTTCTTCCTCTATTCTGCTGGCCCTCTAAGACCTCCAAATTGTTGAAGTCTCCTCCAACGATCCAGCAGTCCACCTCTAGGAGTCCTACTGCGATCTCCACCCAAAACCTACTACGTGCCCTAACCTCATAGGGGCACAAACATTGAGGACTCCAAGGCACGAGTCCCCGATATCCAATCTGATCCATAGAACCCTCCCTGCCACGATCGTCTCGTGGTCTCATACACAGGTAGTGAGGCTCGGGCCAATAAAGATGCATACGCCTCCACTCCTACCATGGGCACCGATGGCGTACTCCCAGTAAGTGTGTGAACAGCCCGAGAGTACCTTTCCTACCCGTTGGGCCTGAGCGGGAGTGAGCTTGTGCTCCTATATAAGTAAGATGTCAATCCATCCGACAAGAGCAAGCTCCAGCTCTTGCCGAACAATCAACTTCCTGGAACCATGCTCCACTATAGTGGAGGCTGTTCACATTCCAGGATGCAAGATGTAAACTCATGGGGATACTTGTGACTCACCAAATAGATATCTGTTCGGTGTGGAAGCTGCTAACGAGGAAAAGGAGCTATGAGGCAGGCGGATACGCTTCGCAGTGGGCCTGGACGGTGAGCTCCATTCCCCCATGGTAGCCCTCGGGCGGACCATGGGGTTGATGGATGCGCTTGGTGGTACCACCAGGGCATCTATCAGCCAAGCTGAGAGGCGAGGCTCTATGCACTGGTAGAAGCAGACCGCCTGTGCCAAGGGCCACTCAATCACATCCATCAAGGCTCTCCACTGCGGAGGGGCTCGAAAGATAATGCTCAAATGTGGGACCTCAGCCCCCACCCACCAGTTAATGTCCATCATGCACCCTAGCCACTGTTGGGAAAAGAGTGTCAATCCACCTTCTCCCATCCACTGGGAGATGTGTTCTGCCACCTCGCTCTTCACCTCCTCCTCTATCTGGTCGACGTCCAATCTCTTGTGTGAGACATCTGAAGGAAAAAAGCGTAGTTTGGTGCATCCAATGGTGCTAGTAGATGGACCTTGCCGCTCCTTGACTTGCGTACCACGAAGATTCCCACCTCCAGGTGTAGTGCGAATTCTCCACGCTCCGCAACTCTCAAGTAAGACCACGGCCCACTGCGAAAGAACTGTGATAGCAGCTACGCCTGTCTCGAGGAAGTGTGACGGGCGGCATGGACGGAGGAGCTAGTGGCTGTGTGGGGAGGGAGGGGGGGCTAGACTGCCGGTGGGTGGAGGATGTCGATGTATGGGGGTCCTCACCTCCTGTGGGGAGGGGAGAGGGGTGTGAGGGGGGTTCACTTGTGCTGGGTGGGGATCAAGGGTACTCGTCAGCGAGGGTGGTGCTGGAGAGGAGGAGGATTGAGGGGTGGTGGGATGGTCCGAGGTACATGGCATGTGTAGGGGAGGGTCGGTAGCTCTAGAGGGTGGCGACTGTGGACTAGGGTCGGGAGGGGGACCATGGGGAGGATGGGGAGGGTGAGGGGGTGGGAGATGAGGATGCTCGGGTGAGGTCGCCTGTGACGCCTCTGTGGGGAGTGGATGTGTAGGCATGTGGTCCTGTTGGGTAGGGCGAGGGCGGGCGGGGGGCCCGTGTGGTATTCTGCTGGGGGGGCGACGCTCGCCCTCCTCCTCCCTGATGATGTGATTGTGTCTAAAGGGCTGATTGTGGTCCTCCTTGCCCTCTCTAGACCCGTGTGAAGCCGTTCGCATCCACCCGTGGACCTGTCGGCAAAGCTGCCTTGGCTCCAAAGCGCGTACACTCTGCTGCCAAATGCCCAAAATCATGGCAACGCAGGCACTGTCCGCGCTGCCCCGTCACAATAACCTGCTGCCTAAAGGAGTATGCACCTGCCTCAATCTCTAAAAATTGTGGTATGTTCTTTGTCTCTTTCACTGCCACTCGTACCTTTGGGACTCCTGCAACTATCACCGCGTCCGCAAAAGAGGCAGAAAGGACAGTGCTCAAGAGCTGTCCAAAGTCTTCCACAAGCTGATGATACTCTATCGCTAGCCCGAGGAAGAGTAGGGTGACCGGGTGTCTAAGGAAATTGTTGTGGAGCGCCAATGCCTCCACTGTAAAACCACTGTACCAAGGGACCCTTCGTGGAGGCATAGGGTGAACTGGCCACTAACTCTTGGGTTGCGTCTACCGAGGTGAGTTGTACCATGAAGATCCCTTGCCCCATGAGAATCACCTCCACAATCTGCGTCGTGCCGATGCACAGCATGGAGTGAAGCCAGTCCCGAAGCCGAGCCCTGGAGGGGAAGTGTCCTACGACCTGACCAAAGATCAGTGTTTCTTTTTGCTCCAGCTCTGTGGCACGAACTGCTAAGATCTGTTCCTCAGAGAGGACTACGCGCAAGGTGTTTGACTGGAGGGCACTCGCAGAATGCGCCGACGTCTAGCCAAAGGTTTTCATTGCGCATCCATTCTGAGAACCTACCAAACACACTGTTGTACTGCCGAAGGAGGGGGTGTTGTTGCTGCAAGTGGAGGGAGCAACGGGGGGGGAGGTATGATGGCGATGATTGGGGGCGTGGGGGGGGGGGGGGGGGGGGGGCGGGGGCGGGGGGGGCACGCGATGTCAGTCAACAAGAGAGGGGGGGTTCGACGGTTGCAATGGCAGGGGAGTGGGCAGCGGCATGTCCAACAGAGCTCTTTTTTGAAGCGCAAACATGAGGTTGTGTCACAACAGAAGTGCATGTATCCACTGCCAATCAGGAGGTACTCCCTCTATCACGACCCTATAGTCTCTACCTCTAAATCTCTTGTAGTAGCTCTTGAAATGTAAACCATTCTTCCATTGAGGCAATGACCTATAGAGAGAATCTTCCCCAAGATAGTAAATCCTCTTTCCAAGAGTAAGGCCCATTTCTAATCTCAAATAGTGATTGAAGATACCAGAAAAGTGAATATCGTATCTTCGCTAGTCATAGTGACTGCTAGAAGGATGGCACTTTTGGAAAAGGGACCAACCCAAGTCTAAGAAGTGCTTGTATCCACTGCCAATCAGGAGGTAGTCCCTCTGTCACATCCTTAATCGTGACCCTGGATCCCTTGAGACCCTATAGTCTTTGCCTCTGAATCTCTTGTGGTAGCTCTCAAAATGTGGACGATTCTCCCATTGAGGCAGCAACCTATACAAAGAATCTTTCCCAAGATAGATAAATCCTCTTTCCAAGAGTGGGGCCCAACTCTAATCTCAAATGGTGATTGAAGAGAAGGGGCAACCTCTGCTTCTCTTCCATTGTAGTCAGTGCTAGCTGGTGAAGGCCACATGAAACAAATCTCCATGCTCTGATAATGGCACTTGCAAATTTGATCTCAAAGCTCCTCCCTAAGTCTCTGGTCCTAATCTCCTAAAAATCCAGTAAACATTGGACTCTCATTAACTCCAATATATGAGCTTCTCTGTGATGCCCGGAAGAAGAGGTGCCAACTTCTACTCTGAGGTCATGTCAATCTCCACATTGCATCCAAGATATCTCATCACGGTTTCATGGGGAACCCATCTGAATTCCTCAAACTGCCATTCTTGTCTAAATAAACTATTGTGTCATAAATGAATTCCACATCAAGAAGTTCCTAAACTCAAGGACGGGAAACCTAAGGCCTCTGATACCTATGCATTTGTCTCTCGAGTCAAAGCTCATGGCCTCTGCAACAAATAGAAACAAGGAGGAGGTAATGAGCATCCCTGTTTCGGTCATAACCTGACTATGTGCCGATGCATAGAGAGCTGCTACTCCCTAGCCCACTACTCTGGGAATCCTATCCTCAACATCATCCCCTCCATGAACTCCCAATCCACATGGTCAAAAGCATTCTCAAACTCAAGGAGCACAATAAGGCCTTGGTTCCTAGACTGAGAAAAAGCAGTGGACTCCCAAAAGGTGAAGATGTTGCACAAGGTGCTATGTTCTTGAACAAAAGGTGGGATGGATAATGAGTTGCCTCATAGTTCTGTCAGCCCTGCTGTATCCATCTATACTATACTTCCAATCGTGAGCAAGTTGACAGCATATTGACACCTCTCAATATAGAAAGTGGTATTTTTGTACAATCCAGTGGATGATGGTTCATAAACCATTATACAGACTACAAACCCAGTAGATAAAACTACTAACACAATAGACCAAGATTGCTTTGCTCAACATGTACTGTAGGAAAACTAGATTCATGGCCAAGGCATGTTCATATATTATGTGAAGCCTTTCATGCATGTTTGGTGAGCACACTTTCCAAGAGTCTTAATGGCTCAGTGTTTCTTCTCTTGGGCTGACAAACTGATCTCACAAACATGGCATTAATTTTGCAAACGCAGTAAGTTATAAAGTTTGACATCACAAGTCAAGCATATTGCATGTCTAACAGTTTTTAAAGACAACTGCAAGAGCCTACAGAAAAATTGATGATGTGTGGTTTTGTGTGCACAAATGCAAGAGGAATACAGCAGCATACTCCTTTAAAATAGTTGTGAAGCGTTGCCTTTCAGCTTGAGTAAAGCCGGGCTGTCCATAATCCTGCAAAAAGATTGTTTTTAAGAAATTGGAAATGGCACTATTCAAGAGCTGCAATACATATTTGACAGCTCAAGGTGGTCCTTTTCTTAAAAGATCAGAAAATATTCAAAAGTGGTGGTGCTGTATACATCACAACTGCAAATTTTCAAGATACAACATGACTAAATTGAACTGGAAAGCATAGTATCCTATCTACATGTAACAATAAAGGAGCTAAGAGCCAAAACATTCCAAGGTTCAAAGGTCAACATGAAGCAGTGGATGCTTTCAACACCCTGCTGGGCTGTTTCTTTTGTGATACTATCAGTCTTTTTTGTTGCATGATAAGCTTTCAGAGTATAAGCTGTAGTTGATTGCTTCACTTGGTAGGCAGGTCCTTTCTGAGGGTACACATGCATGGTTGATTTTTCCGGAGAATGCATGTGCATTGTCCCGAGAATATGGGATTCAACATGTGTCAGCTGTTAGAGCTGAATTCCAGCTGCTATCTTTGTTGGAGCATTCTTTAACTTTGCAGCAGACTGGGGATAATTCTGATGAATTGGTCACTTATACTAAGTGGTTGAAATGTAGAGTTTAGGCTCTTTAAGTTGAGCCATATGCAAAATACAAACTATTGGGGTCTTTAAAAAAATTGTGTGACAACAATTGCCAGACTCATGATTCTTTTTCTCCCTCAAAAATATGCACACAAAAATATTATCCACTTGCTAGACACTCGAGGGCTATAGTTACTAAGCCTCAAACTATCATTCAGATATACTTGGATTGCTCTAAAACTTTGTTGGGTTCACAAAAAGAAGAAGCATAAAATTTCAACCCTATCTCTCTATGTGCTCAAGTCTCCATTGCTTTTATGTGTGTGCTCTTGGTCTCTTCACCTCTCTTCCCTCTTGTCTGTCTTCAAGCAAGCAAGCAAGCAATGAGTAAGAAATTGTTCCACCTTACTCGATTCACCTTAGGATATAGCTGCAGGGAGACTCCTGAGGCTGGCTCGACTGCAATCTCGGATTGCAATGAAACTTTGTGAGTACAAAGAACAATGTATATACTATGGCAATAGCACCTAAAGTTTTTGCACAAAATGCTATTTCAAAACAGTTAAAGGCTGAGAAAGATTGGAAGTAGACACAAAGTAAAGTCATGTATTAGCTGTCTGTACGTGTCCCAGATAACATGATGGGCTATTTGGGGAATTTGAAACCCCCACTATTGCGTGAAAGAATTTCGCAAGGTTGTTCAAGTACAAAGGCCACATAGTTGCAACTCAAATCAGAGCCCAATCAAGTGAAAAGAGGGAACTTGTCCATTGATGATTATGCCTTGAAGATCAAGAGTATTGTGGAAGCTCTTAGATCCATAAGTGTTGATGATGATGATATGCGTGCATACTTAGATGGACTTGGTGATTAATAGAAGAGCTTCGCATTATCTATGAATACAAGGGATGATATTCTTGATTTTGTAGATTTGATTTCTATATTGATACTGGAGGAGAAGAACCCTAGCTTGGATTCCTCTTCTTCTTAAAGCACGAACAAGTCTGAACAAGGTTTTACTCAAGAGGCCGTGGCAAAGGTCAAGGTGGTGGTCGTGGTCAAAGTTATAATGCACAATAAAATAAAGGAGGATAGTCCCGAGGAAATGAGAGCAAAAGAGGACAAGTTGCAAATTCTAATAGGCTACAAAATTCTAGTGGTAACAAAGAATGGTGGCATTGTGGTCAAAAAAGACTACATTTCTAAAAATTGCTTCAAAAAGAAGACTGAAATTAAAAATGGAAAAAAGCAACAAGATAACTATGCATCCAATAACAAGATAACAAAAGTGAACAGTTGTTTGTTATGCAGCACTTTATGAATACTATGATTGTTGATGGTTCATTAAAGAATGATGTATGGTATATAGATTCACGTGTCTATAACCACATAACTTCTCATGGAGAGTGGTTTAGAGAGATATGCAGTGCAGAGTCTTCAAGCTATGTGAAGACAGAGAATGATACCACTCATTCCATTACTCATGTTGGAAATATTTCTTTGAGTATGCAAGATGGCAAAACTAAGTACTTGGCTAATGTGCTATATGTATCAAATATTACAAAAACCTTGGTTTATATTAATCAAATGGTAAAATAAGGATTGTAGGTTTGGTTCACATTTGATGATTGTTATGTAGAATATCTAAAAAATGACTACAAGTTAATTGCAAAAGGAAAACGTGCTGACACATTGTTTACTCTTAATGTAAGTCTACCTAAAATGGATACTATCATGTTTGCACAATATTTAGGTGTTGTGGTTGATATTGAAATTTGACATAAGAGATTTAGTCATGTGAATGTGCAACGGCTAAAAGACATGCAATCAAAACAGATTGTGGATAGCTTGCCTAAGTTTAGAGTTGATGGGATGCACAAAGTGTGAGAGTGCGCTGCGGAAGAGGGAATACGAACACGGAGGGAGAGAGAGAGAAAACAGAAAATAAGGAAGAGAAATCTGCACTGACTGAAATGAATGCTGAATACAAACGGGAAGGTGGAAGGAGACTGATCAGTCCCTGCACGCAGCCCACAGTGTCAGTGAGGGCACCAGATCAAGCTGATGATGATGGCAGCACCACCACAGAGAAGGAGTGTCGAAATCTGCAAGAAGACAAGTGATCAAGTGGGGAGGGGGGCTGCCTATAAATAGGCAAAAGGACAAACCCTGACCCTAACCCTAAAAATGCCCTAAAATGAGCGCCCCACAACAGTGACCAAAAAGTGGCCGGGCAGCCAGTGGCTGCCCACTAAAAGAGGCCAAAAAGAAATACACATCCTAAGACAGCCAGTCAAGAGTGACTAGCCTCCCCCATCATAACACATGACAGACATGTCAGGGCTCCTAACATCCTCGTCTGACTCAGACTGAGACTCACAGGCAGGAGATGACAAGGCATGACAAACATGACTGCTAATACCCCCTCTCAGATCCTGGATGTGGCTAAAGGCCGAAGAAGAAATAGATCCTAGGGTGGCAAATGCCAATGTCGATGAAGTCCATCAATGTAGACTGCACTGAAGGAGCTCCTCACGATCCTGGGAATCCCCCTCTAAAACACTAGGGGCCAGGGAATCCACAGCCGCATCACCGAAACCGTCCCCCGCTAAAAGGGATGGGGGGTACGAGGGAACCACCGGAGGAGAAGGTGGGGGATGGGAAGGAACCTGTGGAGTAGAAAGTGCACAAGCGGGAACGGGTGTAGCAATAGACTGCCTCGGAGGACCCTGCATCAAAGAAGGGGAATGGAGCCTGTAAAGCCCGCGCTCCTGCCAACATGTAGATAAGACAGCTCCTGTAAAAGAATCCTCAATAACAACGGCATGCTCGGTGAAGATCACTCGTGTGCCCAACCTCGTAAGGCCATAAACTGAGAGGAGGGGAAGGCCCAAATCCAAAACATGTGGGGCCTATGAAAAGGAGCTCGAAGGTCGGTCGGTAAACAAAGGCAATGTGCCAACACCACTAATAGGCACCGATAAAATGTCACCAACAGTGACTGAACCCTCTGATGGACGGAGATCCTGTAACAAATCACCTCGGGGAGTCATATGACTCGAAGCACCACTGTCCACTAACCAAGGCTGCGCAGAAGAAACTGCATGCACGGAAGAAGGATCCTCCTCCAAAGCATGGATATGAAGGAACACTGACTCATGGGTAATATCTGGTGTAGAGGTAGAAGAAGGCTCCGATGTGGATCCACCCTTCGCTCCCGGACGAAGGTGAGGGAACTTCTTCCAGCATTTCTCCTCGAGATGTGTCCCTTTCCCACAGTGTGGGCACTTCGGTTTCTCTGAATCTGCATCAGAGCCTGAAGAACTATCCTTCTTCTTAGCCTTTGACTTCTTCTTCTTTTTCTGTCCTCCCGAACCTGCAACAAAGGCTCTAGTGGAGTCGGATCCACTAGCACTGACCTCTCTGAGTCGCTCGTCATGCTCCAAGACAAGCGGGGATAGCTCCTCCCATAGAAGCTTCTCACCGACCGAGGGATGCAAGCTCATCCCTCATATCCTGTAATCTGTTGATGTGGTCCTTCATGGAAGGACTATCATCAATAGCGAGCATCCGCAACTTCTTTTCGAGAGATATCTGATATTAAGAATGCCTCCTTGCAAGGGGAGTTACAAGAGAAAGTTATGTGCAACAACCACTTGGTTATATGAATGAGAATCATCCAAATTATGTATGCAAGCTTCATAGGGTCTTGTATAGGCTGAAGCAAGCACCTAGGGCATGGCATAACAAGATTGCAGAATACACTGTCAGCATTGAATTTCGCAAAGCACAAGCTAATCACTCACTCTATGTATGTGAGAGTGATACAGGTATTGTGGTCATTGCTATATATGTGGATGATTTTATCATTGTGGGTGATAGTGAGACAAAGATTGACAATGTGAAGGGTCTTCTCAAGGTTGAATTTGAGATGAAGGACTTAGAAGAGTTGTACTACTTTCTCAGCATAGAGATAATCAGGACTTCAAAGGGTATATGGTTGTCACAAAGATAGTATGCATTGGATAATGGAGTATGGTATGGCTGATTACAAGTCTATTTCTATACCTTTGGATGTTAATGCTAAGCTTAGTACACATGAAGGTGACCTGATTGACGATGTCACTATTATGTATCGGAAGATTGTGGGCAGCCTTATCTATTTGACGATCACTAGGCCAGACCTAAACTACACGGTTGGTTTGAAGAATCGATTTATGCAGCTTCCACAGAAGCCACATTTGGATGCAGTGCAGCGCACATTGCGCTATGTCAAGTACCATTAGACTATGCCTTATTCTACAATGTAGGTGTACCATTAGAGTTGCATGGTTACATAGGCAGATTGAGCTAATAGTATTTTACACGAGATCTACTAGTGATTTTATGTTTTCGTTTGGGAGTGCCGTTGTTACTTAGAGCAACAAGAAACAACCAACAATTACCTTGTCTAGTACAAAGGCAGATTACAAAGGCGTTACAATTGCAGTATGTGAGGTAGCTTGGTTACGCAAGCTACTTGGTGATTTGGGGATATACATGGATAAGAAGGTTATCATCTACTATGATAACCTTCGTAGCATTCAATTGGCTAGGAACCCAATCTATCGTGCATGAACCAAACACATAGAGGTCTACTACATTTCATTCAGGAGTGGATCCTAGCGGGTGATATTGACTTTATATTAGCATAGAGAATCAAGCTGCTTACATTTTTACCAAGGCCTTGGTAGCTAAGAAGCTTCAACATTTCAAGACTATGCTTGGAGTTCATAAGCTCATGTTGAGTTCAAGGAGGAGTGTTGAGATGTCAAGCTCTACATGATCTCACATCCACTACATGCCTTGGTGATATGGCACAATATTATTCACTAGTGTATTAGGTGACCAACATGAGAATACACTAGTGACTCTACAACTGGACTACACCCACGTAGTCCATCCTTGGTTATGGCATACTTATTGTGCCATCTCTTTTTTCCTAGCATGTTCACACTTGGTGACTGCATCTACATACATTGTGGTACTTTCATATTAGTATTTATCATGTTGTAGACTTAGTTCTTTTGTGTGAAGAAGAAAGAAACTGAAGAAGATTTCAACCCTATCTCTCTATGTGCTCAAGTCTCCATTGCTTTGTGTGTGTACTCTTAGTCTCTTCACCTCTCTCCCCTCTTGTCTATTTTCATAAAATGCCACAAAGGCCACAAATAAATCACTACAATAATGCCTAAAATAATGATAATGTCCCCAGTCTTGATAGGCATGCACAGACTCACACATGAGCTGATAATCCTGCTAACAAAGGTAGATGTAAGAAATACGCAAAGAGTTGTAAATTGTGGTCGATAACTCCTCAATTAGTCAACAAATCATTGTTACAGGAGGGCAAGGACGACCTAGTTAGTGTCTTGCATGCCATGCTTTCAAACATTAGACCACCTAACGAATTCATTAAAGTCTAGTATCCCCTACAACCATGCATTCTCCCAGCATATCCCCTTCCCCCAACATTAGTATGCCCCCTCATCACACACATCGTCACCGTCCACCCTTACCTTCCCCTCCTACTCTGCACCTCCTCTTCCACCCCACCTCTATCCCCACCCCCTCCCTCACAGCCAACTCAACATTGTCTTCTCAGTTCCAAGTTTCCTCTATCCTATCCCCACCCAAATGTCACCCCTTTCCACCCCCCCTCCCCCAATCGTTCTTAGCCCTAGTACTTTCCCTGCAAGAGGGAATAAGTACCATTCTCTGATGACTTCTCTCGAGAGCAACAAAGCAACCTCTCTTGGCCAACGAGAGACTCCATGTCTTCCTTTTAGCAGCTTGGGAATTCCCCTATCACACCAAGCTTCTTCTAGAAGATTCTTAGCATTATGGACCATAGTCATACATGAGACTTACAGGCCATGGGGAGTTCTCACTTCCACTAGAGATGGGAATCTTCATGATTTGCAAATCTTACAATAGCAAGGCACACCTATCGGCTCCTCCAACTAGACCCAAGTACTAGCCCTTTCCATAGACCACACACTCTAGTAAATGATTTGAGGTGAAGGTGCTAAAGCTCATCCGCAACCATGTGTTCCAATGGCTACAAGGTGTTGCACTAGAGATGCTTTCAAAACAATAGCTAAGATGCATCTAGACACCAACTGGAGATCTAGAGTAGATTTTCCTTACCTCAATATTCTTATACATACCACGTACCAATGGCACATTCCCTTGGACATGTTGGAGTGGTTGCTCGCTCAAGCAACTCAATACTATATGTTAATAGAGACTCCATTGATAGCTTGGCTAATGAAAGCACACTCACTTCATGGGGCAAACATCACACCCCTACTATAACCATAGACTAGTAAAGGTCATTGGAGGTTGTCTTCTCAACTAGTTACCAACCATCAACGCATGGCATCCAATTCCTGCTCTTCCTCATATTTGATCCCATTGAATTGGAATCTCTTTAGCAAGCCTTAGAGTCTCCCCATGAGTATACAATCTAGCATCATGAAACATAATAGCCATCACTTTAGTGGAGAAGTGAGTACCAAGAATTTGGCACAAGCTACAACCAACCCTTGGTTGATAGCAATATTTTGTTACTCCACAAGCACAAGCTCTCCTCCTCTCACACCAAAAAAATCGGGAAGGTGCTCCCAAAAGGCTCCTTCACCTACTCAGAATACTCTATGAGACCACTGCAATGGGCTACAAAGGTTCCTTCTACTACTTCTAGGGTTCAGTGGTTACCCCTACGACAACCCCCGATTCCCCATCCGCTCCACTAGGAGATGGTGATTGTTGGAAACCGTATGCTCGTCAGTCCCCTCCTTTGAGAGACAGTGGTTGTTCGACACCTTCCATTACTTCGGCTCCACAATCCACTCCATTGAAAGACCGCAATTGTTATCCACCCTTGGCTCTACCCTTTTCCCACCCTTGACCACTCAAGTTCGAGAGGCCACCTCTAGGAGTTCTTCGACATCTCTAGCACCCCGAATCCCTTCTTCGACACGACCAGTGGCACTTTCTTCGCCATCAGATAATTCAAAATCCATGATCCATGAGTTTTTAGATTCCCCGCCTCTCGAGAGGGGGTTCAAAGGGGGGTGTACTTTCTTTGCCCTTCGCAGGGGCTTCTCCTACTTCTGCGTCAGAGGGGGGGCCCTACACCTCCACCCTCAGAGGAGATCTCTCCAAATCATAAAGTCCTTCACCCACCATTTACTCTTTGGGGATGGCTATCTTCGTCATTTCTCCTCTTAATACCCAAGATCTTCAAGTACACCTAGATCACGGCCTTCAAGTTTCAACCGCTACTTGGTAACAAGGCCTTCGAAATCCTTCAAACATGGAGTTATGGAGCTAATGGCTTCTCTCCCAAGATATAACTTTGTGAACACCTAAAAATGGCCGCATCTCCAATTCATCTTGTCTACCGTTTCTTACTACATGTTACTTTTCCGGTGGCAATCTTGGATCCCAAGGATCCCCTACCTCTTCTCATTACCTCTCTTCACTCCTATTTCTTCATCCCTTTTTGGGCCTAAGAGGGGGTGTTGAGAAACCACTTCTTCCATGTATCCACCTCAGTTAGGGTTTCGCACTGGCAGCCCCAAAAAGGACTAGTGTCCTCATTTTGAGCACTTCATCGATAGGTGTCCACTCAATGCTGCACCACCCTAGATAGTTGAGGCCTATAAGTAGACCACCTCTCCATTCATTCAACACATCCCTTTCATTCATTTGGCACTCTTTCTTCGTCACTCCAACAACCTTCCTTTCTCTCTCCAACCTCTCCCCTGTTGCTCACACCCCTTGAAGAGGACATTGCAATTTGAGGCTCACGGTTGGCTCACACCATCTTCATCCTTTGCTTCAAGCACCCTGTTTCTCATCATCAGCTCTTGCATTTGCAGCTCTCCCAACCTAGCATCAGCATCTACAACATTGGCGTCAGCTTCCTTCCCTTTCAAGCGTCACTCAACTTTTGTGTTTGATAGTCTCTAGGTCCTCTCCCAATGTCACAAGGACATGAAAATTTGATGTTTTGCTTATATTTAATTGACATTTGATTAAAGGATTAATCAAATGTGCAATTAAAAGATGCACGTGTTGCACATGTGAGGTGCAAGCTACTTTTTTTACAGTTGAAGGTCCAAGGACCCTGTGAAAAAAATGGGTGTTAAAGGCAAAAGTTGTAACAAGTTACACTTGTTAGATTCTAAGTGAATTTTGGTGTCAGTTTACCCCTAGGACCATTAATTGGTGACACTAGGGACTAGGCATTAATTAATGGATTAATGCTTATCCAAGGGTTAATTAATGCATGGGATCACTTTGGGTTGCAAATGGCCTAGCCAATTAATTTTTGGATGGACAAGGTCAATTTTCTGGGCATGGACTAAGGGCTGAATTATTTTTCAGAATTAATTAATTCTGAAAATTAATTAAATGGCTGGAAATTGCTGAAAATGGATTAAGAAAGCTGCCACTTGGCAAAACTTTCCCATGCAAGTGGGGGAAAGGCTAAATAGGGCCAAAGGGAGAGGGAAATCTCGTTTTTTCATTTTTGGAGCTGTTGGAAAGAGGTGTTGGACTGTTCCTGCCAGCTTTTGGGGCCAATTCCCAGCCATTGGAGACCATTTTGGTGATGGAGATTGCATATTCTTAACCTTGGGAAGCTGGCAATTGCTACTGATGCACTTTCTCCTGAAGATCACAGTCTCTGATGCTCCTATTGTTGTTGGTGCATTCGTTTGGGGCTGGTACAGCAGGGCAGCAGTTGATTTTGATCAGTTCTTCGCGACAAATCTCAAAATTTTCTCTCTTTACAGCATTCTCTCATCTCCTTCAGCCTATGCTCAGCCATTCTCAGTAATTCTCAGCCATTTGGAGGAGATTTCAGCCATTTTTGGTGGGCTGATCTGTAATTTCTGCAGTAAACCCTAATTTACAGCAGAAATAAGGGTTTAGCAGCCACCTTGGGATCCGTGCCAGAGATTGAAGGATTAAGGAACTGAAATCAACAGCTGATAATTGAACATTATCAAGGGATTTCAAGAGCCAGCCCATTCCAAATTGATTTGGGACAGCATTTGGCCAGCCAAAGGTCAAATTGGAGAAGAAGTCTTGGGTGAATCAAGGGGCAAATGACCCAAAAGGCTTGCTGGTCATTTATGACAGCAAGAGCAATTGGTTAGCAGGAGGAGATTGAAGAATCTCAAGTTGTAATCCTTCCAATTGAATGAAAGCTAAAGAAATACCGCAAGGGGCGCCAATTTTGGAGCCAATAGGGTGTCTATTGTCCAAGAATGTTACGGTAAAGTGTGTATTCCATTTTATGTGCATTTATTTATTGCTGTAATTAACTCTTAAAGCAGGTTATCACCACCCATTCCAAGAAGGAAGGCTGGTTTCACCCAACTTGGCATCATCATCTCCAACTAGGCATCGACATTCTCCATCCAGGCATCAGTCTCCACACAACTAGTGTCATCCACACCTTCCCACACATTTGTGTTTGCAGCTTGGGCACACTCCACTCATCCAATATCGGTATCTTCTTCTAGGTCTCAACATCTCGACTGCTTTCCTTGCGTTTGACAACTCCCACACATCCAAGCATTTGTATTTTGCTACTAGGCCCATCTCTTGGTGTCAAAGGTCTACGCTTTGCTCCCTCAATAGCCGATGATCATCTTCTTCCTCCTTGACGGCATTTGAGGACTGTGGTTCACTCCCTCCATAGCTATCCTTCACCTTCCAATGATTACTTTGATAGCCCACTGCCCGGAGGACTGTGTTTCACTCCCTTCACTATGCGAATTCCCCACAGGTGCTGCCGCCTGATACAAACAGGACAGTGCAGTCATCTTCTGAGCTTCGGCTCCACTATATCAACTTTTCTTCACATAGCATGATTCAATGCTTCATCATCTTGTTCTCTTGTGTTATTGGGTTTCACTTCTCTTAGTGTTTGCCATACACACACACTGTTTCTCCCAGCAAAACCTACTGTCTCTCTGCATCATCGTTGCTCACATATTCTGACACTAGAGACCTGAGAGGACCAGCAAGGCAAAGGCACGGATTTCCAAGGGATTGCAGATGGAGAGCAGGAGGCCTAGGACGCATTCCCTTTTTGCAATTGCTGCCAGTAGCTTCATGTATGTGTCTTGTGTTTTTTTGGTTATGACACTTAGTTCGAAACTTCCTGTGGTCCAGTTCAGATGGTTCCAGGGATCCTTGAGCCAAAAGCAGCCAGGTAAACCATCATCAAGCACTGCTCAGAGGGAGGCTTGGGGATGATTTGTCCAGAGTACTAGAGCTAGGCCCTTTTGGGCATGTTGGTGATCCAAGGGCTCACACCAAGTGGGCAGACCTGGAAGCTTCTCCTTCACGAGGGCTTTCAGAAATGTTATCTCCATCTCAGAGGAGAATGGAAGCCATCTCTGAGATGGATCATCACCACAACGCCAAGCACCCCCCCCCCCCCCACAAATCATCTTTCCTTTGCAATTCGCTACATGTCTGGTAGATCCTGCAGAAGGTGTTAGAACAGAGGGCCCCATGTTGTCAGGATCAGATTGTCTACAGCCATTCATGAAATCTGCACGCAGCTAGGTCCTTTTGGGCATGTTGGTGATCCAAGGGCTCACACCAAGTGGGCAGACCTGGAAGCTTCTCCTTCACAAGGGCTTTCAGAAATGTCATCTCCATCTCAGAGGAGAATGGAAGCCATCTCTGAGATGGATCATCACCACAACCCCGAGCAGCCCCCACCCCCCCACAAAATCATCTTTCCTTTGCAATTCACTACATGTCTGGTAGATCCTGCAGAAGGTGTTAGAACAGAGGCCCCCATGTTGTCAGGAGCAGATTATCTACAGCCATTCATGAAACCTGCAGGTAAGGGATAGAGACAGGTTGTAGCTTGGGGAGTGCACACACATTTAGTGGGCTTTTTGGGAGGTTGGAACTTACAGGGCTAATTGTATTTTTCCTTAGGATATTTTGTCCCAAGGGGATTAATATACTCTTTGTTTTCTCTGAAAAGAAGAGGGTGATTTCCATAAAGATTCTATTCCACAGAACATTGAAGAGTATAAACACTAGCAAACTCATAGACTTCAGCTTTTAAAAAATCTACTTGACACTCGTCTATCTATTAAATTCTAACGAAGTCATGCAAGGATTGCTGCAAAGATTGACAAGAATAAGGTTATTTGTCAAATCTGATAACCTCAAAATCCTATAATTATGATCAGCATCAATTGCCCACAAAGCACAATACCTTGCCCAAGCAAGAAACTATAGCTAAAAACCCGCTCCTCTACAAAAAAAAAAACAAATAAGGAAAGTAAAATAGGAACAGAACTCTACCTCAATCCTTGGAGGTACATATCCTTGGAGCTTTGCATTCTTAAAAAACTCTGGATGGCTTACATCAATATCCTCATGACTGAGACATCAACAACAAGGAGAAGAAGGCAATAATTGCTGAGAATCCAAAACTTTAAGGAAAAGAATCAGTAAGTTGTGGCTGATGGTAGCAAAGATGCTCTAATTACCTCACATTCAAGTCACCGCACCATATTAGAGGCTTGTCACTTGGTTTCCTAACAAACTCCAAAATTTTCTGATCCCATTTTCTCCTTCGCTGGAATGACAGTTCCTCTTCTCTCCACCCATTGTTTGGAGCATATGTATTCAGAAGCCGAAAATTTTCAAATTCAACAAGGATCACCCTTCCATCAGTTTCATGCTTCCCTGCATCCCTTTACAGCAAGAAGTTGAGTTTCAATGTGAACCTTCTATATGTTAACCTCAAAGGGGGTGTATTTGATTTAAGTACACCATATGCAGAAATACAGCATTGGACCACATCAAAGACCATCTCAATAATGCTAGTCACTTTTGAAGTTCAAGTTTGCACTTTCATAACTTACTATCTTCTTGGTTCACATAATTGATTATGTACATCCTGGTTACCTCATCACTAAGTCTGTTGTAAACCAGATCATTGACCACTTAATATGGGCATGGGCCGTGGATAGGCAATTGATGCTAGACAAAGAGAACTCTTTGGATGTAAAAGTTTTACCCCCCAGTAAACGTTTAAGTAAGCAAAGGGAGTTACGCAATAAAAGACTATGAATAAAGGCTTGTACATAAGGCTGAAAGAGAGAGGAGATAAAATATAGAAGATCACATAGGTTTTCTTAGGGGATGGAAGAGAACAGAAAACGTGTGGAAGACAACCCTGATGTTGCAAGGGGAAAATCGAGGTGAAACAAGCATGTGTATGCCTGTAGGAAGTGGAGGTCGTGGAGATCAAAGAAGGTTTTTTCTTCTTCTCTTCCCTCATCACATCTTATGGAGCATTGAAGATCAATAACAGTAGCTGCCAGTTGAAAGAGTTGCTCCCATGTATGAGGCAGCAATGAGCCTGTTGAATTTTGAGGCAAAAAGTCAGGGTGAGGTCTGTCATAAAGGATTTCTGAGGAGACAGATACTTCAGGTCTGAAGTGCAGGCTGAGTTTGAGAGAGCAGTGATGCAAGAGCAGCTATGTGTTCCAGTTAAACTTGCAGAGCATCCTTCATTCCTCAAAGGGGTGGGATCAAAGAGTAAATCAGCACAATCATGCAATGTTAGTTTTATGGCCAATTGCCAAAAGACCGGTGGGAATTGCCCTCCAGGCCAGGGTGCTAAGAGCAACACAACCACAGTGATGCTTTCTGTTTGGTGATCAGAAGACTGTTGCTCATGATGAAGGCTATCAGTACTGCCAGTTGATAATTTAAAGGCTATGTCAAAGAAATTGAAGTATATGTCATCGTGTACCATGGTTGCACTCGTACGTGGTACGGACAGATCATACCAAATGTATTTGTAAGGTTTCACACAAAAAGACTCTCTTTTTCTCCTGACCATTGCACACCTGTCAACCATAGACTGGCATTGGGGAGACCATTTTCTGCCAATTGTGCCCCCTTTTCTGTCCATTTCCAGCCTCTTTCCAACCCTTTTCACTCAATCCTCACTCACCAAACAGCAAGCTCTAGCCTGTCACTCTCCCTCTTCTAAGCAAGCAAGCTCTAACATTCTCCCCTCCTCAAGCATCAACCTCCACTCTCTCTCCCAAGCCTCCCCCCCTCCCCTTCTCTCTCTCTCTCTCTTTTTTTTTCGTAAAAGGTAATTGTATTAATTACGAAAAAAATACAAGATTACTTGATTACAAGATACATGATGATGCTACGCCATCATGTGAAGAGGTTCCAGTACTACGAGTTGCAAAGTCATGGCAAAGACGCGGAGGAAATTGCCATATGCCAGGGACGTAAGTCCTCCCTAGAGAGCATGTCAGAATGCTGGAGAAGATCTAGCTGCCAATACAAGAAAACCTTAAGCCTAGCAATATGCCGCTGAACATTATAGGCGGAATCAAAAAGGAAAGCATTCCGAATGGTCTAGTTATGCCAACAGCCCCAATATCGAAGAAAGTGATACATGAGCTTCATATGTGGCTGTGCCGGAGTGGGGTATTTGGGCTGCCCAAAAACCCAATCAAAGGGGCGTAGTGAGAAACCAACCACCGCTCGCCAAACGGCTGACAAGAATAACCAGACTTTCTTAGCGATGGGGCAAGAAATAAATCGGTGCCGGGCGGATTCCACAGTAGTGGTGCAAAAGAAACAGTTGCCATTGGAGATTCGTCGCTTGGAAAGAGCTGAAGCAAGAGGAAGACCACCAATCATCACTCTCCAAAGAAAGACCTTATATTTGAAGGGTTGAACAAGGTCCAGTTGAATCAGTACGACCTCCTGATTAGAATGCCTTGCATAATCAATCACCAGTTGCGCGTTTAATACATTATGTAGAATGTTTCGGCCCCTAATGAAACCATACTGGAGAGGGTGCACAATGGCAGGGAGATGCTTATGGAGCCGATTCGCCATTACTTTGGAAAAGATTTTATACATAGAACCCATCAAAGAAATTGGACGCCAATGTTTCAACGTAGACGGCGAAGGAACCTTTGGAAGCAGTTTAATAAGTCCTTCTTTCCATGAGGAAGGCATGATCCCCGTTTCCCACACCTACTGAAACAAAGCCTTCAATGGTTTCGCCAGTTGGGTAGCAAAAGCCTCAAAGAACTCATTGGTGAGACCATCCCAACCGGGACTTTTATCCTTGGGCAAGTGTAACAAAACGTCCATAACCTCTGCCTCACAAATATCTGACTCCATAGTAGCTTGCATGTCCTGCGGAACCTGATTGCGGACCAGGTCATAAAAAACTGAACGGGCCTGAGTAGTTTGGGCTGCAGGTGGAGAAGTGGAACCAAGAAGGTCGCGGAAATAATTCCTACACATATGCACAATAGTCTGCGGATCAAGGATTAGGTGGCCTTCTGCATCCTCGAGTCTGGTCATATTCTCCCGAGCAAGAGAGGCATGGAGGGCTCGAAAGAACTAATGAGTCTGACACGCACTATCTTGCAAAGTCTCCATCAGATGTTGCAATTTGGCTTGCTGATACGATTTCAACTTAAATTCTTTAATAAGATCAGCCAGCCGCATTACCAGTGCTAGCAGAAATGCATCATCCGGAGTGTCCACCAGCAGAGAACGAACCAAAGCCAACAGGTCCTCTGCTCCTTGTCGACGCCGCCGACAAAGAGAGGCATGATGGATCCCATACTGCCGAGCAACCCGCTGCACATTAGAGAGCAATCTTTCAAATGAAGCAGTGCCCTGAGAGGAGAAGTCCAATAAGAATCTATCAATCAATTGCTGCATATAGCCCTGAAAGATTGCATGCTTCAAGTAAGACGAGTTGAAACGCAAAGGGAGTCTCTCCAGAAATTGCTTGAAAGGTGCAACAGGTTGTGTAAGCAGCTCAAGCTGCAGAGGGAAATGGTCCGACAAGGCATATTGCTGCAACACTTTCATTTCGAGCATCTCAGGAAGAAAATCATCATTCTGCATGATGTATATGCGGTCCAACCGCGACCATGTTGTTGTATACTGGGCAGAATGAAAAGTAAAGCCTGTAGAAGACGGGTGTAGCCAGGACCAGAGATCTTGCTTAAGAACAGTAAGAGCCAACTCATGCCACACACGACTTTCCGGCGCGTCCATTACCGAATGCTCTGATGTGGACTGGAAAGAATCAACACACATATTGAAATCCCCCATCAAGAAGCCCCGTCTGCCAAGTGACAAGGAGGTCTGCAAAGTCTGCCAAAGCTCCCAGCGAGATAAAGGATCATTCGGAGCATAGAGACCAAGTAACCATAAGATCTCCCCTTCGAATAAAATTTCAATCACCAGAAAGCGACCATGCACATCATTTTTAATAAGAACAGGCTGATATTTGTCATGTACAATCATGAGCACACCCGAATAATACATGGCCTGTGTCCCTGCATAGAACAAACGAAAGCCATGGCAATCCACAACTTTTCCGGCTTCCCCGTGACTCTTATGCTCAACAGCACACAAGACATCCCACTGATTCTCATGCAATACAGTCCACATGGCATGTTGCTTGTGGCGAGAACAAATTCCTCGCACATTCCACGTGACTATTTTCATGTGTATTCAAAACAAAATCAGGTACGAGGCACAACTTGCCTCGATTTGACTTTTTCTGCGAGAATGTCCGGGACTCCCTCATCCAAGAAATCCACCAACACAGCAAAAGAGTTCTGAGGACCAGATTTGGAGGTAGATGGCATATCTGCTGGCTTGGGGATGGAACGGGGATAACGACGATCCCACGGGGTAATGACGTTACCTCTGGTATCAAAAGCCATCTTAGCAGGTGGACCCTTTGGACGATCCGAATACATTATCCTGGTGGTCTGAGGACGGGGAGAAGAGGAAACCATAGCAGGAGCAGATCGCTAGGAAGACAACATTTCCTTCCTGCGCATATAGGTACGCATGGAATCTTGTGAGGTAGTAGGCACAGTATTCTCCATGCCAGCAACAACCCTGTTGCCTTTTTTTGCACGTACTTCAACCCAGTCAGTGGCACGAGAATCCGGACCCGAAACCTATTGTTTACCTTTGTCCAGAACTTTAGGTGGGTGGATAGCATCCTGCGACGGAGCATCACACACCATATCTTCCATGGGCAACACAACATGGCCAGCATTTGAAGTGTGTTGCTGCTCCGGGCATTCGGCCATAAAATGCCCCAATTGTCCACACGAAAAGCAATGTCTTGCAAAATTACCCCATTTCAAACGAAAGTGTAACGAATGCATGCCAGAGCAATTGAGACGTAACCAAGCATGCCTTTTCCTTGCAGTGTCCCATAACATACACAACCGGTTGCGATTCACAGCCCTTAGACTTGGAGGAACCAGAACAGTGCCCACAGCGGCCATAGCGTCCTTCAACAGTGGCCAATAGACAGCCGGACAATTTTCCACTTCAACCCAGACAGGGCATTCACGTTGCAGCAGACGCTGAAAATCTGCCATTGGGTGCCATGGTACAACATGGACCAACCGGCGATCAAAAAACAAAGGCAATTTAGACAGGAGAGCAGCACAATACGTCTCAGATTTCAACAGCACCTCAAAAAACCCTCGGGGCCCAACAAAAATCTCTTCAACACATTCTCCTTGTAGCAGACTGTGCAGCCACTGGCGAATACGGGAAAGTAGTGGGATTCGACCAGTGAAGAAGAGTATCACAGCGCGATCATAAAACACCGAAAAGGATCGCAGGACAGTTTTCGGATCCATAGTGGCTTCCAGAACATCGTCAGGTGCAGAGTCAGAAAAGACTTCCTGATTATGTTGAACATAATCACCGAGCAAAGTGTTGGCAAATTCCAGCAAATGCTCCCAGTCAACATCCTGAGAGTCCATAGAATCCGAAGCAACCTGAGCATAGGAACGATCCCGATGATCCACTGTCTCATCCAAAGTATGCTTGGTACGTTTACCCGCAGGCTGGATGTCAGGAGCAGGGGGCATCTCTTCCTCAGTATCAGAATCCGGACCAAGCGCTGCCACCGTTTGGTCTATAAAATCCAGATCCAGACCAGCCATATTGTATCACGATTGGAACCCGAAGGAGGCTGATGCGCGGTGAAGAGCGGGAGACGCGACCTTGTCCGCGCCGCTGTCACGACCTGTCCCAAGAGGGCGTGCGGCAGGGCACAACCTTAACAGTGCAGGGGCAGGAGGGTGGAACACAGGGCGCACAGGCCTCTCTCTCTCTCCCTCCCTCCCTCCCTCCCTCCCTCCCTCCCTCCCTCCCTCCCTCCTCTCTCTCTCTCTCTCTCTCTCTCTCTCTCTCTCTCTCTCTCTTTCTGTGTGTCTTGCTGCAGCACAGGTCTCTGTCTGCTGAGTCAGAAATCTGCACCCCTGAAAGCTGGTTTCTCACACGGCGGAGGCCGACCCTCTGCTGTATCACAGAATTCTTTCTGCTGTGCCGGAAACCTAGAAGACTGCGTGCCAGTCGCTCTTAGTACAAGGGCTTCGAAGGCGAGACGAGATGGGGGACTGACGGTGAAGTCTGACGGTGGAGTCAACAGTGCAGCCGCCTGCTATACAGATGGTCGGGGTCGTCGTGCGGGAAGCAGATTCGCAGGGTCAGGTCTCAGGGTTAGGTCGCAGGGTCAGGTCGCAGGCAGTGTAGGGAGGCGCTGTCAGGGAACTAGGCGGACGGACGAACAGGGCAGGGAGGCGCTCTCAGGGAAAGGCGGACGAGGGAACAGTCGTGATAGGGCGAGCGGGCGAACAGGCGAACTGACGGGGTGCGCGAACGAACGAACAGGCGAACGGACATGACGGGGCACGCAAACAAACCGACGACATGACCGGGCGGGAGAAATCAACGGCAGGGCACCGAACGAACCCTGCGCAGGTCCGACGACGAGCTCCCATTCTCTCTCTCTCTCTCTCTCTCTCTCTCTCTCTCTCTCTCTCTCCTGTGAATGAGTGTATGTTAATGTATGGAAATATTTATATCAGGCCTTCAAGCCAACCAAACAGAAAGGATACAAGTCTCACATCAGGCTTTCTAGCCAGCCATGAAAAGTCCGTCAAGCAGTAGTCAAAGGCTAAAGCAAAAAGGCCAGTACAACATAACACACAAATATCATGCAGGCTGTAGAACCAGAGTAGAGAGAACAATATCCAGCCAAGGAGCAGCCACCTCAAGGAGGACCAAGTCTGCTGAAAACACAGAGGAAATCTGCCATAAGAGTAATCCTCAAACATGGGCCACATGACCAAGCATACCTAAGGCTGAATCGAAAATAAAGGCACTACGAGTATGCCAAATGTGACAGAGAGCTGTCCATCTGAGGAATTGGAAAAGGCAGGCATAATCCAAGTGCAAAGAAGACAATGAAGTCATATTGCCCAAGACCCAAGAACGGATGGGCATCCACTGCTGACGAATCGCCGAGGTCCACACACAGGAAACAAAGCTCCAAATCTATCTCGCCAAAGGGCAATAGATGAAGATTTGAATCGGTGTCTCATCACTAGTGCAAAAGACACAATGACCCTGCAAGTTCTTGCAGGCACGCAGGACATGCCATAAGAAGACCACCGATAAAAAGCCTCACACAAAAACTTTCCCCTGATAAGGAATCTTACACCTCCACAATTGAAGAAATCTATCCCGCCACTTCTCTCTGCTATCCCAAGCACGCCAGACTTTATTTGCTTTCACAATGACCCATACCTTGTCCCCTACCATTTTGTGGTAGATCTAATTAACCCACCTTTTCTGAAAATCATCTAGTTTCACAAGCATCCAATCCTGTCATGGTGAAGCAGGCTGAAAAGTAGGCAATGGATTATACTGTTGATGTTGGTCCTGCAAGGTCGACTAAATCTGGCTATAGCCTCTAGGCACCCGAAAGTGCTAGCATATACACAGGAAAATATAAAGATGGGACTGCCCAAGAATGACACCATCGTGTACCAATTGCAACCCCAATCGAGCCATCTCATTAAATTTATCTCGTTGCAAATCTTCATCTAGCCAATGAAGCAACTCTAAGAGCTATCATGTGAAGATTAACATCCAAAAAAGCAACTTCTCCCAACCATTTCATAGTAGTAATATGTTGCCAAGATATCCACACCTTACCCATGTGATTGCCTTTCTTTTTCCATAACATAAAATAAATAGATTACACTAATTCCAAAAGAGACTTCTTGGTCCAAGGAAGCAAGGGTACGAAATAAGTAAACTCCTCCAATGCTATTTTGAAGGTTTGATAGTCATGTGAGTTTCACACCCACATATCACAAAACTTAAAGATCATACCTAAAGACTTCCAAACGTTTGCCTTGCATAATCATGCTCCACCAGTACCAACATGGTCAACAACTACATTATGGATACACTTCCACCTATTGAATTAAATTCTTTGAGTGAACTGTGTTGCTTGACAAGGATTATCAGATGATGGTGAAAATAAAAATCTTCTTGCTTTCGCACATCCAATGGAAAGTTTCTTTGGCATGTCTTGACCATCTTAAGACCTTTTCTCGTCCTTTTCAATCTCTTGAGGCCATACAGCAAATCAAGGAGAAGATGGCTAAGAAGGTGCAAGAATGGAAAAAGGAAATACACAAGGAGATTACAACACAATTCATCTCTTGGAAGGCAGACCTTGAAGCCTCTCTCCAAGAGAGAAATAGGCTAACTGAAGAACTCCGAGATAAGATCACCAAATATCGGAACAAACTTGAACTCCTTAAGGAGAAAGGGGAAATCACTGAAGCAATGCCCAACAATGTGTAAACTGAAATAGATGAGCTGAAGACACATACAATGAAGGAGATTAATACATGGGAAACCCTAGTGAAACAAGCACAAGCAAAAGTGGCTGAAAACTCCATATGGATCGACATGGGAAAGAAGAGGCCAACAAAGAAAGACGATTTTGTGAATGCAGCACTTGAAGAGGAGAAGAGAAGGAAAATTAGAGCCTTGCACGTCCAAGTGGTCGGGTGGAATGAAGCAGATAGCCTCCTAGAAGATGCCAAGAGCATATGTAGAAAAATGGGAGTGGATGACCCCTCCATTGTGAAAAACGCATGGCGCGTAGGGAAGGGGCTAGAAAAGCACCAGCCCCTTATCATCAAATTTGCCGATTTGGAGTCACAAGGAGCCTTCCTCTCCAAAAGGAAGGCTCTCAAAGGAGACAGAGTATACCTTGAGGATGGTCTCACACCTGCCTAGGTAACCCACCACAAGGAGAGCATGCCATAGATTATGGAGACCCACAAAGCAGACAAATGAGCAGTATACAAAGACGGGCACATCATTATCACAAACAAGCACCAATGACAAGATGCAATCTATGAGATGCACCTAAAGTTCACAATGTGGAACTCCAATGGAGCCAAGGCTATTTCGTGACCTTCACTGATAAGGACATCATCCTATACACAAAGACACATCAAAGTCCGAGCACACACTTGCCAGGGGTGAGAGACTATAAATGGGAGACGGCATGCCGCCCAGAGGACCTGGGACTCTGGAGGAGTAGTTGTGCTATATAGGGAGGGATTACAGCATATGGTATTTATTGTGACAACATGAGCAGTATACACTTGGCAAATAACCCAGTCTATCATGCTAGAACAAAGCACATTGAGGTGCAGTCATGTGGAGAGATGAGGCTCACTTTATGTGGATCCAAAATTTGAATACATACAAATCGCCCTTGTGATATATACATGGCAGTGTGCTACTTTGCTCCAGCAAATTCTCCATATGTACCACAAGGGGGAGAGTCACCATATCTACCATTATATGAGAATATTATGCCTTATTCTAATTCTAGCATTGGAGATATCCTGTTGGCTGGGGACTTCAATGCTCACACAACACAGAGACAAGTTCCCTTCTTCGAGAGTGAGGACCACATGTACAGACAGAGAGCACTAGAGGAGATGGGACTCAATCGGACATCACAAGGCAAAGTTGAGTGCATAGATTATAGTAACCACCTCCTAGCCTTGGGAGGCACACATGGATTAGCCATCCTTAACAACTTGGATAGATGGCCCGAATCGGACCCTCACATGCTTTTCACATAAGCATGTATCCAAACATACAAGAGGAGCCCCCTCCGGAGGACCCATACAAAGATTAGGAGTAAGCACGGTGGACACTCTCCTAGGGCCCTTGTCCCTCATTCTCAGCATACAGTCCTTCAGAGTGTCCCCTTGTCCACTAGCAATGGCAATCGACCACACATACCTACGGTTCACGATCACTTGTAGACATGATGTAATCCCTCCAATGAGCAGCCACCCGAGATCCCCCAGATACCACTTCACCAAATTGACAACAAGTGCTTACTCAAATCATCTCTATTGGAGCTTGCAAGAGATGGATCCCCATATACCCCTGGAGGATTTTACAACGCAATTTGCTAGACCCCTTCACACCTCAACTGCCATGTATTTTTCCCACACACGCACCCATTCCACCCCTCCAAGCAAGAATGTTCCATAGAATAGTTGGTGTGATGAGGAGTGTCTAGAAATCCGTCTTCATCTACAGCAAGGTGAAGCACAAGGGACCTACACGTGCAACCAGACATGCTTGATCTTTCGCCACCTAGTGCGGTGGAATAAGAGAGCATTTCTATCCAAATTCAAGCACGAGTTTTGCCAGCTATTCTTGGGACAGGATAGCAAGGAGACATGAAAGGCATTCCAAGAGCCCCAAGCCCATATACCCATCCGAACACATGGCATGCATATACTACCTCATTATATCAGGTGCATGGGCAGCCTCCATTGCCCTAACCACCAAAGGACAAACCCACATCATCTACTCACGATGCCATCAATAGACTCTGAAATGACCGAGCCTAGGAGCATGAGCGACTGGTAGCATAGCACCTATCACATGCCAGAGATATCCTTGCACCCCTTCTAGCCCACCTATTCAACAGGGCCCTCTGTGAAGGCTTCTCTAATAGTTGGTCAATTAATATTATAGTACCAATCTTGAAAGCTAGAGACCCCATGGTTCCTACGAACTATAGGACAATCATGGTTGGCCACGTGCTAGCCAAGCTTTATGGATCAATACTAGAGCATGAGCTCAGCAAATGGGCAACGAAGCACCGACATTGAACATGTGGACAAGCAAGGCTTAGGAGCAGCTACTCCACTCTTGATCATATTCTCATGCTCTAAGCCATCATCGAGGAGAGCAAGGCACAAGGGAGGTGACTATATTGCTACTTTGTGGATTTCGATAAGACCTTTGACACAATACCACATGCTAGGCTCATGCAAAGACTATAAGAGCTAGAGGTCCCCATGGAGATGAGATGGGGGATACTAGCACCAAAGGGTACAAGCACCAAGAGGACTTTTGGAGGAGATCACCAACACCATTGGAGTGAAACAAGGATGCCCACTCTTACCTACTCTATTTGGCCTTTATATTGACGAGATATTAGACTACATTGATGGACTTGGAGGGTAGAGAGCTGCCCTAGCAAAAGCATTGATACCCATATTACTATATGTCAATGACATAGTCCTAATCTCCAGCACAACGGAGGGATTGTAGCACCACCTAGATGCACTACAAGCCTTCTGTGAGGATAGGGATCTCACAATGGACCTTGGGAAAATCAAGGTTATGGTGTTTAACACTTCCTCCCAACGGATTCGGTGATCAATACCCCATTTCACATATGGAGAGGAGATAGTGGAGGTGGTCTAGAGATATGTTTACTTGGGGATTACATTTTCAAGGCTGAGATTTACTTTAAGGAGAGCAGCAAAGGATAGATTGACACAAGGATATGCGGCTCTAGGTCAATGGAGAGCTAGGGTGCACACATGCAATTTCAAGAGCCTTGAATGAAGCTCTTGCTCTTCAACATTCTAGTCACACCAACACTTCTGTATGGGGCCTCCATATGGGGATTGAGCCTCTACCACATGAGGAGAGCCACATAGCATCAGCCACTACCGAGGGGAGAGGAGGTGTATAAGGGAGGGAATAGATGGAAAGACCCATAGTACTAATGATTTCACAAATGATTCGAAGTAAGCCCTCTGCACCACACAACATTCTCAGAACAGAGATGGGAGCACCACCCATAGTAGCAGAGGCCCTCTTCCAAATAGTGACTTTCCTACATAGGCTCTCAACCTTGCTAAGACAGCAGACATAATCCCGGCTCACACTAGAGTCGTCTAGACAACTAGCGTTACAAGGGGATACTGAGTGCTAGTATGCTCAGATAGAGGCATGGTTACAACAACATGGATTACACATGGATCACCTCCCACCACTATAGTATAGCTTGGATTGCCCTCACTTGGAGCTCAATTGAGAGGAGGTGAAGCACATCATCAAGATGGACATTATTCAGCTACATACAACCAGGACATGGGTAACACCAACTAAGTATCTAGGGACGAAGATGGCTTTCTATTGGCAGCATTTTCTACACACATCCCCTATGCCTATGTTGTCCACCCGAGATACATGGATATGTACCCATCTCATGGTGTACAATGCACCATTGAACAACTCCATGCATCCTCACACCAACTCCAGATCAAGACAGGTAGATATGGCACAAACTCCCCCTGGAAAACAAGATTTGCTAGCTCTGTCAGCTCAAGCCAAAGACAGAAGCATTGATTATGCACATGCCCAACATACAAGGGAATCTGAGGGTGCTTCCATTGCGAGGGATATGGGCCACTATCCAAGGTGATGGATTTTTTGGATCAAAGATGTCTCGGCCTCTTCTTATTGGAGCTACGTCACAATAGACAACATCTTTACACACCCAAGAGCAAAGACACGAAACCACACACCAACATACACTTACAGAGTTCTACAGAGTATCAACTACTCCCTCCACCACATAGCCCCCATCAAACCAGCCAACGGCCCCACCATGGAGAACCACAATACATACAACCACACAGAAATGTAGAGCCCATTGCCCATGCCGAGCTAGTCCACGCCCCCTGTAGGAAGCGCCATTTGCAGATACAAAGGGTACTACATCGTCATCAAGGGATCCTACCTCACCGCTTCAACTTCTTTATGCTAGATAGACCCATCAAAGATATCTTGGGATAAGAGTGCCTCCTGAGCAATTCCACATTGTATCTGGCTTAAACATCCTTTTGCACTCATGAGCTATGTATTGCTTACTGTTTATCATAATCAGGGGATCCTACCTCGCTGCTTCAACTTCTCTATGCTAGATAGACCCATCAAAGATATCTTGGGATAAGAGTGCCTCCTGAGCAATTCCACATTGTATCTGGCTTAAACATCATTTTGCGCTCATGACCTATGTATTGCTTACTGTTTATTTTCCATTTAGTTAATCATAGCATTAGATGATAGCTATTTTGGGACTTGGGAAATTCCTTGACTTTCAAATGTAACATTTTGGTCTCATAGGCTGATTTCGCATTTTGTAGACGTTTATATATCTCTCATACGTTTATACCAGTTGTATTGGTTATGGTCTCACAGGCCATCCTAGCATAGATCTCTCTCTCTCTCTCTCTCTCTCTCTCTCTCTCTCTCTCTCTCTCTCTCTCTTTTTTTCGTAAAAGGTAATTGTATTAATTACGAAAAAAAAATACAAGTTTACTTGATTACAAGATACATGATGACACTAAGCCATCATGTGTAAAGGCTCCAGTACTAAACTACAAAAGAGTTACAAAAGTCATGACAAAGCCGCGGAGGAAATTGCCATATGCCAGGGAAGTAAGGTCTCCCGAGGGAGTACGCCTGAGTGCCGAATGAGATCTATCTGCCAATGCAAGAAACCTTTAACCCTCACAATATGTGCCGGGACTTTAGAGGCTGAATCCAAAGAAAGGCATTCCGAGTGGTCCAATTGTGCCAGCATCCCCAGTATATCTCTTTCTTTCATAAAATCCCCAGAATCCAATACATCCCACTGGTTCTCATGCAAGACGGTCCACATGGCATGTTGCTTGTGGCGAGAGCAAATGCCTCGCACATTCCTCGTAGCTATCTTCATATATCTTCAAAGAAGGAAGTCAAGAACGAGGCGCCTGTTGCCTCGATTTCACCTTTTCCGCGAGAGCATCCAAGACGCCCTCATCCAGAAAATCAGCCAATACTGCAAACGAGTTCTGGCGACCTGCTTTAGAGGTAGAAGGGAAATCCACTGCCTTGGGAGTGGGGCGGGGATAACGCCGATCCCAGGGTGTAATCACATTACCTTTGGCATCAAATGCCAGCTTAGCAGGAGGGCCTTTGGGCCCGTCGGTAGAGACTTTCCTTGGAGACTGATTACGGGGGGCAGAGGGGGCCGTAGTACGCGCAGCCTGCTGTGAAGTGACCATTTCTTTTCTGCGCGTATACGTGCGCACGGAATCCGGGGAAGCAGTAAGCCCAAGATCCGCCAGGCCTGCATCCAACTGTTTACCTTTTTTGGGACGTGCCTCAATCCAGTCAGTGTGACGGGAGTCAAAACCCAGGACCTGTTGTTTGCCTTTATCCATGACATGAGGTGACTGAAGGTCTTGCTGGGGCGGGGCATCCAGCACCATGTCATCCTTGGGCAGCACAACTTGCGCATCCTCCGAAGACGGTCGCCTTTGAGGGCATTCAGCCATGAAATGCCCCAATTTACCACATGAAAAACAGTGTCCCGCAAAGTTGCCCCATTTCAAGCGGAAATGCAAAGGATGCATGCCTGAACAATTGAGGCGAAGCCAGGCAGGCCTTTTCCTGGCCGTGTCCCATAACATGCATAAACGGTTGCGGTTCATTGCCCTGAGGCTGGGGGGAACCAGCACTGTTCCCACAACCGCCATCGCATCCTTCAACATTGGCCAATAGACCGCCGGACAATTTTCGACTTCCACCCACACCGGGCATTCTCGCTGAAGCAGACGCTGGAAGTCGGCCATGGGGCGCCATGGCACAACATGGACCAAGCGGCGATCAAAGAATAGTGGCAACTTGGACAGGAGCTCAGCTCTATGCGTTTCTGATTTCAACAGCACCTCATAAAAGCCGCGAGGTCCAAGGAAGATCTCCTCAACACACTCCCCTTGTAATACATGGTGCATCCACTGGCGAATATGCGACAACACTGGGATCCTGCCAGTGAAGAAAAGTATAACTGCACGCTCATAAAATACCGAGAAGGATCGCAAGACTGATTTGGGGTCCACCGTGGCTTCCAAGTCATCATCCGTTCCTGCTTCAGAAAAAGATTCATTATTATGCTGTACATAATCGCCAAGCAGAGTATTGGCAAAGTCTAGCAAATGTTCCCAGTCAATGTCCTGCGAATCCACAGGATCAGAGGCCACTTGCGCATAGGAACGGTCCTGAGGACCCATTGGCTCATCAGAAGTATGCTTGGAGCGTTTGCCGGCAGGCGGCAGTTCAGAACCCGGCAGTTCAGAACCCGGAGGCAGCTCCTCCGTGCATGGCACCATATCCTCCGGCTCCTCTGCGTCGGAGTCAGGGCCAAGGGCTGCCACCGTCCGATCGAGAAAATCCATATCCAGGCCGGCCATACTGCTGTCTTAGCGGAGGCCGCAGATCCGACGGGCGACAGCAGGGCAAAGCACGCAACTGGCGGGCCTCTGAGATGCAGGCGACGGGCCTGCAGGAGAAGGCGACGGGACTGCAGATGACAGCGAACGGAACAGGCAACGGGACTACAGGCTATGGCTCCAGGGCACAGGCGACTCCTCTCTGTCGAGCTCTGTCTCGCTCACGGGCACGCGCAGAGGCATCCAGGCGAAGACGCGTACCTGCGGACGCAGACGAGCAGAGGCCGACGGCGACTGAGGTAGCGCGGGCAGACGACGGTGGCTCAGGCGACGAGGGCGCAGACGACGGGGGTTCCGGCAGACGACGGGGGCTCAAGCGAGGGCCCAGGGGCTCAGGCGACGGGGGCGCAGGCAGACGACGGGGGCTCAGGCGACGGGGTCTCAGGCAGCCCCGCTAGCCATCTCTCTCTCTCTCTCTCTCTCTCTCTCTCTCTCTCTCTTTCTCCGTCACTGCCCGACCTGTTCGTCACTTGCCCCGTCTATGGATAATAGTGGCGACTTGCTCCCACCACGGCTCATCTCGCTCCCGCCATCGCCCTACTCACCTGCTTCCGCCATCACGCCATCGACGCCCACTCGGACCAACTGCTCGTCCGAGCCCCCAAACCTCTCATCCAAATCCCCGACACTCCTCGTCCGAGTCCACTCACAATTGGACGCCCTCTCGTCCGACTCTGCCACGTGGACTAAACCCCTTGACCGAGTCCCCACAACCGGACGTCCCTCGTCCGAGTCCCCACACAATCGGACGCCCCCTCTCCACGTGTCCACGCTCCTCGTCCGAGCAGTCACCATCCCTCCTCTCTTTGTAGCAGCCGCCCCCCCTCTCCCCCGCCCTGCTACAAGCCTCCCTCACGCCCCGGACTCGGCACCCATATCACACCACCGCCACTAGCCCTATCAATACCCGACTTTTCCGCCACCTCCCACCACCGCCCATCACGCATCCGCCACCACAATGAGGCCAGATGCACACATCCACTGAGCAAGGGATGGGCTCGAGCAAGACATCCCCGTCACCAAGCAACCGCACAAGAGGGGAGAAAAATGAGAAATACTCAGCGATTTGGAGCAGCATTGACAAGGTGACAGACTACCACACAAGGAAAGGCATGAAGGCCCTCCGAGATGTATGCAAGGCGCATGACCAAGACATCAGCAACATCAAGGAAATCATGGCAGCAATGTGCGCGGAAACGGCACACCAAATCAAGGAGGAAATGGAAGAACGAAATCTATGCCGAGATCACATCACACTTCACCTCCTGGAAGGTGGACATTGAAACGTCCCTCCAGGAGAGAAACAGGGTGATCGAAGAACTGAGGCACGAGCTCGATGAATATAGAAACCAACTGGACCTACTCAAGAAGGAGGAAGGAGAAATCACCGAAACAACGCCCACCGAGGTGCAAACCGAGATCAACGAGCTGAAGACACAAGTAACAAAAGAGCTCAACACATGGGCGAATATAGTGAAACAAGCACAAGCCGAAGTGGCCGAGAACTCCAAATGGATTGAGGTAGCCAAGAATTCACCAACAAAGAAGGAGGAGTTTGTGAATGCAGCACTGGAGGAGGAGAAAAGGAAAAAGCTTAGAGCGCTCCACATCCGGGTGGTCGGATGGAAGGAAGGGGATAGCCCCCTGGCAGACGCCAAGCAGATATGTGAAAAGCTGGGAGTAGAACACCCTCAAATAGTGGAGAATGCATGGCGCGTAGGGAAAGACCTCACCAAGGGAAGGCCTCTTATCCTCAAATTTGCCAACTTAGAATCCAGACGAGCCTTCCTCTTTAAAAGGACAGCTCTAAAAGGGGAAAAAGTCTACCTGGAGGATGACCTCACACCCGCACAGGTGGCACACCGTAAAGAATGCATGCCACAGATCCTGGAGGCTCGCAAAGCGGGAAAATGGGCAGTATACAGAGATGGTCGTGTCATCATCACAGATAAACGCCAATGACGAGGCGCGACCTATGAGACCCACCTGAGGTTTGCAGTGTGGAACTGCAACGGAGCTATGAAAACAGATGCAGGATTATTCTAGGAGACCTTCAGTGGCAAGGACATCGTCCTCTACACAGAAATCCACCAAAGCCCAGGCACCTACTTACCAGAAGTGAGGGGATATAGATGGGAGACGGCATGCCGCCCTAGAGCCCGAACAAAAGGAGGGACCTGAGGGTCTGGAGGGGTGGCTGTGTTGTATAGGGAGGAGTTACAGCCCATGGTACAAGTCATGCGGAAAGATGAGGAAGCCCAGTTCATGTGGATCCGGATACACACAGATCGCCCCCGAGACATATACATGGCAGTGTGCTATTTCCCACCAGCACACTCCCCATACGCACCACCGAAGGGCGAGTCATCATACCTACCACTGTACGAAGATATCATGCACTACTCCAGCTTGGGGGATGTCATGTTGGCCGGAGACTTCAACGCACGCACAGCACAGAGGCAGACCCCCTTCTTCGAGAGCGAAGACCACATGTACAAAGAGATCGCACCGGAGGAGATAGGACTCAACCGGGCATCACAGGACACAGCTGAATGCACCGAATATGGTGAACACCTACTGGCGTTGGGGGGGCACACGGACTAGCCATCCTCAACGGTCTCGACAGATGGCCCGGGTCGGATGCCCTCACATGCTTCCCACACAAGCACGCGGCCAATTGCATCGGACGGGGGGCACATGGAGCACCCACACAGAAACTGGAAGCAAGCACAGTGGACTATATCCTCCGCCCTCTATCACTTATCCCCGACATCCAATCCTTTAAAATATCACCTCGCCCACTCGCAGTGGCTGCTGACCATGCCTACCTGCAATTTGACATAACCTGCAGGTATGACCTAACCCCCCCCAGCAAGCAACCCCCCAAGATTCCCCAGGTACCACTTTACCAGGCTAACTGCGAGCGCATACTCCGACCATCTCTACTGGAGCCTGCAGGAAATGGACCCCCACGCACCCCTGGAGGAGGTCATAGCACAGTTGGCGAGCACACTCCACACCTCGACTGCCGAATACTTTCCCCACACATCCCCCCACTCCACCCCTCCGAACAAGAATGTCCCACAGAATAGCTGGTACGACGCAGAGTGCAGGGAAACCCAGCTCCGTCTTCAACAAGACGAAGCACGAGGAGTACACACGCATAAACAGGCACGCTTGATCTTCTGTCGTCTAGTGCAACGGAAGAAACGAGCCTACCTCTCCAAAGTGGAACACGAATTCTACCAGCTATTCTTAGGACAGGATAGCAAAGAGGCATGGAAGGCGTTTCAGGAACCCCGAGCCCAGACGCCCATCACCTCCCCGGACACTTGGCACGCATATGCAACCTCACTATACCAAGTACCCAAGCAGCCCCAGCTACCCCGATCCCCCAGGGAGCAAACCCGGATCATCCACATTCTTCAGCACGGGGCGGGTTCGAGACGCCATTGATAGACTCCAAAATGGCCGTGCCCAAGACCACGAAGGCTTGGTAGCAGAGCATTTGACCCATGCCAGAGACATACTGGCACCTCTCCTAGCACACATGTTCAACAGAGCCCTATGCGAAGGCTTCCCTGCCAGCTGGTCAGCCAACACCATAATACCTATCCTGAAGGCCGGAGACCCCATGGTTTCCACGAACTACCGAACAGTCATGGTTGGCCATGTACTACCCAAGCTCTATGGATCCATACTGGACCACGAGCTGAGCAAGTGGGCAGAGCAACACCAACATTGGCTGCCGAAATGCGATGGGGGATACTGGCACTATACGAATCGGTAACGGGCCGAGTTCGGGCACCAGGAGGGCTGTCAAAGGAGATAATCAGCAGCATCGGAGTCAAGCAGGGATGCCCACTCTCACCCACCCTATTTGGCCTCTACATTGATGAGATCTCAGAGTACATAGATAGATTGGGCGAGGAGGGATCGAGCCTGGGAGGGACACTGATACCCATCTTACTATATGCGGACGACATAGTCCTCATCTCCAGCACACCCGAAGGGCTACAGCGCCAACTGGACGCACTACAGGCCTTCTGCCAAGACAACGACCTAACTGTGAACCTGGGGAAAACCAAGGTCATGGTGTTCTACACGTCAACCCAATGGCTCCGACGGTCGGTACCCCCCTTCACATACGGCGGAGAGACAGTGGACGTGGTCCAAAGATACGTCTATCTGGGGATTACATTCTCTAGACCGAGATTTACCCTGAGAAAAGCCACAGAAGATAGACTAACCCGAGGCTATGCAGCCCTCGGGTCAATGGAGAACCAATGTGCCTGCATACAGTTCCAGGAACCCCGGACAAAGCTCTGGCTTTTTGACACCTTGGTCACACCAACCCTCCTGTACGGGGCTCCCATATGGGGGTCCAGTCTCTACCACACGCGGAGGGCCCCACAGGATCAGCAATTGCCTAAGGAGGAGGCCACCTATGAGGGATGGGAGAAGATGGAGAGACCCTTAATACTTATGACCTCACGGATGATCCGAAGCAAGCCCTCCATACCACACGAGATCATCCGCGCAAAGCTGGGGGCACTGCCCCTCGTGGCTAAGGCCCTCTTCCAGACCGTGACCTTCTTGCGCCGAATATGGGACCTGCCCCGGCACCGATACCCCAGACTCGCCCTGAAGTCATCCAAACAGCTAGCAACACAAGGGGACACTGAGTGCTGGTATGCCCGAACAGAGACCTGGCTACGGCTCCATGGCCTGCACATGGACCACCTCCCCCCGCTACAATACAGCCTAGACTGCCCACACCTGGAGCTCAGCGGAGAGGAGGTGAATCACATCATCAGAATGGATATCATCCAGACAGACACAACCAGGACATGGGTGACCCCCATGTCGGAACCAAGAAGGCTTTCTACCGAGAGCACTTCCTGCACATCTCCCCGGATGGCTTCATCACCCGCCCAAGCTACATGGACACACACCTGTCTCACGGGGTCAGAAGTGCCATCGGACAGATCCGCACGTCCTCACACAAACTACGGGTCGAAACGGGCAAATACGGGGCCAACCCCCTCCCCCCAATAGACCGGATCTGTCAACTCTGCCATCTCGAGCCAGAGACAGAGGAACACTATATCTGTAGATGCCCAGGGTACTATGAAATCCGGGGACGCTTCCACTGCCTATTCAGCGAAGGATTCGGATCACTCTCCAAGGTGATGGAATTCAAAGACCAGAGATGCCTGGGGCTCTTTCTACTGGAAATACGACGCCACAGAGACCACCTCCTACGAACCACGGAGCAAAGACAAGGAGCCACCAACCAACGCACACTCAACGAATTCTACCAAATACCAGCTACCCTGCCCACCACCGAGCCCCCACCAGCCCAACCGGCCTCCCGACCCCGGGGGACCACCTTAGAAATAGCCACAGCGAGAGGCAAAGCCCGGCGCCCACGCCCCGCCGGCCCCCATCCCCGCAGAAGACACATGTCGAAGATACAAGGGATACTACGCCGCCATCAGAGGGCCTTGCCCCGCCGCTTTAGTCTCTCCATGCTAGACCGACCCATGCGGGACATCCTAGGATGAACACCCCAGGAGCAGTTCCACACCGCACTGGGAGTACCTCTAGATTGTATCTAGTCTAGATATCATTTTGTACCTACTCAATTTAGTTCAACATAGCATAAACGTTAGCTTCACTGGGACTTTTGAAACCTCCCAGACATTTTGTATGCAACATTTTGGTCTCATACGCCAACTTGGCTTGTTGTAGACGTTAATATAACTTTCTTTCTTTCTTCTCTCTCTTAATGGTTTACTAACATACATAGATTTTTACTTGCATTCCTGAATATTTTTTATGCTTCCCTTAACTGCTTGTTGTTAAATGTCCAACCTTTGAAGATCAATTTTCCCTTGCCAAGTCTCAATTTCTAGGTTAGAATTTAACCTTTAATTCATGTTAGCATACCTTGGAATACATCAAGTCCTACTTTACTGATTGTACGGAGTAGTTTCTTTTTGCACATTGCTAAATATACATAATCTATCTTACAATATGATCTACTATGCCACAATCCATATCTTTAAAAACATGATAGATTTATTTTTGAAACTACCTGGGTAGAATGCCATCGATGTGAAGAAGGATGCAAATTAGTCCAACTCACACCATTGGACATGCAAATATTGTGGTAAACCCTACATAAGTGGGGTCATTCAACCTCAACACCTTTCAAAGAACAAGAAACAAGTTGCTCCATGCAAAGAGATTCCCCACAATATCTCGCTGAGATTCTCACCTTTCGTAGAGTAGGCACACGTTGACATTGATGTCCACCCATCATGAAGCCTCAAATATTGACTTATCTTCCACTAACACCTCCACCTTTGGTGATGCCCAATCAGCACCCATATCCACTCTGACAAAAGGCAAAGGATAGCATCTCATGCACAATAGTAGAGGCAATCCACCCTCTCCAAAGCCCCAATAACATGAGAGAGTTGGTTGTCTTTCTTAGAGAAATGCAACTGCTTGGGGACATTGAGATTGCATGCACCATTATTGAGTGCAAGCTCACATTCAATGTCCTCAAGCAAGAGCAATAGAAGAAGATGGTAACAGCAATCACAAATGTGGGTCCATGTGAGGGATGGACCAGCATTTTCTACAAGGACACGAGGACGAACAAGCTGGGTGAAGAGAAGGGGAGAATTGATATAGCCCTCGACCATGTCCGATCAGCATAGACGAAGTACAAATGCTCCCAAAGGATGGAGTGACTGAAAGAAATGATGGACACATTCATCTAGATTCTACCACCATAGTAGACAAGCCATCTTTGATGTATGGATTCTCATTTGTTACTTGCTTAACCTTGAATATTTATGTACTCTAATTTCAATATTTTGCATGATGATTCTTCGCCCACACTCCCCCAAGCATATGCTGCCAGCACCACGTCTGCTGCCTGCTGCATGGCCACCTTCCTCTGGCCGGTGCTGCCTGCCCAAATCCTGTAGCCTACTGCATGATACCTGTCCTACTTTGGGCATGCAGCTGCCCCCAGTCACAGTCTGGGCCTGCATCCAACAACCCCTTGATCACTACCCTGCTACCTCTACACTAGCCTTCCACCACCACACCATGACTCCTCTCTCTCTCTTTTTCATAATGGGTTATGTCAAATTACATGAGGAATACAAAAGTCATGGCAAAGGAGCAGAGGAAATTGCCATATACAAAGAAACCAAGTCCTCCCCAGTGAGAATATCAGCATGCTGAATGAGATCTAACTACCAATATAGAAGGCCCTTGAGCCTAGATATATGTCCCTGGACACCAGAGGCTGAATCAAAAACAAGCGCATTCTGGACGACCCAGTTATGGCAACATCCCCAAAATTGAGAAAATGGAACAATATCTTCAGCGCAAGAGTGGGAAATTTTTCCTTAGCACAGACCCTGTTAGTGGAGTATAGAGATGGCCCAACTACAACTCTCCAAATATCAGACAGGAAGGACAAGATTCTTTTGGCCACGGGGCATGAAATAAATATGTGGTGAGAAGATTCCACACTCGTAATCCAAAAGAATGTCCCCCCCCCCCCCCCAACAATGAAGTGGCTACCCTAGCAGTAAATAAATCTATGGTGAGAAGATTCCACGCTCGTAATGCAAAAGAATGTTTTTTTCCCCCCCACAATGAAGTGGCTACCCTAGCAGTAAGCCACTTGTTTTAACCCGTTCTCTCTCTTTTTTTTCGTGAATAAGAGTATATTAATGTATGGAAATATTTACATCAGGCCTTCAGGCCAACCAAACAGGAAGGAAACAACTGTAATGAAGCCATCAGGCTATCAGAACAACCTTCTACATGAGTACCACAAAGAGATCACACAGAAAGGACAGCAGGAGTAGAGCAAACAATAGCCAGCCAGGGAGCAGCAATGTCAGGAAGAACCAGGTCAGCTGATATCATAGAAGAGATCTGCCATAGCACTAAACCACGAACACGGGCCACATGACCATGGATGCCTGATACCGAATCAAAAATAAAGGCACTACGAGTACACCAAATATGCCATAGGGCTGTCCATCTAAGGAAATGGAAAAGGCAAGAATAATCTGAATGCAAAGAAGATATAGAGGGCATGTTTCCCACAATCCATGAACAAGCAAGCATCCGATGTGTTGTCGCTGAAGACCACACGTGGGAAATAAAACTCCAAATCTGTCGAGCAACAGGGCAAGAGACAAAAACATGAAGCAATGTCTCATCACGTGTAGTGCAGAATACACAACGACCAACAGAAATCTTTCGGGCACATAGCACATCCCCAATTGGAAGACCCCCAATGAGCAACCTCCACACAAACACTTTACCCTGATATGGAACCTTAGATTTCCAAAGTTGGATAAATCTTTCTTGCCATTTCTTTTTACTATCCCGGATATGCCATGATTTATTAACCTTCCTAGTGACCCATTTCTTGGCCTCCACCATCTGAAGATATATCTAATTAGTTGACCTCTTCTTGAAATCATCAAGAAGCACAAACATCCAGTCACACCATGGTTGCAATGGTTGTAATGCAGGCAAGGGAGAGATCCTCTAAAGTCTGTTCTATATGGACGACCAAATGTCACTATATCCACAAGGCACCCGGAAGTACTGACGAATACGCCTGAAAGAATAAAGATGAGGCTGCCCAGGAATAACACCATCAAGGACAGTCTGCAACCCCAAACGAGCTATCCGATTAAACTTGTCCCTCTGCAAATCTTTATCCGTCCAATCCAACAACTTGGAGGAGACCAATACTTCTGCTTGCAGCGAATTCTCCTCCTTATGACTATCAGAAGGGTGCCAAACTGCAAAACATAACATCTCCTGCCAAGATACAATCAAATAAGAAAGGAGAAAAGACTAAGAGACCTTAATAGGCCTCAAGGAATTGAGCACATGCCACCAAGAGGCATGAATAACCATGCTACCATGAGATATGCCAGTCTTTTCTATGAAAATTTTAGCAATATTTGACCAAGGATGACTCTGTACACACAGGGCTTGCAAAAGGGTTAGCCTCAAAGTAGCCATATGCAAGTTAACATCCAACAAAGCTGCACCCCCCATCCTTTTCGAAGTAGTCACATGCTGCAACGAAATCCACACCTCTCCCAAACGATTGCCTTTCTTTTTCCACAACATGAATCTGATAGGCTGAACCAATTCCAAAAGGGACTTCTTAGTCCAAGGAAGCAATGGCAGAAAAAACGAAATCATACTGATCATAATACACACCTCTCCCAAACGACATCATGCTGCGACAAAATCCACACCTCTCCCAAACGATTGCCTTTCTTTTTCCACAACATGAATCTGATAGGCTAAACCAATTCCAAAAGGGACTTCTTAGTCCAAGGAAGCAATGGCAGAAAAAACAAAATCATACTGATCATAATACACTGAGCAACTTTAAGTCTGACATGTAGAGGCCAGCCTTGAGATTTCTAGTACATAAACCTATCATGAATCTGGGAGTCCATCCAATCCAACAAGGCACGAGGGGCTACCTCCACACCAATACGATATCCCAAGTGTCTAGTTATATTTCCCTTTGAGATCACAATACCACGCTAGCCCAATGCTACAGATCATTCTCCGTACAAGAGAGAAGAGTAGATTTCTGAGTATTAATATGAAGACCCAATGCCAAAGCAAAAAGATTCCACGCCACCATTGCCCGATGAACATTAGTGCGATCCGCCTTGAGAAACATAAAAGAATCGTCTGTCAAAGATTGACCCACAAGTTGGGTACCACAAGGAAGAGACAAGCCAACTATCTCACCTTGATCAGCCAACTTATCCAACAATGAGAGCATCGGGTGAGTGACTAAAGCAAACAGCAAAGGGCTGACAGGGCAGCCTTGCCGAAGAGACCGGGATAAGGCAATTTCCTCTATGATCCCTCCACTAAGTGCAATACGAGCCATAGCACCCTAATTAATGGTATCTACAAGTTGAAGCAAAGCTGTCAATGACTCTAGGAAGAGGAGTTTTACCTCCTCCCATGCCAGGAATGGGATACCCACCAAATGCAGTCCCAGGGACAGTTCCCTACTCCTATTCCCATATGCAAACGGTGCCGCAATATAATGCACCTAACCCACTGTGGTCACCACAGACAACAGTGCCTCAAATGATGGTTCAATCACAACAACAGTGGCCTCAAATAGTTCCTCCAATGGCGACTCAACAACAGGGGAATCCTACCAACTAGAATCAACAACCCCAAGTCTCAACAGGAGCTTTGAATCAGAACCAGAACAGAGGACCCTTTGGATCGACCCAACCAGTGTATGCAGTAATTACAGAAGCTTCCAATCCTTCGAGGCAAGTGGGACAGTACTTCTTCCACTTCATCTTTTGAAATATTAGCCTCCATTAAGTCCACCCATTCGGGTTTGACCTGATTACTAACCAACCCACAAATATATCTACGAGTAGAATGAATAGCATCAGAAAGAATCTCTTGCGGACCAAATAAGGATCTATAAAATTCAACACTCATCTGAATGATGGAAGCAAGATTGGTCACCATAATACCTTGTCCATCCATTAAACGCACTATATTTTCCCGGGCATATTTCCGGTGCAGACGAGCAAAAAATTGAAGGAATTGACAGTTATTGTCGTGTAAAGCTTCAGCCCTGGCCAGCAATTTGTATTTTGCATATTCCTCTTCCTGAAGAGATTGAACCCCACCTTTCAACCATTCAATGCATGTGAGCAAGTCATCATTCTAATCTCTTGCCTAACATAGTGACAATGAATGAGCCAATAAAGATTGAGCATGCTGCAATTCAGCTCGTAAAGAGGAAGCATGCTGAATACCATATTGTCTAGAAAACGCTCGGGCATTGTCCCTAAAAACCGTCCATGCATCCATCCCTCCAGATAGGACCCTCAAGCTAAAAGAAGCAATCAATTGCTGAACACCATCCGAAAACTGATTTTGTTGCAGAAAAGATTGATTAAAACGAAGAGGCAAACGAGCAAGAAGAGCCTTAAAAGCATTAACAGGTTTGTGACTCATTTCCAAGACCAAAGGGCAATGATCTGACAAGACGTGCTATCTTTCCACCCACATGTCAATGACTACAGGAAGAAAAGAATCAGATTGGCAAATGTAGATCCTATCCAATCTGGACCCAGGTATTTAGATGCTGAAAAGAACGATAAGTATATCCTGATTGTGATGGATACATCTAGGACCATGTGTCCTGTTTCAAAGACACAACTGCAAGAGCATCCCAAGCCTGTCTCTCAAGGGCATCCATGACTGAATGCGAAGAAGTTGCTTGATTTCCAAAAACACATGCATTAAAATCACCCATGACAAAGCCTTGATGAGCCATGGCAAGGCAGTGCAAGTCATCCCAAAGTTGACAACATTCTCTTGCAGTAGAAGGTGCATATACGCCCACCAACCACAAAACCTCTCCCTCATAAAGTATTTCCAGAATCAAAAATCGGCCGCAAGGGTCCTGAGAAGCCAACGATGGTTGCAAGGAAGATTTGACAACCAACATAACTCCAGATTTATGCTCAATTTCTAGCTAACACAACTTTCCACAACCGATACTGCTTACTGCCCGAAGAAATACCTTTCACATTCCACAAGGCGATTCGCATGATAAATCACAAATGAGACAAACTACTGAACCACCGCTTTCCCTTTCCCTTTTATATCAATGGCTTTAGCTGCTTGGAATCTCTCCATTTCACTTCGAATTACATCTACAAGATCTACCCTCTATAAACCAACAATCGAAGTACAGGAAGGAAACTGTTGTTGCTGTGAACGGAGAACATCTTGAGGAGGCGCAAGCCTCCCACGCGCATCAAAGCGCAAAGCAAGATCAGAAGACCTTTTATCATCCACTGTCGGTGTATGTGAAGATTGAGATTTCATATAAAACCCCCTACCTCTGTGTTGAAAGGTCTGAGTGATTGGATGCGACGATGGATGGGCAAGAGTCAAACGAGAATCCTATCTCGCCTTACTTCTAACCACAGTGACCCAAGAATCCTACTAAGGGAACAAATTCCACCCAACCGCAAGCGACGCATGCTCCACACCAACTTGGAACGTCCTTTTTTCCATCATCGCGACCATGTTGGGGAAGCTGCTCAAGATCAGCTTCTGGCTCCTAAAGCATCTGCTGAGGATGGTGGTCTTGCATAACCATATCAGGATCCATAGAGCCCTGCAATACCTCACGATTTTTGTTGCATTCAAAAATGAGATGGCCCAATTGGCCACATCTGAAGCAATGTCCAGCAAAAGTACCCCATTTCAACTCATATACCAACATTTACAGCCTTGGAACCTCAAAGTGTATTTTGGTCGGGCGAGGTTTCCCTGTATCCCAAAGCAAACCCATTCTCTCTCTCTCTCTCTCTTTTTTTTTTCGTAAAAGGTAATTGTATTAATTACGAAGAAGGTACAAGTTTTCATGATTACAAGATACACGATGGGTCTACCCCATCGTGTGTAAAGAGGACACTATCTCTTTACAAGAACCAGATGACCTAAGAGTTACAAAGGCATGGCAAAGACGCAGACGAAATTGCCATATGCCAGGGATGTAAGTCCTCCCAAGAGAGCATGTCAGAGTGTCGGAGAAGATCTATCTGCCAGTACAAGAGACCCTTAAGCCTAGCAATATGCTGCTGAACATTATAGGCGGAATCAAAAAGAAAAGCATTCCGAATGGTCCAGTTATGCCAACAGCCCCAATATCGTAGAAAGTGAAACATGATCTTCATATGTGGCTGTGTCGGTGTGGGGTATTTGAGCTGCACAAAAACCCAATCAAACGGACGTAGCGATAAACCAACCACCGCTCGCCATCCCAAGAGAGCATGTCAGAGTGTCGGAGAAGATCTATATGCCAGTACAAGAGACCCTTAAGCCTAGCAATATGCCGCTGAACATTATAGGCGGAATCAAAAAGAAAAGCATTCCGAAAGGTCCAGTTATGCCAACAGCCCCAATATCGTAGAAAGTGAAACATGATCTTCATATGTGGCTGTGTCGGTGTGGGGTATTTGGGCTGCACAAAAACCCAATCAAACGGACGTAGCGATAAACCAACCACCGCTCGCCAAATGGCTAACAAGAATGACCAGATTTTCTTAGCGATGGGGCAAGAAATAAATCGGTGACGGGCGGATTCCACACTGGTGGTGCAAAAGAAACAGTTGCCGTTGGAGATTCGGCGCTTGGAAAGGGTTGAAGCAAGCGGAAGACCACCAATCATCATCCTCCAAAGAAAGACCTTATATTTGAAGGGTGTCTTGTTCAACCAGCCGTCCATCACAGTTGCCCTCCACCATGACCGGGATTTACCCAATCCCCATAGAGTATTAGCTTTAGTAACCAGCCATTGATGATCTTTAATCAGAAGATGATACACCTGGTTAGCTGAAGCCTTTTCTAAATTCAGTCGGCCTGCCAAGTCCCAGTCCTGCCAGGGACGATCCGAAGCAAGGGCAGGAAAGGGGTGTCTGCTCTCGAGCACCATCGAAAGCTGTTCCCATAAATGCCTATATCCATGAGGAATCCTGAAAAGCCTCCTAGCTGTACGAAAGGATATAAAGACATTGCGACTGGCAAGGGTGGCATCCGCGACTGAAGTTAATCCCAAACGTGCCATGCGATTGAATTTTGGTCGAAGCTCATGTTTACCTTCCCACGAAAGCAACCGCGAGACCGCCAATAATTCCAATTGAAAAGAATTAGTAGCCAGGCGATTCTCTGCTGGATGCCACTGAGCCTTCCGAAGGACCAGTCTCTAGGAACATACCAAATGGGAAAGCAGTGATGAAGAAGGACTGGAGAACCGAGAATCGGCATTAAGAACATGCTACCAAGAACTCCGGATTTGGGTATTACCATGTAGAAGCCCGTGATCCTCTAGAAAATAACGGGCTATAAGGACCCACAGATGATGATCGAGCACATGGCGCGGAAAAGAGACCAACGGAGTGCCAGCATATGAGTTTGGGCATCTAAAATAGCCCCTCCACCCATGCGTTTGGGGGTACACGCATGCGACCAAGAAATCCAGGAAATGCCTACGTGCAGGGAATCCTTCTTCCATAACATGAAACGAATACACTAAGTAAGAGCATTCAGTGTAGTAGCAGTCCAGGGCAGCAATGGCAAGAAGTATATGAGCATTGGCAACATAATTGTCTGGGCTACTTTGAGGCAAACATGGAAGGGCCAGGCCTGAGACTTCCAATACAGAAACTTAGCTGACAGTTTCTGTGAAATCCACTGTAGTAGCTGCTTTGGGGGAACATCAACACCCAAAGGGTACCCAAGATACCTGACAATGGAGCCACGGGGAATAACCATACCCTGCCAGTCCAATGACTGCAAATCCGACTACATGCAGCTGAGAATGGCTGATTTCAAAGCATTCATGCGAAGACCGGAAGCTTGACCAAAGAGAGCTCAAACATCTCATGCTTTGCAAAGGTTATCCTTGTCCGCACACAGGATCATAAAGCTGTCATCAGCCAAGGATTGACTAATGAACTGCTGTCCAGAAGGAAGCGACAATCCAGCCAACTAAGTAGAAGCTGTCATATGAGATAACATCGAAAGAATTGAATGAGTCGCAAGGGCAAAGAAGAGAGGACTCAAAGGGCACCCCTGTCTGACAGAGCGGGCAAGCACAAATGGCTCGGTAACGTCTCCATTCAGCATGACTCGCGAAGACGCCGCAGCACTGATGGTGTAAATCAAACGAGACATCCGAGCACCAAAGCCCATAATAGACATAAGTTCTGCAATGAAAGACCAGTCCAGATAATCAAAAGCCTTTTCCAGGTCCAATTGAATCAGTACAACCTCCTGATTAGAATGTTTTGCATAATCAATCGCCAGTTGCGCATTTAATACATTGTGCAGAATGTTTCGGCCCTTAATGAATCCATATTGGAGAGGATGCACAATGGCAGGAATATGCTTATGGAGCCAATTCGCCATTACTTTGGAAAAGATTTTATACATAGAACCCATCAAAGAAATTGGGCGCCAATGTTTCAACATAGACGGCGAAGGAACTTTTGGAAGCAGTTTAATAAGCCCTTCTTTCCAGGAGGAAGGCATGATCCCCGTTTCCCACACCTGCTGAAACAGAGCCGTCAATGGTTTCGCCAGTTGGGTAGCAAAAACCTCAAAGAACTCATTGGTGAGACCATCCCAGCCAAGACTTTTATCCTTGGGCAAGTGTAACAAAACATCCATAACCTCCGCCTCACAAATATATGTCTCCATAGTAGCTTGCATGTCCTGCGGAACCTGATTGCGGACCAGATCATTAAAAACTGAACGGGCATGAGTAATTTGGCCTGAAGGGGAAGAAGTGGAACCAAGAAGGTCGATGAAATAATTCCTACACATATTCACAATAGTCTGCGGATCAAGGACCATTTGACCTTCTGCATCCTGGAGTCTAGTCATATTCTCTCGAGCAGGAGAGGCATGGAGAGCTCAAAAGAACTTATGAGTCTCATAAGCACTATCTTGCAAAGTCTCCGTCAGATGTTGCAATTTGGCTTGCTGATAAGATTTCAACCGAAACTCTTTAATAAGATCGGCCACACGCATTGCCAGTGACAGCAGAAATTCATCATCTGGAGTGTCCACCAGCAATGAACGAACCAAAGCCAACAGGTCCTCCGCTGCTTTTCGACGCCGGCGACAAAGAGATGCATGATGGATCCCATACTGCCGAGCAATCCGCTGCACATTAGAAAGCAATCGTTCAAACGAAGCAGTGCCCTGAGAGGAGAAGTCCAATAAGAATCTATCAATCAATTGCTGCATGTAGCCCTGAAAGATTGCATGCTTCAATAAGACGACTTGAAACGCAAAGGAAGTTTCTCCAGAAATTGCTTATAAGGTGCAATGGGTTGTGCAAGCAGCTCAAGCTGTAGAGGGAAATGGTCCGACAAGGCATATTGCTGCAACACTTTCATTTCGAGCATCTCAAGAAGGAAATCATCATTATGCATGATGTATATACGGTCCAACTGCGACCATGTTGTTGCATACTGGGCAGAATGGTAAGTAAACCCTGTAGAAGAAGGGTGTAGCCAAGACCAGAGATCTTGCTTAAGAACGGCAAGAGCCAACTCATGCCACATACGACTTTCCGGCGCGTCCATTACCGAATGCTCCGATGTGGACTGCGAAGAATCGACATACATATTGAAATCCCCCATCAAAAAACCCCGTCTGCCAAGTATCAAGGAAATCTGCAAGGTATGCCAAAGCTCCCGGCGAGATAAAGGATCATTCGAAGCATAGAGCCCAAGTAACCATAAGATCTCTCCTTCGAATAAAATTTCAATCACCACAAAGCGGCCATGTACATCATTTTTAATAAGAGCAGGCTGATATTTTTCATGGACAATCATGAGCACACCAGAATAATGCATGGCATGTGTCCCTGCATAGAACAAACGAAAGCCATGGCAATCCACCACTTTTCCTGCTTCTCCGTGACTCTTGTGCTCAACAGCACACAAAACATCCCACTGATTCTCATACAAGACAATCCACATGGCATATTGCTTGTGGCGAGAACAAATTCCTCGCACATTACACGTGGCTATTTTCATGTATATTCAAAAAGAAAATCAGGTACAAGGCACGGCTTGCCTCGATTTGACCTTTTCTGCAAGAATGTCCAAGACTCCCTCGTCCAAAAAATCAGCTAACACAGCAAAAGAGTTCGGAAGACCAGATTTGGAGCTAGACGGCATATCCGCTGTCTTGGGGATGGAACGGGGATAACGACGATCCCGTGGGGTAATGACGTTACCTCTAGAATCAAAAGCCAGCTTAGCAGGTGGACCCTTTGGACCATCCGAATACACTCTCCTTGTGGGCTGTTGACGGGGAGCAGCGGAAACCATAGCAGGAGCAGAGTGTTCTGAAGACATCTCTTTCCTGCGCATATAAGTATGCATGGAATCTTGTGAGGCAGTCGGCATAGTATCCACCATGCCAGCAACAGGCCTGTTGCCTTTTTTCCCGCGTACATCGATCCAGTCATTGGCACGGGAATCCAAACCCGAAACCTGTTGTTTACCTTTATCCAACACTTTAGATGGCTGGGTGGCATCCTGCGACGGAGCATCACACACCATATCTTCCATGGACAACGCAACATGCTCAGGTTCTGAAGTGTGGGGCTTCTCTGGGCATTCGGCCATAAAATGGCCCAATTTACCACACGAAAAGCAATGTCCTGCAAAGTTGCCCCATTTCAAACGAAAGTGTAAAGGATGCATGCCGGAACAATTAAGACGTAACCACACAGGCCTTTTCCTATAGCAGTGTCCCATAACATACACAAACGGTTACGATTAACAGCCCTCAGGCTTGGGGGTACCAGAACAGTGCCCACAGCGGCCATGGCGTCCTTTAACAGTGGCCAATAGACAGCCGGACAGTTTTCCACTTCAACCCAGACACGGCATTCACGTTGCAACAGACGCTGAAAATCCGCCATTGGGCGCCATGGCACAACATGGACCAAACGGCGATCTAAGAACAAAGGCAGTTTAGACAGGAGAGCAGCACAGTGCGTCTCGGATTTCAACAGCACCTCAAAAAAGCCTCGAGGCCCAACAAAAATCTCTTCCACACATTCCCCTTGTAACAGACTGTGCAGCCACTGGCGAATACGGGAAAGCTATGGGATCCGACCAGTGAAGAAGAGAATCACGGCGCGTTCATAGAACACTGAAAAGGAGCGCAAGACATTTTTCGGGTCCACAGTGGCATCCAGAACATCTTCAGTTGCAGAATCAGAAAAGACTTCCTGATTATGTTAAACATAATCGCCAAGCAGAGTGTTGGCAAAATCCAGCAAATGCTCCCAGTCAGCCTCCTGAGAGTCCACAGAATCAGAAGCAACCTAAGCATAGGAACGATCCTGATGATCCATTGTCTCTTCCGAAGTATGCTTGGTGCGTTTGCCCGCAGGCTGGAAGTCACGACCAGGGGGCATCTCTTTTGTGCACGGAACGATATCCTCTGGTTCCTCGGTATCCGAATCCGGACCAAGAGCTGCCACCGTTTGGTCTATAAAAGCCAGATCCAGACCAGCCATATTGTATCACTGCGTATGCCGGTTAGAGGCCAAGTGAAGAGCTGCACTCTCTCTCTCTCTCTTTATCTTTGTACAGATCAGTGGGCACTCTGGCTGAGACGCTGTCTCTCTGACAATTGACGGACGTAGGGTTTCACGGCAGCTGGACGCCTCGGCAGAAAAGGACACGCACAGGCAGGCGGAGCCGCAAACAGCAGCACAGACGAAGGCAGCGGGGCGACTGGTGACGTGGCAGCGCGATTGGGCAGAGGACACGACGGGACAGGCGGCGGGACACGGGACAGAAGGCGGAACAGGAGACGACGGCGCTCTGACAGGCGGCAGGACACGGGACAGAAGGCGGGATACGGGACAGGGGGCGGAACAGGAGACGGCGGCGCTCCGGACTGGGACAGACGAAGACAAAGGCCCACGGGCCTGAAAGGCGACGACAGGGATCCCCGCCCTCAGCGCAGACTAGTGGCGAGCGACGGATGGTGAAAGAGGGGCGGCGGCAGGTCGCGACCAGGAAGTGCCATCGCCCGACAGTTCTCTCTCTCTCTCTCTCTCTTTTTTTTTCTTTTTCTTTTTTCCGTAAAAGCTCTCTCTCTCTCTCTCTCTCTCTCTCTCTCTCTCTCTCTCTCTCTCTCTCTCTCTCTCTCTCTCTTTTTTTTCGTAAAAGGTAATTGTATTAATTACGAAAAAAAGTACATGATTACTTGATTACAAGATACATGACGACAATCTAAGTCTCTCTCTCTCTCTCTCTCTCTCTCTCTCTCTCTCTCTCTCTCTCTCTCTCTCTCTCTCTCTCTCTCTCTCTCTCTCTCTCTCTCTCTCTCTCCGGGGCCGTGGACCAACTGGTGGCCCCAACCTGGGGAGTCACCCTAGACACAGATCCACAAGTAATGTGATATATATCTATGTAGGTATGTGAGTCTTGTAGGTTTAAGACTCTGAAGTGTGCTCTAGGAAGTCGGTCCTCTTTGGGGAACTGGAATGTGGTAGGTGGCTCTAGAGGATCCACCAAATGAAGATTAACATATGGTGTGTAAGAAAGCAGCAACGTGCCTGGTTCAGGCTTCCCCAATGATCACCCCCATCATAGTGAAAACATCATCCAAAGAGAAACAGAATCTCTGAAAACCCATTTGGCCCCTGCACCAACAGCCATTTCTCCCTGTGGATCTATGCTTTAAAAACTTATAGAAAGAACTGAAAGACGCAAGCAAAAGGAGAGCTTTGCAGGGAAAGTTATTGTTTTGTTTATTTTAGCTCGATGAAAAACTATTGCTCTTGACAAAACACGTCAAATACACATCCCATGCCAGAAGTAGGTGTTGCCACACACACCTTGTAATCCAATCTGTCGAATACACTTCCTCAGATCTCGCTTGACAATTTTAACCTTAACATACTTTCTGGAATGTAACAGCCAAACCCTTGCCATCTCTTAATCCAACAACAACAAAGCTGTCTACAAATTTGTAATCAAACACATTACCACACTTTGTGATGTTCCATTGAGACAATTTAATGAGCAAAAGGACAGGTCACAAGACCAATGCAAAGATGCTATTTGTTGCTTTGACAAGGTAACCTATTGGGAGAATCTGCAAAAGGCCTCAAAATACTGTTACAAAAACCCACCTTTTCTAGGTTCATCCTAACATCTGCTCCTCATTTGAGGTTGCATGATTTTCATTGCTAACTGAAACCGGATTGCTCATGCAAATTAACAACCAAAAAGAATGTTCACTTAAAGCACAAAAATGAAAGAACAAAACCGGTACAAAATAGTATAATTAGCAACCAGACTATCAATAAGCTCTTTGAGCCATGCAGATGATAGAATTCAGAATCAAACTAAGAATTGAAACATATACAAATGTGGTTAATATTGAACCAAATAAAAGATTTTAACACCTAAACCATTTCACAATTAGATGTCATCTTAGCACCTGGATGGTCAAGATCCAATAGATTAACAATCATATATCTCCTTGGAAAAACAAAGTAATAAATTTATTACCGCACTTATCTAACGAGCAGTTAACACTCAATGGTTGGAAGCATTGCTTGACAAATAAAGCTGTTCCCCCATACTTAGTGTCAGCTAAAGACCACCAAACTCTGTAATTGTTAAAAGGTGAACGTGACAGGATCCGCATCATAACCTATGAAATGCACACATATTTAATTGACATTTAGATATAAACAGAACTCATAATCAGACAGTTATATGTTATTTCAAAACAGAAATCATGTTGCGAGCTTTGTAAAGTGTGAAGCGGCAAATATGAGTAGAATTGGAAATAGAAAAATCACAAACAACTTGCTAATGCACCTTGAAACCTTCATGACCAGGTGGAAATGATCCAATCAAGCAAATGCCATATAAAAGCAATGTTTATTGACTTGCATAAGACCCTTGTGAAAGGCATGTTTCTTGACTTGCATAAGGCATGTTGTCACCAGCCATGACCAACAGAGACCTAGTAATGCTTATTGTAGTAACATAAAATCCCACTGCTACAAATTTACTGCTAATCAATTACAAACCTGTTCACCAACTGTATTCAGTAAAAACAGCCCCCAAAGCACCATATTTAACAACTTTCCAGTTTAAGTTTTGGTGAAACAAATGGCCACACAGACTCCATAAAAAGGGGCCAAAGGGGACAGCCACACAGCCCACACTTCATGCCCATTGATCCCATCTAATCATTCAGCGCCAACAATATTATCATGTCTCCTGATCAGCAAACAGCCTCCAAGAAGTTTCAGCCTGCCAGGCCTTCCACAACTGCTCCAAACCTGCCACACTGCTGTTCTAGCCTCAAATATATCTGCCACATCATCCCGAAGCACCAACAATATTATCATCTCTCCTGATCAGCAAACAGCCTCCAAGAAATTTCAGCCTGCCATGAAAGTCTAGGCCTTCCACAACTGCTCCAAACGTGCCACACTGCTGTTCTAGCCTCAAATGTATCTGCCACATCATCCCAACTGCTACTGCAACATCTTTCGAGCTTACCAGAGGTTCCAGCCCCAAACACAGCATCCTGCTACCTTAGACTGCTTCATCAACTAGAGTACTTTGCTGCCCACGCTGCTGCCTGCAGCAAAAACATAGCATCCTTCTGCGCTAAATGCAGCCTGTGTCGCCAAACCTTGTGCTGCCTGGGCAATAGACTGTAGCCTAAACACACTTCATCATCATCATCAGCATCCATCCTCATAGTTGGGCACCAAGTGTTAGTCTGGCTATTACATCCAAGATCAGTACGAGCCACAGCATACTCCACCCTGTTGTTCCTGATGTCATCAGACTCTGTGTATGGCACAAACACTAGGACTAACTATATTGTCCTAAAAAACCGTAGCCCTAAGCCTAATAATTATCCTGACTGTCGTAAGTGACAGTTACTCTGCCTAGGAGGCCCATACCAAGGCACAAAGGGCATTATTGAGGAGCCCATGAGATGGCCAACAAATTCCCCTCCATGGTATGACCGATAAATCTAGGAAAATATACCAAGACCTAGACATATATAAGGTCATTGTTGCACAAGTTCATCCATATGATCTAGCAACCTATGATTGTGCAAAAATGACAAATCAAGTTACAAATGGAATCAAGTTCAAAGCTTGCGGAAAATCCTGGAACTCTAGTCGAGGAAGAGCCTTCATAAACAAATCTACCAAGAATCTTCAATGAGTAGAAAAGTCAATGATGTGTTTGCTTTCAATATGCTTTGTGTGGGCTTGGAATAATGAATTCTATGCAATGGCTAAAGCACTTTGAAGAATCAATGGTCAAAGATATCTAGTCAATTAAGATATGCAAGTAACTTGCAGAGCCAAAACACACTCCATTGTAGCTGTACAAGTTGCTCAATACTCAGCTTCACAACTAGAAATAGCAATTATAGTCTACTTGTTGAACCAAAAAATAAGAGACGTACCCAACATAAAACAGTTGCCAATGTGAGAGGCACAACCAATCACTGTAAATCCATATGTAGTAAGTGAAGCATGAACTTTATAGAAAAGGCCTAAATCTTGGGTGCCTTTAAGGTGTCTAAGAACACATTACACTACCCATCGATGATAAACAAAAGGACTGTGCATAAATTTGCTCAGCTGGGATACTACAAATTGAAGATTTGATTTGGTGTGACATAAATAATTGAGAGATTCAATGGCCTCATGATAAAGAGTGTCAAAAGACCAACTCCATTCATCGGATGACAAACGAAAACTGGGCTTTAAGGGTTAGCAATCATGTGTCTCTTGCACAATCATCTACCTCGAGAGCCTCAATTTGAGTCAAATGAGGACATTACAAATCCCTGAATTACCCCTTGATTCTATGCCATTCGAGCAAAAATTGGTGTGAAGATATGCTAGGATTTGCATTGAGGAAACACAACATGTACAACCAAGATTGAAACACAAAGACTCAAATAGTGACTAGCAAAACTCAAACCCTAAACCCAAATGCAAAACGCAAAACTCAAACACAGAGAGAAGAAACTCTAAAGTGAATGAATGCTATAAATGAATGTAAGAGTGTACACAATGCCCAAGGGCAAAGTAATGGAGTGTCAAAGAGTGACATCCACCGGAGACAGATCCCAAGTGCTGTGACCACCAATCGGAGTGCGATAGAGTGCTGAATAATGAAGGCCAACAGGCTGGTCACCAAAATACAACAGTCGGAGACTGAATGTAGTAATGTACCACTAGAAAAGGCTGAAAACAGATCGACTAAGGTAGAGAATTTTCAAGTGACAACATTAGAGGTGTATGTTGATGTAGGTGGCCTGATGGATAGCAAAAATGCAAGTACTGCAATAGTCCCTACTGGGAGAGATGGCAACAGCCTGTCGCCTGGCACCAAATGCTGAAAACGCAAATTGATCAAATACTATGATGACGCAATAGATGGAGAGCTCCAAACAACAAGGCGATAGCTGAAAACCGCCTAAGGCTGGATAGTGATGGGCTACAGTCGATGATGGTTGGGCAACATATGGTAGGTGGCTAAAGGCTGAAATCTACACATTAGAGTGAGAAACCTGCACAAAAGGATAAGGCTGAATGGTGGGCAGCCTATCTATTTATAAACATTGAAGGATGTTGAAGGATGCCCCAAAAAATTAGGGTTTTGGGAAGCCACTAAAACTGTCTCGAACCACGCACCAGTTTTGTGCTTTTCATTAATTAAGCGTGTTTTGGGGCTCTTTAAATATGCTAATCAACTGTAAAGCATGTTTTAGCTCAACACCCCTCTCAAGCCCAAAACTAAGCCAAAAGGAGAGGCCAGCAATATTTACCCCAAGGCGTCCCATCCCAAACCAGCCAGGGCATCGAATAAAGAGTCCATGGTCCAATGGCCTACCAAGACTACAAAGGCAATGGTTATCTCACCAAGGGAGTCCAAGTAGTCAGCCCAAACAAGACAAGGCATCGAACAAAGGGTGCTTGTTGGCTACCCAGCGGCCTACCACGCCCTACAAAGGCGAATGGAACCACATTGGACCTTTTTTTTTTTTTTTTTTTTTGTGTTTTTTTATGATAGTTTTTGTTTGGAAAGTTAATTTGAAGGGTAGCGGCCAATTAAGTAACAATGATCCAGAAGATGGGAGTAGGGATAGTACGCCTAACACATCACAAAACAATACAAGCCTACCCATCCACCTCAAGGATGTCAATGACGAGAAAAAGATGATGAAGTATCATGTGAAGGAGGGTGATGTAATCCGCCGGTGGAAATAGCTTAGAATCTATCCAGTGGTGCTCAACACAATGGGATGCATAAAATGCTACATGCTGAAGAATGCTCATACAATAGTTCACTTGCCCAAGCGCCCTTTACAAAGATGATAAAATCATGCAATGCATAGAAGAAGGTACAACTGGGAGAGAAAGGTCAATGTCGAAGACATGTGCTAAAACCTATAGAATACCAAGAAGAGTAAGAACCCCCTCTCAACCTAGATGTCGATGCCGAAGAAGGAAGAGGAGCCTGAGGATGTCGGTCTTCGTGTGGTACCGGGAACCACGTTTTTGAAGAAAATGAAGCATCCCTACAAGAAGAGCAAGGATAGGAGTCACTGCCATGATAGCATCAAGAGAAATGTTGCACAATCCACCACGGGAGGGAAAGTCTCCATGCTAGTAGAAGAGCAAAACTCCAAGTAGATAGAATCATGAAAGGAACAACACACAACTCCTATCTCTAGCTCAGGAAGGACTGGTGTAAACCTACATGTTAGCCCTACAATGAAATACAAAACCCTGCAAAAGAGTTCAAAATCTGCAAGCACAGAGGTGAGTAGTGAGATGCTCCAAAAAAAAAGATTGAAAGTAGAGGAAAACAAAGCTAAGTGCAATGCAATGAGTATGTAAGTATGCGGCGGAAGACTAAAAAGGAAAAGGCTAAGTGTGGGGCAACCATTGTGTATAATGAGGTGGGAAAGTAATCCTAGAAGGTGCAATGGATACCCTAGGAATAGATACATAAAGAGCAATAGGTGAGCCACTAGCAAACCAATCAGCTAATCCTTTAGGAGTAGTGAAAGATACAGGCTACTAAGGCTGTCCGCGTACCACATGTCCAGTAGCCATTGGGGCAGATGAAGCAAAGGGTGCAACACTGGGAGGTGTAGCCCTATTGGACTTGACCAGTCGGAGTGAAGGCAGCAATAACACTCTACTATGGTTTTCTAGGTGGAAGACCTTGGCCCTTGGTATGACACTCCTCATCCACATGGCTTGACCTCTAGCAGGATGTGCAAAACCTATTTTTCTTAGGAATTTGCTACCAAAGGGATCGACGATAGTCTATAGCAAAAGATGGATATCCCTGCATCTGAAAAGTCGTGTGGAGGAGATGTGAGTGTCCAAGGTAGTGAGAAGGATGCCCATCACAATTGTCCCAGAGTATAAGAATGCGGTAAACTGGGGGTATGTGGAAGGTATAGTCTTAAGGGGTGGCATTCCCCCTAACGATGCACCAAGAGGTGGAGTGAATAAATGGTAGATAGAAGGTGGGATGGAAAATGAGAAAATACTAGGAGCTGAGATGGAGGATCTAACCCCTAGTATGCATTAAGCGAAAGTGGAGTATAATCCCAAGTTTTGAAATGAAAATGTGAATAGATCAAAATGTGGCGAAGGTAGTGGTGGGATAAAAGAGAGCTGAGAAGTATGGTTTACTAGCTCAAATGAAATAGATGGTAGAGATATACATAATCAAGGATATCTACTTTGAGATCCTCCTCTATTAAAGTTAACATATTGAAAACCATCCACATCCTGCATACCAAAAGAAGAAACAAAAAGAGGGTTTTGGCTCATCCAACTCAAAAGGGTTATACAAACCTGACATAAGGCTTGGTTGAGATGAAGGAGATGGATTGCCAAACTCACCGAATGTCATGGTCCCTCCAAGATCAAAGAGATCGCTAGTCTCACCAATCAATCTAGACAGAGTAGTAGCACTCATTGGAGGGGTGTAAACCTGACCGTACGTGATGCGCAAGTACACTCAAACTCTTCATTTGTAAGATGACCAAAATGTGAAGAAGGAGATGGTAGAGATAAAGGTGTATCTACCTCCTCCTTGACACCATAATGCCTTCTTAGAGCGCCCAATGATGGAGAAGCCTAGTAGGGCATCATGGAATCCCAAAAGAAAATGCCTAAGACATTATGAGTCAAAATCAAGTCACGTGTGAGTCTTGCACAAAGACTAGCCTCCACAATCACCACAAGATACTCTTTAGAGATAGTAGAGATATACTTGATGAAGGATATCTGTTTTGAGAGCCTCCTCTATCAAAGTTAACATACTAAAAACCATCTAGATCCCGCACACCAAAAGAAGAAACACAAGAGGGTTTTGGGTCATACAACTCAAAAGGGTATACAAACCTAACATAAGGCCTAGTTGAGATGAAGGAGATAGATAGCCACGCACAGCGAATGTTGTGGTCTCTCCAAGCTCAAAGAGATGGCTAGTCTCACTAATCAACCTGGACAGAGTAGGAGCACTTATTGGAGAGGTATAAACTTGACCATATGTGATGCGCACGTACTTCTCAAACTCTTCATCTATAAGATGACCATAATGCCTTCTCAGAACGTCCAACGTTGAAGAAGCTTGATAGGGTATTATGGGATCCCCAGAAAAAGGTGCCTAAGACATTATGAGTCAAAATCGAGTCACGTGTGAGCCTCGCACAATGACTAGCCTCCACAACCACCATAGGATACTCCTTAGAACAGCACCGACTCTGATACCATGTGAAAATATGCTAGAGTTTTCACTTAGAAAACACACCATGTATGACCAAGACTAAAACACAAAGACTCAAACAATGACAAGCAAAACTCAAACCCTAAACGCAAAATACAAAACACAAACGTAAAACTCAAAACTCAAACATAGAGACAAACATGGAGAGAAGAAACTTTGAAGTAAACGAATGTTGTAAATGAATGCAAGAGTGTACAGAATGCCCAAGGACAAAGCAATGGAGTGTTGGAGAGTAACATCCACCGGAGACAGATCCCAAGTGCTATCACTATCAACTGGAGTGTGGGAGAGTGTTGCATAATGAAGGGTAGATGGCTCGTCACCAAAACATAGCAATCAAAAGCTGAAATCTGGTAAACACAACATTGTACCACCAGAGAAGGCTGAAAACTGATCACCTGAGAAAGAGAATTGTTAAGCAACAATATGAAAGGTGTGTGCTAATGTAGGCAGCCTGCTGGACAGCAAAAACGCAAGCACTGCAATAGCCGCCCAATGGAAGACACAGTAGTAGCCTATTGCCTGGCACTAGATGCTAAAAACGCATAGTGATGGGCTGCAATCGATGATGGCTGGACAGCAGATGGTGGGTGACTGATGGCTGAAATCTACACAGTAGAGTGAGAAACCTACACAAAAGGATAAGGCTGAATGGTGGATAGCCTATCTATTTATAGATATTGAAGGGTGCCCCAAAAAATTAGGGTTTTGGGGGGACCACTGAGACTCTCTTGAACCACATATCAATTTTGCATTTTTCATTAATTAAGCGTGTTTTGGGCTGTTTAATGATGCTAATCAGTTGTGCAGCATGTTTTAGCTCAACAATTGGGTCTCCAATAATTGCATGCAAACCCTTCCAATTGTAGATGGGCATTTCCTTAAAGATATGCTATCAATTGAAGATTTCGGGCAAAATTTGGGTCTCCAACAATTGTATGCAAATCCTTCCGACAATGAAGTGTATGCTGTCCCTATTGCCCACAGTAAGGCTAACATTTGTGGTCACGCTTCCCAAGACTGCTGAGAAACCCTAATTATAGTAGTAAACTAGATCTATAAACCAAAACAATGCTGAATATCTTTAATTTTGCTGAAAAGAGAGAGAGGAACAATAGAAGAGAGAGTAATGATTGGTCTGATGCCAAAGCCTCCCAAAGGAGATCACCAACAGCAATAGCTTACTGCCTTGACAAGAAAAATTGCTATCATTTGCTGTCCAAAAGGGGAACAACTAGGTCTCTTGCTGATCTAGAGAATCAAAATATTGTTGTCTACTAAGGATGATCACCAAAATTATGTCACCTACAGCAAATTTATGTCTGGCAGCCTTCAGCCCACATGGCATAGCCTCAAAGCACCTCTTGTGTGTGAAGAAATGCCCTAACGCAAAAACATAAATGAACGCATACAACAAAGCATAAACTCAATAGAACACAGTTAGGGTTAGGGTAACTCAAAGACAATGAGCACAGTGGAAATCTGAATGAATGCCTAAATACTAAATATACAATGCTCATGCAGCAAACAAACTATGTAAGGAATGAAAATTGTACCCCAAACTCTCGTGTCTGGAGGACCAAAGCAAAGGTGATGAGCAGGAGATTGTTGCACTCCTGACGAGTCTCGAAACGTAGCAAGGCAGCCTCCGAGTATCAAACACCAACAAACACAACAGAGGACATTGGATCTGGTGGCAAACAGGCAGCGAGGAGACAGAAAAGCTACAAACGCAGCCTCCAGGAGCAAGGTGGCACCATGACATAATAAATGCAAGGAACAGTGTCAAACACAACTTGTTGGTTCAAAATGCAGCCTTTCAGAGAGGTCGCCTACAAATGGGGATGATGCTAGAGCAGCAAACACAAAGTATGATGCTGCTAGGCTGAAACACAAGGTGCTGGAAGGTGGGCAACAGCTGGCGACAAATGTTGGGTGTGAACACTGCGAAGATGAGGCTAGCAACACATGCTTGATGGATGTAGACAGCAATGGACAGCTTTGGTTGTCTGAGAGTCAAGGACCTCAACTATGGTCACTATGAAGAAGACTACCCAACCCACAAGCAAAGTTGTTGAATGGATAATAAGTTCCTCCTAAGATGGGGGAACATAGTATATATCATCCAATGTAGCACGATCCATGTCCTGGTCGATGGCGAAATTGATGTGATCGTGGGCATAAATCTTGACTGAGGAATTATTCCCAACTCGGACTCGCCTAGCTACAAGGGCTTGGGAAATGAAAATGTCCTCAATGGGGGTCATATAGTGGATAGCTCCACTATCCACAATTTCAGGAGTACCTAAAGAACTTGGTTGTGATGAGTGGGCCTCTATAGTCACCTCGTGAGGAGGCAACTCGCAAATGTGGACGAGACTCACATCCTCAAATGTCTCTACAGAGATGATGTGGACCTCTGCAAACCTGTCAAACAAGCCCTCTGTCATTGAGAACGTTGTCGATTGTGATGGTTGACCGATGGTAGTGTGGGTCTGATCTCACCACTACCCCTATTGAGGATTGCCAGCACCCCACCTCCCCTACTTGGGATTGCCCGGCTCAAGGACAAGGGTCTGGGTCTTAGCCTTTGATGTTGTGTCTCTTGCCTTTGATCGACACTCGTAGCCAACGTAGCCAACCTTTTCATAATGTTGACAATACTGATTTTTCTATGGTACATTCTGCCACCCGGGTTTAGGGGATGACTGGGAGTTTCCTTGGGTTTGTAAAGCTATGAATGAAATTCAGGTAATAGACCTTGCATCAACTCGATAATAACAAAGGCATTCCTAACCTTCCATGAGCGAACAGCCTCATATGAAACAAGTACGGGATCAGGTTGGAGTTCCAACCCCTACACAAGATCCCATAGGTGGGAGTTCAGGGCATGTCTAATCAAGTTTGACCACATAGTGGAGTTCAACCCATTAAAACAAATACTGTCATTGAAAGAATATATGGGTAATCAGGAAGAACTATGAAGTGTCAGATAAGTGGAATAAGAAGGATAAGGAGGTGGTGGAGGAGGATAAGTAGGAGGGAAAGGTGGGAAGGTAAAAATAGGCTAAAAATGCCCAATGGGTACTAATTGATGCAAAGGCATTGGAACAAGAATGTTCCATAAAGTGCCAATGGAGATAAAGGCATCATGACATGTAAGCCTTGTCCAACGGTTAGCTAGGGCACAGCAAAACGACCAAAAGATCCACTAGTTAATGCCATGGAGGCAAACTATGGGGCCAATTGATCCACACTCGGTGAGGGCTAGGTGGCCTTCCCAAGCCGTAAAGAATCCAAAAGTATGGGGATGAAAGGATGAACCTCCATCATGGAGGCACTACCTAGCTGAGGAAAATTAGACCTATGCATTGAATCTAAAGGGGAAAACTCACATTTACCTTCAATCTCTTGTTGAGCTCGATATACGAGGATGAGATCGTGTTTAGCTTGTGAGATCTCATATAGTCTATGGACTCCATAGTAGTCCAAAGACTCTCCAACCATATTGGAAGGAGAAGCAAGCTATGAAGCCCACTCCATCTCGTGTCTTGATATGCTAGGCTTGAAAACATCATGATAATGTGGTGAAGTTCTATTCGAAGTCATCTTGCCCTCGGTCTCTTGTTGTTCCTGCTTTTTGTGAAAGGCTTTCAAATCGAAGGCTAGGGTCTCGTGGAAGAGAACCTTGCTCTAATACCATGTGAAGAAACACCCTAATGCAAAAACATAAATGAAAGCGTATGACAAAGCATAAACTCAACAAAACACAGTCAAGGTCAGGGTAACTTAGAGACAATGAACACAGTGGAAATCTAAATGAATGCATGAATATTGAATACACAATGCTCATGCAACAAACAAACCATGCAAGGTATGAAAATTGTATTCTCAACTCTCATGTCTTGAGGACCGAGACAAAGGTGATGAGCAAAAGAGTGTGTCATACTCCTGATGGATCCTAAAATGTAGCAGGGCAACCTCTAAGTATCACACACCAGCAAATGCAACAAAGGATGTTGGATTTGGTGGCAGACAAGTAATAAAGAGAGCAAAACTGCAACTGCAGCCTCCAAGAGCAGGGCGACATGCAAGAGAGCACCAAGGAGTGATAATAGTGACAAACGCAACTTGTTGATTCAAAACACAGCCTTCTAGAGAGGTCGCCTGCAGATGGGCATGACGTTAGAGCAGCAAACGCAAAGTATGATGCCACCAAGCTGAAACACAAGGTGCTGAAAGGTGGGCGATAGCTGGCGATAGCTGGCGATAGCTCTTGGTAGTGAACACCACGAAGCTAGAGGGCTTGAAACCTGTTTTAGGACCTCCTACAATGCACCGTTTTAAAACTCTCTCAAATTGTGCACCATTTTATGATTTTTATTAATTAAGCATTTTTGGGGCTGTTTAAGAGGCTAATTCAGCATGTAATGCTTGTTTTAGCTCAAGACCGTGACCCTCAGCCAGCCCCAAATGGCTCCCAACAGTCTGTATTAGCCTTGCATTGCATGTTCTCTCTCATTTTGCCAAGTGGCACACCCACCCATGCATAGCTCAACCTCTAGAAATGAATTTCCAGCAGTAATTATTCATGGAGTAAAAATTTACTTGACCCTGCCCACAAATCAACCACTACCCATCCATAATTTAGAATGATAAGCCCTATATACAGATGAGCAGGATCAGAGTGGTGACAGCTACAACTGAGCATTGGGTTGCTCAAGGCATATCACAGCCTTTCTTGGCAAACTTCTGGAGGAGATTGGAGGATAGCTTCAATCCAAGAAAGATCTCTCTTTCTTTGGTTACTAGCACACGAGTCTACTAACCGGAACATGGCTAGGCTATGGTGGAGATCCTCTCCCTGAATGTGGGCAGTAAGAGGAGGCACAAAGGCACGGCATATGGGATTGCCCAAGGGATCAAGAGGTTCAGAGAAGATCCCTTAGGATGGTGTTTCAGAGCACTGCAAGCTCTATGATTTCTATATGGAGGATGGTTGCTACAGTCAACAAACACAGGCCCAACTTTTGGATATGAGGACGTACAAGGGTATCATGCCTATCTTCTTTCAGGTCAGCTTGTGAGCAGGACTATCATGCCAATGGGAGCTCATAGCTGGCACTATAGCTTGGTACACATGAACAGCCAGATGAGGCCACAGTACTGATTTTTTGGACATATATACTGCAAAGATGTTCTCCAGAATCTGGACTGAGATTGTGCATACTCTCTGTGGGAGATGGGAGAGAATAGAAGGAGGTTCGGAGATATGAGGAGGAGATATGAGGAGGAGGAGGAGGAGGAGAGATGCTTTTCTGAGAACATGGGATTCCGGCACTTTCTTCCTTCTCCAAACACACATGGTCTGGCATTATAGACCTCCCAACTGGTTATTCATTCAGGCTTTGTAACAGACCTCCTCCTTGTTACATATTTTTTTATATGGAAGTCCCTTACAGGGCTGCTCTGTATTTCGCATTTTGCCTTGGGATATACCTTTTTTAGGAGTCTTATTAATAGAATTTATTCTCTTCTCTGCAAAAGAAAAAAAGGTTGCTTAAACAGGGTCATAGGGAAATAGGCTGGGACAAAGTAGAGAGGGGGACGAGAAGGACAGAGGAGCAGAGGCTGGAGGGCTGCAGTGCAGAGGAAGAAGGACAATGGAGGAACTGTAAAGGAGCATGTGAGCACAAGGGATCTGGAATCGGATTGTGAAAAGAAATAGTGAGCAGGCAAGCGGAAAGAGGGGAGGATGAGATGAAGCAGGCAGAGGAGAGGGGAGGAGGTCCACTGCCTATCATCTCCGTCTCTGCCTCTCAGTCCCCCCTCATCCCTGCATGCAGCCCTGTCTAGCTGTCTTTGAAAAATCATAACAAGAAAGACAAATCTTAAGCTGAGAATTGCAGTAGTGGAGTCATAGTGGAGGGAATTCAACTTATTCAGAAAGCCTGTAATCATATATTAAGAAAAAGAGGGCAGGACAAGATGGAGCAGACAGAGGAGAGGGGAGGAGGTCTGACACCTCTCATCTCCCCTTTTCACCTCTCAGGCCCCCTCCTCCCTGCATGCAGCCCTGTCCAGCAATTGCATTAGCATAGCAGAGGGAATTCCACTTCTTCAGAAAGCCTGCAATCATATCTTGTGCAATGGAGACTGATCAAAAGACAGCTTATCTGATGCATGGCCTGAAGAAACTCTTTGAAGCCCAAGTAGTGAGTTTTTGAAATCAACTGTTTGCCTTGGCACAAATTCACCATCCAACTTCTGGCTTCACCTGTTACAGCTTGGCCAATGTGTACATCCTTTATTTTTTCCTGCAAGACCCACACAAAACATTCACCTCCACTGCAGACCTTGGAATAGACAGGGTCCAATTACTATAGTTAGAGTAGTGCTAAAAAAGGCCTGTCTGAGGCTGACCAGGATAAGGCATACATACCAAGTAAGTTTCAACCTGCTGGAACTAAAGGCTTGATTGAAAACTGCATCTTAACTTGATTATAATATAAACTGCTAATGAGGCCTGTCTGAGGGTGACCAGGATAAGGCATGCATACCAAGTAAGTTTCAACCTGCTGGAACTAAAGGCTCAATTGAAAACTGCATCTTAACGTGATTGTAATATAAACTCAATCAAAATGAAAAAGGCCTAAAAATGAAACTTATGTGCCTTGCAGATTGTGGATTCATGACCAAGAGCCACAAAACAAGGCATTCAGGAAGTTCTCTATGAGTACAAAAATTTGAAAGGAACTTGCATTACCTGCTTATCTTCCCTTGCAGCACTAGTATCATCCTTCATCTCCCCTGGATTTTTGGGCTCACCTTTGCGACCAGCAGCAGGGATGCGTACCTCCTACAAACACCAATTTGACAGTGATTAGATGTGAACTCTACAGTATCAGAAAGACAAAAAGTAATCAAATGCCAAAACCCTACATTGGTGTTAAATATGTTATGTTTCTCCTTGGAATATAGTTCCAAAATTATAAGTTTTCAGGATATTAGATCGTAAGATCTGTCTATTGTTTTGGGTTCCTGATACCTTTAAAGACTCCCCTCTTTGGTACAATAATGAAAAGAAAACAAGAGTTCCAGGCTCCTTGAAAGAGTGGCATCTGATACAGGATATGGAGGAAGGGAAAAGCTACATTGTAGCCTATAGAGCCACCAAATTTCCCCTGCTTGAGGACCATTAACCCACTAGGATCCAAGAGAGTGGATTGGTAAACATCCTAATGCAGGATACGTATTATGAACTAGGCCCGTTCCTCGCAACCAACAGTGGACAAACCAGAGCATCACAGACCCCTTCAAATATACCTTTAGAGGCACTTATAGGACAGCTAGCAACAGAGGAGGATATCCTTATAGCTATGGCTGATCACCATGGCCCATGAGCGTCTTGCAACAAATAACCAGTTGGTACAAATGCAACAGAATGGGGTCTACTACCATTACCCACGGCAGCATGGGGACCCCAAAGCATCGTCTATAGTGGTGTGAAGCAGCTCAATTTGGTGTGGAGAGGGACATACAGGATTCTCTATCAAGTAGAGCCCAGCCTTGTTGATATCACCTAAAATTAACTTCCCCTTTGTTGAATATTTTTTAGTTTGAAAGTTCCCTACAAGGTTATTTTTGCGTCTTGCCTTGAGATACTTCGTCACAAGGGATTTATTGATAGAATATTTCTTTTGTTTGAAAAAAAGAAGTGCGAGGACAAGCTGGAAATTGTAGAAAAGCATGAAATGCAACTTTCCTTCATTAGGAGGCCTTCATTTGGGCAGGTTACGCCTCCCACAGCACTTATAGTTGCTGATCATGGATCTTCTTCTTCTTGTTCATGTTGTGCTTGGTCAAGATGGAGCTGTCTTGGCCCAATCATGGCGATTTCAAGGATGGGTGGAGCTGTCTAGAGAAAGGTAAATCTGTCTAGAGTCCGGGGAAGCAATAATGGTTTCTTGGACCTGGACGATGGCTATTCTAGTTAGAGTCTCTAAAGAAAACCATGATACTAAAATACATATACTTCCTCATCCAAATCGCAATATGAAATATAGTTTTAATGTCCAATTGATGTACATTCCAACCATTATGAGGTGTTAGTGCACAAATGCTAAGAATTTTTGTCATATGGCAAGTAAGAGCAAAGGTCTCATCAAATCAATGCCCTTCTGTGTAAACACCCTGAACAACGTAGTATGCTCAAGTTTCAACAATTATAATATTTGTTTGTTTTCAGGACTTAACGTTTCAAGAAATAGAGAGAAGTTAGAACAAATACTTAAAGCTAAATGCGACAATTTATAGCCATAGAAATGTAAATGTAATGGAGACAAGATTGAAGTTGGGCAAACCCCCCCTACCCTCAAGGAATTTATTTCTGCTCAACCCAAGTCCTTCATGGAAGAGCTCAATTACAATCAACCAAAGAGTGAGGAGAAGTAATTCTCACTCTCACAAGATGAAGTAATTCTCACTCTCACAAGATCATAAAAAGATGTACATACTCGCATGCATCTCTTACTATGCAATAAAAACAAGAGATTTCTTTACAAGATGTGAGTAGAGAAAGGAAAAATCAACCTTTCTCCATCATTGATCAACAATACATGAATATGGCTTAGTTCTTGTTCTTGGAAAGAAAGATGAGCTTGAGGAGGAAGGGCTATAACAAATCTACAAGTTTATTGTCTTGTAAAATAGCACCTAAAGAAGAGGAAATATGGGGGTATTTGATGGTGGAGGAGTGGAGGATGATGATGTAAATGGATTGGAGCAACTTTGGGCTATCTTCAACTGCAGTAAGTCTATCATGTGTTTTTATGGAGAAGGCAGCTCTTTCTAGAGCATGCAATTTATTTTTAGTCCAGTTTTTTATATATTCACATTTGCTGAGGATTATGTCATGAGGACATGTATTTTTGAAACCTTACTTAACATGTGGATTAATTTTTAATCACATGGTTAAGTAAATGTTGCACATATGAGATGTAACTACGATTAGAGTAAATTTACAAGCCCGTGTCAGAGTGCAGCGGTGCGGAAGCGTGGGACTGAGAGAGAGAGAACGCAAAGAGAGAAGAGAGAGAAAGAGACAGTGGAAGATGAAGATCTGCTGTATAAAGTGTGCTGTATACAAAGATATGCAGATATGTACACGGGCGCAGTGCACTAGACTGCGTGTCTCCACCTCGACGATGCAACCTGCTGTTCACCTCGAAGTCCGTTGCAGTCTACACTGTCTCCTGTCAGAAGGGCGAACAAAGACGGAATCTGCGCGTGCCACCAGTCTGTAATTTGCGAGCAGAAAAGTGCGGGAGACTGCTGAAGAACTCGGCTATAAATAGCCAGAATCTAGGCGAAAAATCAGGCAGGTCAGCTGCATTCAATGCAGCCGACTGGACTCCTGGGCGGGGCAGAAGCCTGAGGGATCTGGAATGTCTCCGAAGTAGAGCCTGGGGAAGTGCCTTCGTAAACAAATCTGGAAGATTGTCCTCCGTCTTGCAGTACTCCACAGTGATGGTCTCATCCAGAATATGTGCTTCGTCCGGGCATGAAAAACAGGATTCCGTGACAAGGCAATGCAACTCTCATTGTCACATTGCAGCAAAGTAGGACGAGGCTGGGGGCAGCCAAGCTCCTCCAACAATCTCCGAAGCCACACAGCCTCACATGTGGTGGAAGACCGGCCCGATACTCTGCCTCAGTAGACGAAAGGGCTACCGTGGGCTGCTTCTTGCTACTCCATGAGATAACACCTGCACCCAAGGTAAAACAGTAACCTGTAGTAGACCGCCTGTGGTCCACAGCCAGAATGCCATTCCGACGAGAGAAGATCGTGTTCATATGGTAAAATGAAAAAGTTACGTAAAAATAAATCGACAAATACGCAAAAATAAATAACGGCCAATCCATGCATCGAGAGGAGGGGATAAAAAAAGGAAAAGTGTGCGAAAAAAGAGAAGGATTAGGGCTATCATATCAAATTGTAGTTCCAGTCGAAAAAAGGTCCTCATCAGCTGCTTTCCTCCATTTGGAGGTGGTTGAGGATTCAAGCCCGACCGCTTCTGATGCTACGTCGACGGCCCCATGCACTTGGGAGTGGATTGTTGAGAGTGGTGCCTCTTGGCACATGACTCCTTCTTCCGCAAGTGTTACTCATTTGCGGCCTTCTCATGGTCAGATTCTTATTGGTAATAATTCATCTATTCCTATTCACGGACAGGGCAACATGCATCTTATTCCAGATGGGTGTGGTGGTGCCTATGCATCAGGGGTACTTTATGTGCCGACTTTGAGATATCATCTTCTCTCAATGCACAAGATTTGTGCCCTCAACCTTTTGGTCGAATTTGATGTGGATTCTTGATCTGTTGGGAATAAAGGGCCCTCGTGCCTTTTATATGTGCTCGAGTGTGAACACACCCTTAGCACACTTCAACTTTCATATATATATCTATCTAAAAACCTAAAGAGATACACTCATCATTGTACCCACAAGTCGTGCTCACTCTCCTCTCTACTTTGCACTCTCTCTGTCTCTTTGTTGTGTGTAAGCACAGTGTGTCTCGATCCTCATGCCACCGGTCGCAATAAACTGGTATCAGAGCTCACAGGTTGTGCACATTTTCCGGAGCTGGAACCAGTTGTCAACATTTGGTAGGTGCAAGAGAGGTGTCGCGGGGGAGGAGGAAGTATTGCAGGGTTGCAAGCGGGCAGGTGCTGCAGGAGTCCCAAGTGGGCTCGACGAGTAGCAGACAATAGTTTGTAATCGTCACTGCAGGGTATACGGCAAGTCGTGGATACTGTAGGTAGATCGACGTGATCAAGCGGACGGTGGGCTGACGAGCAACCAAGCCACTGACCATCGCCCAACGCGGGAGCGATGTAGCGGGCAAGCCGAGTTAAACCAAGTCTGCAGGCGCACGATGCAACAAACGATCTGGCGGGTCAACAAACCCCTGTCAGTGTTTTTTTAAAAATCAAAACTTTTCTTTTGATCCCTTCAATTATCCCTTGTCTTAGCAGGAGTTCACACGCTGGAGGCACAAATCCTAGATCTGTGTAAAATTACACCAGAAAATTGGAAATTTTCTCAAATTTAGGGATTTTAATGCAAAACTAAAAAATTTGACTCACAAATTTGCAAAATCAGTGCACATTTGCCTGCGAATTTTGGGACTTTTCACATTTTAGTGAATTTTTTTCAATTTCACTGAAATTTGTACACACCGAACCCGAGAAATTTGGGGATTTGTCCAGATTTGGTGCAAGCAAGACACAACAATTATATTTGTCTCAGAAATTGCAGGAATTTGTGACATTTTGCCTCCGACATTTGAAGCTTTTCATGTACATGCAAGAATTGGACTGAAATTTACCCAATTTTTCGACATCGATACACATTGGACCCCGCGCAACTTGGGGCTTTTGCTGTTTGGGAAACATTTGTGCGCCATTTGGTCATTTTATATACATGCGGGTTTAATTCCATGCAATTTGGACATCTAGCACTTGGAAAATTTTGGGGTTTTGCTGAAATCGCTCTATTGGCAAAGTTGGTCCATTCTATGCATGTCAAAGACAATGCAGATGTATGGTTGATGCTTTGAGCACAAAAAATTTTGGGGCTTTTGACCGTACATGTCAAATTTTGTGCCCGTGGGTACGTGTACAACAGAAATTGCAGCCAAAATTTGGGACTTCTCATGTAATGTGATGTATTTGTCCTTGGAACAATTGTAATCAATTGTGGAGTGCTGTAGCACAAGGTTTGGTGCTTTTGAAAATCTATTTGCAGATCTGAAATTTCTGCTTTTACATAGTTATTTATTGCTGGTTGGTACTTGCTTGTGACAATTTGGGCCTGCATTTGCTGAATTTTTTGGTCACATTTGGGCTGAAAATCATGGCTGGCAGCAATGACAGCAGTAATCTCATGCACATTAAGAAGCTTGAAGGAGCACATAACTTTGCATTCTGGCAAAAACAGTGCTATGAAATCCTGTTGCAGAAGAAGCAGGCAAAGCCAATTAAGACCAAAGGGACAAAGCCCGCACATATGGAACAGGAAGATTGGGATGAGTTAAATGAGCTTGCACGCTCAACCATTGAGCTATCAATTTCTAATGCCTTGCTGTTTAACATTGAAGGTTTGGATTCTGCCTATGCTATTTGGACTCAACTGGAAGAATTGTATGCACAGAAGAGTGCCGCAAGCAAAGTGTATTGACTGAAAAAGCTTATGGATTTGCGTATGAAAGAGGGTACAGCAATGTCTACTCACTTGAGTGAGTTTAACTCCATTTTCAGCCAGTTGGTTGCCTTGAAGTTCTCGATTGATGAGGAATTTGAGGCTACGTTCTTGCTTTGCACTCTGCCAGAGAGTTGGGATACATTCAGGACTGCTAAGAGTAATTCTAATACGATCCTTTCGTATGATGATGTAAAGAGTGCTCTACTCATGGAAGAAATGAATCGGCATAACAATGCATCCAATAAGTCTTCCAGTGCTTTGCATACTAGGGGCAAATCACAGCAGAAAGGCAAATTTGATAGCAAGAGACGGAGTAAATCACGTGGTAAGGATATTAAATGCCATCATTGTGGCAAGAAGGGCCACTTTAAATGTGACTGCTACAAATGGAAGAAAGAGAAAGGAAAGGGCAAGAAGACAGATGATAGCAAGGAAGAGAAGAAAGAGAGTCAACCTAAAAAGAGCAGTGTCGAAATTGAAGAGGTGAATGTAGTCACTCATGACAATGATGGTGGAAATGACGTACTCTTGGTAACCTAAAGAGGTACACTCGTCATTGTACCCACAAGTCGTGCTCACTCTCCTCTCTACTCTACACTCTCTCTCTGTCTCTCTGCTGTATATAAGCAGTGTGTGTCTCGATCCTCACGCCACCGGTCGCAACATGATCGAGGATCGAGACAAGTTCTTTCTTCAAGTTATAAGGAGAATAGAGTCTACAAGTTGCAATCTTCTTCTACCTTGACTTCTCTTCTTCTTACCTCTCAAACTCAGTCCAAGCTTTGGCATGCTCAGTTTGGACACCTCAATTATGATTACCTTCGCAAGGTGTCTTAGGACCAATTTGTTCAAGGTTTGCTAGATATTGTGGTGAGTCAGTACCCTTGTGTATCCTGCATCCATGGGAAGCAAACTCGTAATGTTGTTCCCAACAAGGCTTCGAGGCGGTCTTCAACACCCTTGGAGCTTGTTTCTACTGATCTTTGTGTACCGATGAGGACGGAATTCCTTCAAGGGAGCTTGTATTTCATGCTCATTGTATGTGATTACAGAAGGATGACATGGGCCTATTTCTTAAAGCTGAAGTCGAAGGCTTTCTCCAACTCCAAGTGTCCAGTCCGGTGCAATTAATCCGCATATTCTGGCCATTATTTTCAGCCTATAAATAGGCTTTTTATTCAGCAACCTCTCTTGGTTGTCTCTCACAGATTTCAGGCTGCAGACCATGGAGAATGCCCTCAGGGCTGACACGCATATATTCTCTCTGCACCCTGTCATCATCCAAACGACTATTGAGAGTAGTCAATTGTTGGTAAAGGAGACTTAAATTATCAAGATGTTGCTTAAGAGTCTCCGAAGGATTGTAGGAGACACTAAACATTTGCATCTTCAAAAATAATTTGGCTTTATTAATATCACCCCAAATGTGACTTGAAGGCCGTCCCATATCTCTTTTGCCTTTTCTGTGAGATCAAGGTAATGAAGAAGGTTGTCAAAAAGGCCAAGCTGATGATGGCGAGCGTACTCTCATTCTTCTTGAGCCATTCCTGACCAAATTGTGGGTTTCCCAATTGTTCTCCGGATCGTTAGTGGATACAACCCTCCATGATCCTTCTCACATAGGTATGAGCTAAATCTTTATCTTTAAAATGGAAAACCCAACAATCGAGAATTTTTCAATTGTGATGCTATATCTTGATATCCCAATGGTAGATGCCATGGAGAGAACTCAACTTGAAAAAGGGCCAAATTTTGATGAAGAAATTTCAAGAAAGCACACTCGGATTTTAAAAGCCCCAAATTTTATTAAAATTTTAAGAATTTTGGACCACAATTAAAAACCCTCAAATTTTGGTTTGCATGATCATAATCATCTTTGTAAAAGGACTCTTGGGCAAGTGAACAATTTTCCCACGAGGGACACTGTCCAAGTGTCACCTTGTTGCATACGCATTCTCATCATGTAGCATTACTCTTTGCATCTCATCCCCTGAGCAAATCATTAGCTATTTCCACCAGCAGTTCTTTTACCACCTCACTACCACACCATACTTCTCCACCCCTTTATCTCTTCACCCTTTTCCTTTGTCATTGATACCCATAGATGGTGGGGATAGTTTGTTTGTTTTGTGATGTGGTGGATCTAACCATCCCTTTTCATTCTCCCCTTGGGGCATAGTTACTTAACAAGACAAAAACCTTATTCACAACCATTTCTCTTTCTTTAGATTCAATACGGTTCCATCAATCTTTGCAAGTCCTAGTAGGCCACTGGGCAGCCGACGAACACCCTTTGTCTGCTGCCTTGGCCTCTTTGGGGTGATCACTTGGGCTCCCTTGATAAGATATCCATGGCGTCTGTAGTCTTGGTAGGCCACTAAGCAGCCAAGGTGCACCCTTTGTCCGATACCCTAGCTGCTTTGGGGTGGGACACTTTGGGACAAAACTGGGCTTGAGCTTTTCTAATTGTCCCTTTTGGTTCCAGTTTTGGGTCTAAGATGGGCCCTTTGTCCGATACCCTAGCTGCTTTGGGGTGGGACACTTTGGGACAAAACTGGGCTTGAGCTTTTCTAATTGTCCCTTTTGGTTCCAGTTTTGGGTCTAAGATGGGACGTTAAGCTAAAAATGCATTCGAACTAATTAGCTCTTTTGAACAACCATAAAACATGTAATTATTGAAACTTCCTTCTTTTTTTAGTGCATTCCTAGAAAGTTTCTATGTCCATACGCCAAACCCTAATTTGCGAGGATCGACTCATCTATAAATAGGCAGGCTGCCCACCATTCAGCCCATCCTTGTTTAGCAAGTCACATCAGTCCTCACCCTCTCTACTCTGCTACTGGCACCCACATTTTAGCCTTCAACCCACATCAATATGTTGTCCAACCTTACCTACTACAACCAAGACTGTTCAAATCCCTAGTGCCCAATTTCCTACTGCCATCCTATTGCAAAGGGGTGCCAAACAATTGGGTTTTGAAATTTGCAACAAGACTTCCTATCATCATCAAGCGTCAATTTTCAGCCTGCACTTTTTGGCTATGTAGGTCACGCTATATCTACCATTAGCATACCTTCATTCAGCTATCGCGTATTGTTTACAACATTGGTGATCAAGTTTCTAGCCTCCGATGGGTGGTACAACACTCTTTCAACTTCAACTGGTAGTTATAGCACTTTGGATCTATCTCCAATGGACGTCACACTCCAACTACATCCATTACTCTGCCTTTGAGCATTCTGTATGCTCTTTCAATCATTTACAACATTGATTCATTCACTTCAAAGTTCTCTTTCCATCATTTACAACATTGATTCATTCACTTCAAAGTTCCCTTTCTTCCTTTGTTTGTGCCTGTGTTTTTGCATTTTGCGTCTTTTTTTGAGTTCTTGTGTTTTAGTTGTGTTTGTAGATTCTATATTTTCTAAATGCAAACCCTAGCATAACTTCACAAAACCCTCTACATGGATTGACTCAATCTAGCATTCAAGGCAAATTATCCAATATATGACTTGCTTGCATTACATAGATAGGTTTGCATAAAGATAAAACCCACAACAAATACACTTTTAGGTGGCTCACAAGATCAATGAAAGAGCAAATTAGTCATCAACTAGTATACCAAGACTCCAAGAACTCAATCTTAACATCCACTTGCAAAATCTAAGGTGGAGCAAGAGTTGGATCAAATGTATAATTGGATGACCATCATGAAGCGAGTCTCTTTGGAAGTGCAAATGCAGACCATGAGTGTCAACAAGTCATCATCCATGCGGGAGCATATCAACAAGCTAAGGCAGCTTTAGATGCAAGTTCAAAACAAAAGGAAGGTGATCACTTCTGAAGACATGGTGATAACTCTCCTTTCATACTTACCGCCTCGCTTCAATGGTTTTTGTTCCACCTTGATTGCTTCACGGTGGTCTGAGACTCTTTGGTGGAAAGAGTTAGTTCCTATGGTCTTGGACCAAGAGGAGCAACTGAAAGGAACCAATGCTTCGAAATCTGAGGCTTTGGTAGGTCAATCCTCTCAAAAGAAGGGGAAGGACCAAACGAAAAAGAAGGAGGACAAATCTAAAAAGGACAAAGACAAGGAGTCTGCTTGTCCCATTTGTGGCAAAACAGGTCACTGAAAGAAGGATTGCCCCAACAAGGAGAAGAAGGAGAAGAATGAGAAATCTTCAAAGGAATCTAAAGCGGTGGCTGCTTCCTCATCAGCTACTTTCCTCCATTTGGAGGAGGTTGAGGATTCGACCCTGACAGCTTTTGATGCTGCGTCGACGGCCCCATTCACTCAGGAGTGGATTGTTGACAGTGGTGCCTCTCAACACATGACCCCTTCTTCTGCAGGTGTTACTCATTTGCGGCCTTCTCATGGTCAGTTTCTCATTGGTGATAGTTCGTCTATTCCTATTCAGGGATGGGACAACATGCATCTTATTCGAGATGAGTGTGGTGGTGCCCATGCATCCAAGGTACTTTATGTGCCGGCTTTGGGATATCATCTTCTCTCGGTGCACAAGATTTGTGCCCTCAGCCTTTTGGTTGAATTTGATGTGGATTCTTTTCGGATTCTTGATCGAGGATCGAGGATCGAGACAGGTTCTTTCTTTTAAGTTATGAGGAGAATGGAGTCTACAAGTTGTGGTCTTCTTTTGCCTTGACTTCTCTTCTTCTTACCTCTCAAACTCAGTTCAAGCTTTAGCATGCTTGGTTTGGCCATCTCAATTATGATTACCTTCGGAAGGTGTCTAAGGACCAGTTTGTTCAAGGTTTGTCGAATATTGTGGTGAGCCAGCATCCTTGTGTATCCTGCATCCATGGGAAGCAAACTCGTGATGTTCCCAGCAAGGCTTCGAGGCAGTCTTCAGCACCCTTGGAGCTTGTTTCTATCGATCTTTGTGGACCGATGAGGACAGAATCCCTTCGAGAGAGCTTGTATTTCATGCTCATTGTAGATTATTACAACAGGATGACATGGGCCTATGTCTTGAAGTTGAAGTCGAAGGCTTTCTCCAGCTTTAAGGATTGGTTGCTCTTTGAGGAGAGCCAATCGAGGCGAAAGCTAAAGACCTTACGATCGGATAAGGGCGGAGAATTTGTTTCTAATGAGTTTGCTCATTTTTGTGCAAATCGTGGTATTGCCAAGAGTTTGCCAATACAAATACCCCTCAGGAGAATGGCATCTTGGAGCAAAAGAATTGCAATGTGATCGAAATGGCCCGTACCATGATGGAGCATCGTCAGACACCTCAGTGTCTATGGGCTGAGGCCATGGATACTACAGTTCACATCCTTAATCGTTCCCCTACTTCCGCTGTTGTTGGTATGACTCCTTATGAGGCGTTCTTTGGGTCAAAGCCAGATGTTTCTTATTTCAGGGTTTTTGGGTGTGATGCCTATGTTCACATCCCAAAGACAAGCGTGAGAAATTTGAAGCGGCTTCCAAAAGACAGGTGTTTGTAGGCTATAGCTCACAATCTTAAGGCTACCGATTGTTTGATCCTGTTAAGCAGGATGTCTACATGAGCCGTAACGTTCGGTTCATGGAGGTTCCAACCCCACAAGGGAGTGAGGACCACCATGTTCTTGGAGATCCCTGCGATAGCTGGGCTCCAAAGATTGTTCCTCTCGAGCCTGTGTCTCTTGAGGACTCTACTTTGAATGAGGAGCCTAGTACCCAACCACCGAATTCACCGATTGGTCCTCTGCTGTCAGTGGACCTTCCAAAAACTTCAGCAGATGAAGAGCACTGAGATGAGATCCGGCCTCCCCCTCGTTGGGCCCATGACACATTCCAAGATTCAGGGATCAAGGGGGTCCCTAAGGAGTGGCAACCGCCGCAAGATGGACCACGGAGGTCACAAAGGCACCAGGCACATTCTATGGTGCTTGTTTGCTCTAACTACTGTTTGATGTCCCGTGTTATGCAGGATAGAGAGCCTACCTCCGTGAAGAAGGCTTTACAGTCTAATCATTGGCGGAAAGCGATGGAAGCCGAGTTGGAGGCTATTGAGTGGAATGACACTTGGTACCTTATGCTTCATCCCCCTCATAAGAAGGTGATTGATGTCAAATGGGTCTTCAAGACCAACTACCATAGTGATGGCTCTTTGGACAAGCACAAGGCTCGCATTGTTGCTAAAGGTTTTGCTCAATGCCCAAGTATTGATTTCCATGATACTTTTGCCCCATTGCTCATATGGCAACTATCCGTGCTGTTCTTGCCTTGGCTGGTCATAGAAGATGGCTCATCTTTTAGTTGAATGTGAAGTCGGCCTTCTTGAACGGTGATTTGAAAGAGGAGATCTATGTAAAGCAGACTCCTAGCTTTGGTTCCTCGGATGGGAAGGTTTACAGGTTGAAGAAGGCCTTGTATGGCCTGAAGCAGGCTCCGCATGCTTGGAACGAGAAGATTGATTCATTTCTCCAAGCAAAGTTGAGATATCGACGCTCTAGGACCGATCCGCAACTTTATGTGCACACTTCCGAGGGTGGTCGTGTGTTGTTTGTTTTGAATGTTGATGACTTGATTGTTACAGATGACCATGTCTAGAAGGTCAAAGAGACGAAGGCAACCTTACATCAAAAGTTCGAGATGACGAATATAAGACTTCCCCATTTCTTTTTGGGCCACAAGATTTATCAAACTCAAAGGGGGATTTTCATCTCTCAGCAAAGATATGTACAGGAGCTCTTGGTGACTTTTGAGATGGAGAATTGTCAGTCCATTTCTACTCCTATGGATCCAAACTAGAAGGCCACTTCACACTCTGGCGGATGCTACCCACTACCATCAGTTGATTGAATCATTGATTTGGCTCCTCAACACACAAGTTGATTTATGTTTCGCTATACGTCTCTTGGCCGGGTTCATGAGTGCACCTCAACAGGTGCATTGGTAGGCTGCTCAAAGGATACTACAGTTGGAGTGATTCGGATTGGGCTGGCGATGTGGACCATAGACGGTCTACTACAGACTATTGTTTTACCTTGGGTACAAGTGTTATCTCTTGGAGTAGCTAGAAGCAGCCCAGAATAGCCCTATCTTCGACAACTGAGGGAGAGTATCGTTCCACGTCTTCTACCACATGTGAGACTGTGTGGCTTCGGTAATTGTTGAAGGAGCTTGGCTGCCCCCAAACTAGTCCTACTATTTTGCGATGCAACAAAGAGAGTTACATTGCCTTGGCACAAAATCCCATATTCCATGTCCGAACAAAGTACGTAGAGATCCAGTACCACTTCATTAGGAAGAAGCTTCTGGATGAGACCATCAATGTGAAATACTATAAGACCAAGGACAATCTTGCAGATTTGTTTATGAAGGCACTTCCCCAAGCTCTACTTCGCCGACATTCCAGATCCCTCCGCCTTATGCCTTGTCCAGGATCTGAGAGGGGATGTTAGCTAGTCATCACTTGGACAGGCAAGGCCACGTGGCAAGCAACCAACTAGGTGCCACGTGGCAGCAATCAGACTGCAGCAATCGGCTGCATTAATTGCAGCCAACCTGGATTTTTCTGGCCATTATTTTCAGCCTATTTATAAGCTGTCTTCAACAACCTCAGTTAGTTGTGTCTCACAGATTTCACGCTGCAGACCGTAGAGACTACCCTCGGGGCTGAAGGAGACCGAGATCTTTTGAGGCGGAGACATACGCAAATATTCTCTCTACACCCGTGTATAATTCCACATCCTTATACAACATTCTTCACTGCAGATTTTTTGTGTTTCACTGTCTCTTTCTCTCTCTCTCTCCTCTCTCTATTCACTCTTTGTCTCGGTCATTCGCTTCCATATTACTTCACTCTGACAACTTGTACCCTTCGTTGTTGTGTTCACCTTCTCTTTATAATGTTGCTGGCAGTTACTCTCTCTCGATCTCTTCCCAATCCTTGGGAGCTACACCAGTATGCCCAACTATCACACGACCTGTTCCACATGTCAAAAAGATGATTTTCCCGGCTTGTTTGATCCATGTAATGCTCCATAGACTCCCCCATGAGCCTCCTTTTGCCTTCTATTATTAGCCTAGTCGATCGAATGGATCAAAGATGCTAGATTTAGCCACTTGGAAGATGTCAATATATCTACCAAAATCACATGAAGGGTAATCAACATGTTGTGTTACTCATTAGCCTTATGAGGGCTTTTTAAAATTTTGCTTTTATAGAAGCATGCTCCCATGATAGAACTGCACAAAATTCGGATATACTTTGTCAATTGTTGCCCTCTTCTAACTACTCACAAGATTTCATGGTAAAAATGCCAACCTCATGTCTTCCTTGTCATGATCAAACGTTATCTCATACAATCTCTTTCCTTCAAATCTTTTTGAGTAGCTTGGAATCTTGGATATATCAGTTTACCCCCAAAGGGACTAGATGCTCAACATCATCATTTCTTGAAGCTCATACGATATTTAAATTAATGACAAGAGCAATACAGCCTAAGATCAACATCAAATGCTACAATATTCTTTGAGCAATCCTAGCAATGTTTATCATTGTGCTTCCTAATTACGTGTGCAACTCCTACTGATAAAAAAATAGAATGTGCATCATTTACAAGAGCCTTTTTCAAGATAGCAAAAAGAGCCCACCACCACCACCCAACAACAAGAAAAAGAAGAAAAAGAAGAAGACAAAGGGCAAAGTAAAGAATCGTTTGGCATCCAAATTACTATGGATGAATCCCTATGAAAAGAAGAAAGTCGACAAGATGATATCAAGCTCAAGGGGCTTGCTTCAAGCCTTAACATGCCTTGCACCACACTACTCATGTTCTACAAGTGTTAATCCCTCTTCCACATTTCAACCTATTCTTGTCTCATTCTTCCACCTGTGTATTGCCTTCCCCTCTACCACTCTCTCCTATGTATATGGTTATACTATGGTCTTAGATAGGTTATCCCTCTCCCTTTCCAATTTGCTTATTTCAAGTGCATTAACCCTCGACATTATTGCAATTCCAATATGATATAATATTATAGTATCACATGGAATTTTTCTAGAATGTCAAAATATCTTTATGCACAAGTGGGCTTTCACCCTAATTCGTCAAATCAAACAGGTTGTAAACAGATCAACTTCAGAAGCTAGATGGAATCAGCTGCTTTCAAATGATAAATCATCTTCATGTGCTTTTGACGATCGCAGTTGATAAGCCATTCTCATGTAGTAACAGGGCATGATCTGTCATTTGTGACCAGTTTCTGTATAACACAATAACTATGTTGAAAAAGTCCATAAATGGCATTTTCTTTATACCTCATCTAGTTAAATAAGCTCATCTGTATCCACTTGTTATATGCAATTTGGTACATGCGAGGACAAAACTGCACAAGATTATCTCATCACATAGGTAGACAATTGAGAAACATAATCCGACATGTCTGTATGCATGCATTGCCTTTGTTAGAGCCACGTATATATCTGCATTACAACAATGCCAGTAAAACAAGAAGATTTCGGAGAAACGGACTTGTATTGCGATCACATCAGGATCGTGTTGCTGCAGGAAGCCAATAATCTCCTGGAGGTTGTTCTTAAGCCTGAGGATGAGACTGTTAGCGTTCCACGACATAAATTTGGAAGGGCTCTTGCGAGGAGGGGGGTCATCATCTTCCTTTGTCGGGGGATCAGCCGTATTTGCGACGTCAGAGACTGAGAAAAGGCCAGCATTCGCTTCCTGAGAGACGAGGTTCTTGTTCAGCGAGCCAATGGCGGCCTCCTCCTGAGAGACGAGCTGCCTCTTCAGGGAGCTATCGCGTTCCAGCACAGGGAAGAAGCGCTTCATGCTCGTAGGACTGAATACACCATTCCACTTCAAAAGGTTCCCTCCTACGGTCTTATAAACCTTTGCTCGTTCTGGCTTTTAGAATTGATTTATTCTCAAAAACTAGAGAGAAAGAGAAAGCTCTTCCTAGTAAGGCTGACTAGGCTCTCCGCGCCTAGACTCGCCTGGCGTTTTGCACCGGGGCAAGCGCGATTTTCGCGGCGAGGACGGGTGCTGGACGCGTGGCACCTGCCCCCCACCTCCCTTTAACTAATAGTATAGATGAAAGGAAGAACGAAGGTGGTGACTCTTCCTTCTTATAGGTGTAGAAAGCTACTAACCAAACTAGTTCAAAAGCAAGAGGTACCTCTGAAGCAATGAAGGAGAACCTACCACCAAGAAATCACAAATAAAGAGGAAGAAAACTGAGTCCAATTTTTCAATCAAGCAACTTTCTCAATGGTCGTTGATCGACAAAAGTTGTTATGCTAGAATTGAAGGCAATAAGGAGTTTTATGAAGAATGCTACTTATAGAATGGATTGCGAGTCAAGAAAGGTTACTACCATAACATGGAACATCCAAGGTTTGTGTTCTAAGAGGTGGTAAGAAGTCTTGAGCTTCAAATTCGAAGAAGAAACCCCCAATATTAGCCCTACAAATTATCAAATTTAGGGAGGAAAAGGCACAATGTTTTCTTGCATCGGGATGAATTACCTATGCTAGAGGTTGTATGAGGTGGCACAAAGCTACCTATCGAATTTGAGTTGGAGTCAAAACCTTTATGGGCTAAAGAAGATGGATCCATTGTGGCTATTAGAACAAGTTGGGGAGGGGAGAAATTAACAATGATATCTATCTATGCTAAAAATGTTTCAAGGGAAAGAGTTAACCAATGGGAATTCATCAAGTCACTGTCAAATGATAAACCAATCCTGTTGATGGGTGATTGGACTATGACAAAGGAACCTAACAATAGTACTCAAGGTGGGTTAACAATCGGTCAACAAGAAAAGGAAAGTTGGAGTGTCTTGTAAGTAGATCATGCCATCCAAGTCACAACAAAGATATGCAGATATGATTATCATTTGTCCTTCACCTAGTACAATCATCAGGTGGGAAGGAACTAGCTGGTTTTGCTTTTGGATAGGCTATATGCCAATCACAATGGTCCTTTGATGGTAAGCTATGCTTTCTAATAAAGATAGTAGAATCGCATAATTCCCTATTTAACGTACCCTCCAAATGCTTGTATGTAGTAGATACTCAATAGATCAAAAGAAGAAACCTCATTGTTAGGATTCAATATGTGCCATGAGCTAAAGTGCATATGGAATTCAACTAAAAAGGAAAGCGATGACCCGTTTGTAATCTACCCCATCCACATGCAACAAAGAAAAGTAGTGATTTGTTTGTAGCTTTATTCAATACATTGAGGGAAAAGAAATAGCAAGAAACTATAAGTTGTACAGAGGATGACAACAACGTCCTTCATATAGCATTACCCATAGTTGGTAAGGACTTCTCAAAGCCGGCAAACTATGAACAAAAGGTGGTTGATTTCTTGACAAGTTATGGGAGTGCAATTGAAAGCAAAAAAGATACAAGTTTGAGCCACCCCTTCACAAAGAATGAACTCCACTTTGCTTTGATGAAGATGAATGATAATAAATCACCAGGTTTGGATGGACTTTCTATTGAGGTCTGCAAAGCCTTACAGGACATGTGTGGCAATGATTTAATATATTTTATCAATCATTGCTTCTAGAAAGGTGAGATACCCAAGGAAGCTAATGTTAGGTTAATTAAGGTGATTCTTAAGTCAATTGCATGACCAAAGGTCTCTCTATGGGACATATGATGCTTAACATGTTATACAAGCTTGTAGCTAAGGCTTTGGCACATAGATTGAAGACTCTACTCTCAAAGATCCTACATTACACTAGTATAGTTCTCTCTTAAACAATAAGATACAATATGCAATTTTGAATTCAGCAATAGCAATTGACTGGGCAATATTTTGGTAAAAAATCCATCCTCATCAATATGGAATTTGACAAGGCTTATGATCACATAAGCTAGGGGTTTATCATCTAAACTCAGTAAGCCATGGGATTTGGTAGCAAGTTTATGGGTATTGTCACTGCTTTGTTTTCCAATGTTGATGCTAGAGTCAACATCAATGACACACTATCCAAGTTGTTTTCTCTATGCAAATCAGTAGGGTAGGGCTATCCAATGGCCCCTCTATTGTTTGTTGTGGTGTCAAAGCCTTCACTAAAGAAAACAAATTAGCTAGTTCAATGTGGGACCATTAGAGGCCTCTCTTTACTAGATGGAAAGCATGTCTCCATTCTCATGGATATGAAATGTAGTGTGCATTGATCTAAGACACTTAGAGAAGATTATGGAAGTGTACCAATAGCTTTTAGAAGTGTATGGATCCATTATTAGTCATCATAAGGGAAATATAGTATATCTAAGGGTGGATGATACTCCATGCTAGATATTGGACCGTGGATTTAAGGTCTTAAACAAGGGAGAGGTGCTTATATAGCTAGTTTACCCTCCCAAAATTTTATTTCCAAATAGTGGCCTTAAGTTGCACTTTTTGTTTAAAGGTTCCCCTCCTACAACCTTACACCATTCTAAGATTTTAGAGTATCAAACACAAGGTTCCCTTAGTCTCTTTCCTCATTGAAGTTTTGTACTAAATAAATTCACAATTATATAAATATTTGAAACTTTTTCTAATCAAGCCTAGGTTCCCTACTAGTAGGCTATGAATGTGAAGATAACATCTACATATGAGCAATGTTAAATATACTAAGTAAGTATGTGACATAGTTGTGCTCCTATTAATGGATAGGAAACAAACACATTAGCAAACTAGCAATGCAATGCATAGGTTTAGATAAACAAGTTGAACATTTGCCATTAGGAAGGAGACACTAGCTCATGGAAAAGGGTACTCCAACTCAAAATTTTTGATGGAGATGCTTAAGAGATGGTGTATGAATCCTTAATTTGTGTTCATCTTGAATTCTCTCCCTTCTACTTTCAAACGCGTTAGATCTTAAATGATCGAGGGGATTCATTGTTGTAGTCACATAAAAAATGCACCTATGTAGAAGTTTTCATTTTATCAAACATTTCATCAATATTGAGAGCGTTGTTGTGTCATCTTCCAAATCTTAGATCTTGAGACAAAAAGTACGTGTTTTTTGAATATGTTATGTTCCAAACCATAAATCTTCAAAGCTCTACTCCATTGCACCAATTTTCAAGAAAACATCGATTAAAAAACCTATAAATACTATTCAATGATTTGAATGACATTTCACAAAGGTTTGGCTTAAAACCCACCTCTCTCAACATTTAGATTTTTTTCATTTAAAAAAAATCTTAGTAAGTGTTGAGGGGGGAAGTCTACTTGTTTGTACTTTGAAGTCAATGTCAACTTCTAAGTGCTCAATTAAGGAGAAGATAGTCTATTGGATTGTAATTTTAAGTCAAATTTATCACAACTATTTAACATGGAATTTAGACCTCCATCCAAAATATGGTGATTCTTGAAGGGTCAAGGGTGTGATGTACATGTGGTGGGACTTAGATACTAAAAGTGTGTTTCTGCTTCTTAAACAGTTAGAATCCTAACCATGAAAATTTTGTAGTCATGATATTGTGAATTGTGTTTGAAGAAGCATATTTTTTATGTTTTTGGTTTAACATTTGATTATGTCTCCCTTGTCATTGATCGCTAAAAGCTAATGTCAATTGTTAGTTGGAACTTGGAACTTGCAAGAACCGCTCACAAGTCACTATGAACACACAAACACATAAAGAGTTCAATAGATACACAAAGATGAGCACATGAGATAATAATTTTGAGGGGTGGACAAGTGGCCAAATGGACACATGAATAGATTACAAGGGTCTTAAGTGGACAGGTAGGTGCATAAGTAGGTGGATGGATGGGGAGAAAGGGGAAAGGAAGGGAGGGTGTCTCTTCATCACTTGGAGAATTCCATGATCTTTGGCGACAGTGTCGCGTGTGTGTAAGTTAGAGGTACAAAGTAGGGTGCTTGAAATCAATGTGTGTGTGTGTGTGCATGTGTGTGCAGACATGCACGTGCATGTGCGTGCATGCATGCATGTGTGCATGTGTGCATGGGAGGCCATAGGTAAGGTTGATGTTAGTGTGCATGACTAAGGACATGTAGCCCGAAGCATCCTCAATTGTGTCCCTTGAAGGATGTGAAGATATCTACATTATGATCCATTAAAGTATTGATAAAGAGAGGTTAAAAGCAAGTGAATGTGTATTGATCTCTTTGTAGGAATTTTTAGTTGATTGGCTTTCTAATACTTCCAAGAACCATCCAAATCTCAAATTTAATCACCTACGAAAAAGAGGTAAGATAGTTGGACAACCTTGCATGCTCCATAAGTTAGCTTTTAAAATTTTGGTGTATAAAAAGCAGGCTCCAAAGTGGTGAAGGAACCTTTACCTTAACAACTTTTAACTACTTTTCCATCTTTAAATTCTAACCATTTATGAATTTTCTCTCATCAAAAGTAAGAAAAGTGATGAGCATGTCGACAACATCCTTGCTATCATCATCTCAACCTATGAGAAATAGAAGTTGCATTCTTTGATGGCGATGTCGAAGACAAAGTATTTTCAATATTCCAGGTTCAATTGCTTGACAAAAGCATGATTAAGTGGAGCAAGTTAGTTGGTACATATTCTGGAGAACCTAATTCCACATAAAGTCATGCCCCTAACTTCTTAGGCCATGTAAGCAAGTTGGACAAATAAATTGCTCACATGGTGCATCCTAAGAAATGCCCATTGCTAGATAACAAATAGCACATAACTAGAAGGGTTCTTGATTCTAGCGCTTCAACCTAAAGCTCTTGTCCTTGATAAAGATACACCTAAGGTGGAAATCAATTATTAGTAATCTTGAACCTTATTGGGAGGACTTTGAGCCAACTAGACAATAATTAGGCCAATGAATGGGAACCCTATGTAGAAGGTTTCATCATATGATCAAAACTACAACTTAAATCACTATGCTTAGAAGATTGTCATATATTTCTATTCCATATTATTTCTATCTAACTTTTACCTCAATCTTCGAGGGGCTCAAGGCACTTTGACTTCATACCACAAGCAAAGAAGGTGACCCCTATAGTTGAGTGGGTCAATCAATCTTAGGTTCAAGAGTCGAGAAGAGGAAGCCCAATGAAACATTAAAGATGAAGAGTAGTCCAATGTACAATAAACACATTATGACCCTTCTACACTTCTGGAGGTTATAAGGCTTATGGTAATCATAAGGATGTGCAAATGATCTAAAGATAAGGTTGCTTCAAAATAAATTTATATCAATGCCTCCTTGATCCATATGTAAGCCAAGCATGTTGTGCTTGCAAAAGCACCAAAGGTGTTCATCAAGCTTCCTCGACTAGATACGGTCTCTTAGAATGCCATAATTGCTAGATTAACCAAACATTGGGCACTATAATGAATACTTTAAATTTTTTAGATGCATGTTAGGCAATCACCTCTTCAATATGCAATCACATGTACATACATTTTGAAGGCTTGTAGTAACACATAGATATTCCATGAGAATTCCCTGATCAATGGATATGTTGAGTACAAACACAATGTTGAAGCTTTTGAAATGCATTTAATGCATGTGAGATGAGGGCCTTAGTGTAGATTCAATCACCTTGGCTTATATTTTGAAAACTTCCAATAGCATTGTAGCAACCGAGAAGGATAAAGAGATACATGTTAAGGTTGGTAGGTTGGGGCTAACATAAATTATGAGATCGTGTTAGGTGACACACTTGATGAGCATGTTTGCTAAGCATGGTATGCTTACAAGAGCACAAGGTGTGAATGATGAGTTTCCAACTTGAGATCTAGTCTCTTGAAACACTCCAATCATTGGGTATGTTTAGCATGAACAAAGTGATAAATCTTTGAAATGCTTCAGGTGCATATGTTTCCCTAAATGAAGTCACTTTATTTGCCTTTTGAAAGCTTGCAAAGCATAAGAGCAATTGAGAAAAGGGAAGAGCAATAATATAGATGAAATACGTGTTTGATGAGCCTCCAACCCTAAACATACTCTTTTGGAATGCTCTAGTCACTAAATATGCTGAGCTTGGTAATGTTGAAGGGGTTATCAACTCGTTTCATATATTAATAGAGCATTCGAGAGCCAGATGTACTGTTGATTATTGGTAAGTCCTTTGATAATGATAATGACTTGAAGTGCTAGAAAGGAGGAATTGCAAAGTGTGGAAGGAGTAAGGACTTGTTTTTGGAAGTAGAGATAAAGAGTAAGGGTTCTTCACGAGCTTTAATACTTGTAATTAAAGCCCACATGTAATTGCTTCCCAAGGTTGTGGCAGTCTTCTTATGCATAGGACACAAATGCCGTTACATTAGGAGGGCTACAACATTCCATACTTCATGACTAAATCCCCATACAAGTTGTAGTGCTAATAAAACATGAATAAATGTGCTTACATGGGCTAATACATGAGTATTGAAGGATTATCCAATTGCTTATTCTCAAATGTTATTATTGTGGCAAGTGTAATCTCCATGGTTGAGGGATAGGAAGTAATTTTTATGTTGACTAGAAGGGAGTTGTGGAGAAGATTACAAGGATATGAAAAATTGGATAGGTGAATGCATGAGTTTGACCCAAATAATAGTTGAATCATGTATCTCCATTGTAACATGACCAACAATTGAGATGGTAGTTGGTGCATCAAAATCATCACAATGTGAAGAGCCCTTTTTTCTTGGATGTGTGTGGGTTTGTTTCTTGGCACTAGGTTGGTTTAAGGGAGTTGTAAGGATAAGAAGAAGCACAAGTAACTCGAGGGAACCAAGTTTAACATAAGATAAGTAAGAGCTTCCTAGGTGTGTCCTACCCTTGATGTGTAGTAAGTATGCATGGATTAAAGAATAAGACTAGGGGTTTAAAGGTAGTTGATCAAGACCAGTTGGCATCTCTAACTTAAGTATCCCTAGACAATGTATTTTTTTGGGTGAAGTCTCAAAAATTTGGCTATTAATGAGGTCCAAAAATGCAAAATTTTTGCTACAAATCATGCAAAAAATGACCCCTTATTGCCAAATATGCCTATAAGCTAAGTTTTTGCATGTATTTTATCACCAAAAGTCACCTAGACTACAATGCAAAGAGTGATAGTAAATGTGCAATTTCTTAACTTCCATAAAGACCTTGCTCATAAAGTGTACCTTACATACATAATCCAAAATTAGATGAGTACATCAATATATGAATACATGTGTGTATATGTATATATGCCTTAGTTAACTTGACAAGTTTATATATTAGATGAACTTTTTTCCCCACATTATTAAAAGGGCATCCAAAGGAAAAGTAGTACCCTAGGTGGCATGATATATATATATATATATATATATATCCCCTTTTTTTATGAAGTGACATATAACATCATTACATCAAGTTTTGGCCTTGCTTATGTAGTTTTGCAGCATGAAGGTCGATGAGAAAATCCAATTGGCTCTCACACTTAATCACATGCACATGAGCATATGCAAGAAGAGCACTAAGATGACTTTACTTTGAAAGCTTTGATGATAATATTGTCATTGAAAGCAAGCTAGCTACAAATGTTATCAATGAAGACTTTTGAGCTAATTGTAACAAAGAGTGTAGAGAAACTCATATTAAAGAAGTTCAATGTTGGAAAGATGGATTGTCAAGCTACTCTTATTTTGAATTTTTGGAGTTTATATATGTACAAAGAAATGTGGTTTTTTATTTATGAACACGAATCTATGGTTATTTATTTATTTCCAAGAGTTGTGGGACTAGGAAAACCATTTATAAAATTCAAAACTATATTGAAGGATTGCGTAGGTTCTAAGCTAGTTGGTATAATTATTAGCTATGTGATGCTCTAAACAATGTGTAAAAGGAGGTTTCCTATCCCTAATCGACTCACAACTTGCAAATTTTCTTTAGTAAGCATCTTATCAAGGAGAGTAGGATGCTTCAAACAATTATTTAATAGGATCTCGTGCCCCATAACCATCACTCCAAGGGAAATGGATGCTAGTAGCTACATAAGTCAAATCATATTCAACTAAAGCAAAAGAATGTCATTTTAGCCATTACAGGTTTGAATGGTTTGAGCCTCCAAAGATGCTTTGACTGGATAAGAAAATAGCCTAATTCTAAGGGCCATTTAGCCTTTTTCGTATTGCTTCTATATACTTGATTTTGACATACTTTTTTGTTTCTCTTACCTAGTTATTTTAAAACTAATTTATTGAGCATGCATAATAATTAGAGACAACAAATTCATCAAGGCGTATCCATCTTCAAATATATAGATGATGATTTTGTATATAGGTTTTGTATTCACTTTCATAGGTGGTAAAATCTATTGGATCTCTTGATTGCAGCCATGTATGATTTTATGTACGATTGGGGTCGAGTATTTGTAGCCACTAAGGTTTGTAAGGAAGCTATATAGCTTACTCGTTTAATGGGAGACTCGAGCATTGTAGGAGAGGTACCTACATTGCAATGTGATAGTCAGAGTGCCATTCAACTAGCATAGATCCATGTATTTTGTGCAAAGACAAAGCACATTGATGTAAAGTAAGGAGGTGCTTGAGAACAAGCACATTGAGCTTATCAGATCCATACTAATGATAACACTACAGATCTTCTCACGAAGAATTTACCTTCTGAGTGCTTTGCACACTACTACAGAATGCTAATGGGCATAGAATAGTATCTTCACTTTCTTATTATCCTCCTATAATGGCACATTGGCCTTTAAGTGGAAGGATGTTGGGATAAAGGCCAATAGCCAAGCAAGCACCCCTTGTATATATACACACAATACAATTATATATATGTGAAGATAACAAAGAATAATGATATCATTCATTTTATAACCATATAACTCTCTTATGTTATTCTCTCTCTCAACCCTCATGCACAATTGCTTCTATTTTGCATTCCACAATTGCTTCCCTCCCAATAGGCTATCTCTTTACTTTGTTTTATCCTTCTTTCATATCCTAAGACGATCACTTGAATAGGTATTACTATATCATGAGACCGGATTTTCTCTATTTGTGATAAGTGATATAATGGCTCATGTTAAGCTCTTCTTTTAGTGGTTCCTCTATCTAGTGTGCATGAACATTACTAGAGAGCTGCATTATAATTGAATGGGTGGCTTTGGGTATCCCATATGGATTGATTTTTGTTCTGGACACTATACACATTTGGTTAGGTAGTCTTAGCAAGGCTAGTGGAATGTCTCATTGATATAAAGAATCCCTCTATTGCACATATAGGTTGTTGGCATAAGGCATGATAATGCAACCTCATGGGTGCTTATCAAATAGTTGCATTGTGGTCATAATATCCATAGTTGTTACATATTCTACTCCTAGGTTCTAAGGATTCTAACAATAACTAACTACCACTACAATGGAAATATTAGATATTGGGTCTATAGGTCTATCTAGATTTAAGGATTTTTATTAACCTCATCATTTCTTGTTTGAGATTAGTGTTGGGGGTAACACCACATGTGCCTACAATGCTTTGTATTTACTTCACACATTGTGACCATACACTTGTACATTAGAAGTGGCAAGTGCCCATCATTTTCATTTATTCTTTATTCTTTTAGTGACTATTGAATAAGGGAAAGCCGATCGCACATTGTGATTGTTGGAGTTCCCCATATGCGGTCTCTCTCTCTTGCTCTCTTGCTCCATCTGCCATAGCTCTTATTTTGCTCTTGCTTCCCCTTATGTACTTCCATTTGGGCTCTACATTTCAATTGGTATAAGAGTGGCATTTGAGGAGCTTCTTCATCCTTTGCTTTAGACCGAATTTAAAGTTTTAGCTTAAGGTTTCATGGTAGCCATTGTTTCTTCATGTTGGGGGTAAAGGCACCTCTGCCTAGCCGCCCGTGTATTACTACACTGACAGTCACCGCCATTGTTTCTTCCTGTTGGGGGTAAAGGCGTCTCCGCCTAGCCGCCCGTGTATTACTACACTGACAGTCACCACCACTACACACTGCAAGTGGCGGGCGCCTGTCACCATCACTTTATTCTTTATTCTTTTAGTGACAGTTTGAATAAAGGAAGGCCCGATCACACATCGTGACGGTTGGAGTTCCCATTTCTTGTCTCTCTCTCTCTCTCTCTCTCTCTCTCTCTCTCTCTCTCTCTCTCTCTCTCTCTTTTGCTCTTGTCCTCCCGCCATAGCTCTCGAGTCCAAGCTTCGGTTCTTCTCTCCCTTTCAATCGGTATCAGAGCTCGGCTTTCCGACTCTTGAGCTTGGTTTGTGGCATTCTCAACTTCCCCTCGACTCCCCACTCGCATTGGGTCTCCTTCCCGGCAGCCATAGCTCATTCTCTTGAGCTCCCATCACTCCCCGCTTCCCAAACTTCTTTCCGGCCTATTGAGGCACCATCAGGGCATTGACATTGAGGTATTGCTTCATTAGTTCAGAGTTTTACATAAGTTCTCAGGTCTCACAAGCTGTAAATAAGTTGTGGGTAGCCATAGCTCACACCTCTTGGAGCTTCCTTCACCTGCATCTTACTTCCAGCCTATCAAGGCTTGCTGAGGCTTGGTGTAGGCCTTCTTTGGCCCTCATTTGTATCCCCTTTGGGCCCCATTGTTGACACGTGGGACAGCAGACCTCCCCAGCCAGCTCACGTTTTTTTTGCGCCCATTTCAAAATCTGGCCCAAAAATCACTATTTTTGTCATATCTCAGGCATTCGGAACCCGATTCACGCAAGGTAAGAGTCTAAGTTGGGGTTTTGACATGCTCCAGACACGATGGTGAAGCCAGATTTGCCAAATTCTAATGATAGAATCTTTTGCAATAGATTTCATGCCTATGCTTGTTTAGACATGACTACATAACCAATTTGCATCTCGATTGATTGGGGGATTGAAGCTACATGTAATGCTATGATTTTTGCCTAATTTTCAGGCTCGAAATACATAGTTTATAACAGTAAATGCATGCTAAATACTCTTGGGATGAAGCTATCTTTCATGCTTTGACATATGCTTATTAGTTCCGGATGTATGTCTTGGGTTTTGCTATGGTGTATTGATCATCGGGGGATGACCTTGAGCTTGTCATTGAATTTGGATGCTTTTGGAAGCTTGAGCTTATTTCAGCCCACACTTATTGACATTGATATATGCTTTGACAGTGATGCTTCTTGGGTTTATGCATACCCGTTGCCTACGGCTTGATGCTCATGTCACAGCTCATTACCCTATGCATATGTTGAGCTTGAGTGCTCATTGAAGCTCCACCTTGGATGCATTTTGGATTATCTGGAGTAGTCTTGGATGTTACTTGGCTTGTCAGAGTTTGGATTGGGATGTATTTGATGTCTTACATGCTTACGCATGCTACATACGGATGCTCTATCACCTACATGTTCGAGATATACTATTGATGTATTGTCTTGGACTTATGTCATTGGCATTGTGTCTTGCCTTGCCTTGAGCTCTTGAGCTCGTACATATGACTTTTGTGCCAGTGGGAGCATTCTTGAATGCTTATCGGACATTGAGCAGGCGGTACTTTTATGCATTGAGCCGTTACATGCCATTGAGGTACAGACACTTGAGACTTTGGGACATCTTACCTTTTGGCTTGATACATCATATGTCTCGGTTCACTGTATGCTTATGAGCTAAGTCGCAGTTTTGGATCGGTATCTTTGTGAATTGGCACCTACTTGTGTCAAGTTTTGGTAGTAGCAAGACCACTTTGCCCCGTTGACTGGGGGGTGTGCCTACTCACTGGCAGATGTTTGTATGACATACTTGGGTGTTGGATTCATGCTTATCAACCGTCATATGCTTATGCTATACCCGCATGATGCGCGCTTTGGTCTTGGCAATATCTGATTGCCTTGGGATCTGATTTTGGCACTGTTAGCTCTCTTTTATTAAAATTTGAAATTTATTACAGCAAGCATATATGTATGGACTGACATGGATTTTTCATGTTGAAACACTCTAAAATGATGTATTTTCACTAATACTTGGTGGGCAGCAGCTTTGGTTCCACTTTCCTTGTGATTTTCCCTCGATTTTGGTGATTTTTTGGTCATTTTCTACAGTAAACAACAAGCAGTTTTGAACTGTCTATAGTCTTCTAGTCTGCATTATGGCGAGTTCGTCCACTGATCATGCTATTTTCAACATCACTAAGCTTGATGGTACGAATTACTCTTATTAAAAGAGCCAGATTTGGCAGGTGTTGGTGCAGAAATCACAAATCAAACCTTTGAGGTTAAGCGGGCATCCACCTGCAACTATGCCAGATGAGGAATGGCTTGAGCTTGATGAGTTATGCAAGTCCACCATTGTATTGTCTCTCACAGAATAGGTTCACTACAATGTATTTGAGGAAGAACAGAGTGCATGGCAGTTGTGGGATAAAATCAAGAATCTCTATGACAAGAAAAGTCCAGCAAGTCAAATGTATTGGCTGAAGCAGCTTATGGATCTACGCATGAAGGAGAATGTGACTATGTCTGCTCACTTGAGCCAATTCCATGCTATACTCAAGAACTTGACTTCGCAGGACATCACTTTTGCAGAGGATGTCACTTCTCTTTCCTTGCTTGGTACTCTTAATGAGTCATGGGATGTATTCCGCACTGCATTATGTGCCTCTACTTCTACCTTGAAATTATCTGATGTTGAGAGTGCTCTTCTGTAAGAAGAGGTTAACCGTAAGAATTTGAATGCCTCTCGTGTGTCGCATGCTATGATAGTTAGAGGAAGGAATGATGGATATGGAAAGCATGGCAGTGGGCAGTGGCCGTGGACGGGACTCTCAAAAATCACGGTCCAAGTCTCGTGGAAAGTCACGTAGCAAATCTCGTGGGAGGAATGCAGATGTTACTTGTCACCATTGTGGGAAAAAGGGCCATATTAGGCCACAATGCCATGAATTGCGCAATGAAAGGCGCAAAGATAAGGGGAAAGACGAAGTGCAAGATAAGTCTTCTGATCGCAGCATAGTGCCTGCAAAGTCCAATATTAAAATTGAAGAGATTAATGTTATGCAACCTGAGGATGTTGATGATGATGATTATATCCTTGTAGCTTCTTCTAGTGCTTCGCAGATGATAGAGATACACTCTATGTATGCATAGTGTTGGCTCTTGGACTCAGGTGCATCCTTTCATGTAACACCTTGCCGAGAGTGGTTTCATTCATATTGTACTATTTCGGGTAGTGTACGCTTGAATGATAACAGCTCTCTTGATATTGTGGCCATTGGTGATGTTATACTGCAGTTTCCTTCTGGCATCAGTTTTGTTATGCAGGATGTACGTCATGTACATGCTTTGACACGCAATCTCATGTCGGCTGGACAGCTTGATGACACAGGTGATCATGTATCCTTTAGAGACTCTGCATGGAAGATCACTTGTGGCAGACTTGTGATTGCGAGAGATGCCAAGGCTGGCAGTCTCTACCCCTTGATTGTATCAGCTTCTTCCCTTGATCATGTTTTGTCTGTGGGTTCTATCCCACATGTATCTCTTTGGCATGTCTGTTTGGGCCATATGTCTTTGAAGGGAATGAAAATGCTTTCTAGTTTGCAGTACTTACCGCCCCTTTATTATGCATGTTTTGATCCATGTGAGCATTGTCTTTATGGCAGGTAGACTAGGTCTATGCATAAGAAGTCTGGTAGGCCACGCATGAGTGAGCCCTTGGCATTGGTACATTCGGATATCTATGGGCCCATGCCTTGTCAGTCTATGGGTGGTGCAAAGTATTTTGTTACATTCATACATGATTTTTCACGAAAAGTTTGGGCTTATCCCATTAAGTTGAAATGCGATGTCTTGGCTGTGTTTCAGAGATGGCTTGCATTGGTTGAGAACCAGTTTGGGTATTGGCTAAAATGCCTAAGGATAGATAATGGGGGTGAGTATGTCTCAGGTGCTTTTGAGCAGTTATGTGATGAGAGGGGTATTAAATGTCAGTTGAGCGCCCTCTACACCCCCCCCATAATGGTTTGGCTAAGCGGATAAATAGAACCATCCAGAAGCATGTACGCAGTATGCTTAGTCATGCAGGCCTACCACAGAGCTTTTGGGCTGAGGCAGTTAGTACAGTTGTGCATGTCATAAACAGGTTACCTTCTAGTGGTTTGGATTTCTAGGTTGCAAAGGAAGTATGGATTGGAAAACCCCCCTCTTATGCGCATCTCCGTGTCTTTGGATGTGCGGCATTTTCCCATGTGCCCAGGGACAAGAGAAGTAAGCTGGATCCCAAGAGTGTCAAATGCATTTTCCTTGGTAATGGGGATGCAAGCGAGATGGGTTATCATCTCTGGGATCCGCAAGCGTGAAAAGTCATCCGCAGTCATGATGTAGTCTTCCATGAAGACAAGATGCATAGGCAGCCTCAGAAGACATCGCATTTCAACTTAATGGGATAAGCCCAAACTTTTCGTGAAAAATCATGTATGAACGTAACAAAATACTTTGCACCACCCATAGACTGACAAGGCATGGGCCCATAGACATCCGAATGTACTAATGCCAAGGGCTCACTCATGCGTGGCCTACCAGACTTCTTATGTATAGACCTAGTCTGCCTGCCATAAAGACAATGCTCACATGAATCAAAACATGCATAATCAAGGGGCGGTAAGTACTGCAAACTAGAAAGCATTTTCATTCCCTTTAAAGACATATGGCCCAAATGGGCATGCCAAAGAGATACATGTGGGATAGAACCCACAGACAAAACATGATCAAGGGAAGAAGCTGATACAATCAAGGGGTGGAGACTGCCAGCCTTGGCACCTCTTGCAATCACAAGTCTGCCACAAGTGATCTTCCATGCAGAGTCTCCAAAAGATACATGATAACCTGTCTCATCAAGCTGTCCAAACATGAGACTGTACGTCAAAGCAGGGACATGACGTACATCCTACATAACAAAACTGATGCCAGAAGGAAACTGCAGCCTAACATCACCAATGGCCACAATATCAAGAGAGCTGTTATCATTCAAGCGTACACTACCCGAAATAGTACAATATGAATGAAACCACTCTCGGCAAGGTGTTACATGAAAGGATGCACCTGAGTCCAAGAGCCAACACTATGCATACATAAAGTGTATCTTTGTCATCTGCGAAGCACTAGAAGAAGCTACAAGGATATAATCATCATCATCAACATCCTCAGGTTGCATAACATTGATCTCTTCAATTTTAACATTGGACTTTGAAGACACTATGCTACGATCAGAAGACTTATCCTACACTTTGTCTTTCCCCTTATCTTTGCGCCTTTCATTGCGCAATTCATGGCATTGTGGCCTAATATGGCCCTTTTTCCCACAATGGTGACAAGTAACATCTGCATTCCTTCCACGGGATTTGCTACGTGACTTCCTACGACACTTGGACCGAGATTTTTGAGAATCCCGTCCACGGCCTTTGCCCACTGCCATGCTTTCCATATCCATCATTCCTGCCTCTAACTATCATAGCATGCAACACACGAGAAGCATCCAAATTCTTACGGTTAACCTCTTCTTGCAGAAGAGTACTCTTAACATCAGATAATTTCACGGTAGCAGTAGAGGCACATAATGCAGTGCGGAATATATCCCATGACTCATTAAGAGTACCAAGCAAGAAAAGAGGAGTGACATCCTCTGCAAAAGTGATGTCCTACGAAGTCAAGTTTATGAGTATAGCATGGAACTGGCTCAAGTGAGCAGACATAGTCACATTCTCCTTCATGCGTAGATCCATAAGCTGCTTTAGCCAATACATTTGACTTGCTGGACTTTTCTTATCATAGAGATTCTTGATTTTATTCTACGACTGCCATGCACTCTGTTCTTCCTCAAATACATTGTAGTGAACCTTTCTGTGAGAGACAATACAATGGTGGACTTGCATAACTCATCAAGCTCAAGCCATTCCTCATCTGGCATAGTTGCAGGTGGATGCTCGCTTAACCTCAAAGGTTTGATTTGTGATTTCTGCACCAACACCTGTCAAATCTGGCTCTTCCAATAATATTAATTCGTACCATCAAGCTTAGTGATGTTGAAAATAGCATGATCAGTGGACGAACTCGTCATAATGCAGACTGGAAGACTGTAGACTGTTCAAAATTGCTTGCTGTTTACTGTAGAAAATGACAAATAAATCACCAAAATCGACAAAAAATGGCAAGAGAAGTGGAACCAAAGCTGTTGCCTACTAAGTACTAGTGAAAGTACATCATTTTAGAGTGTTTCAGCATGAAATATCCATGTGAGTCCATACATATATGCTTGGTGTAATAAATTTCAGATTTCAGTAAAAGAGAGCTAACAGTGCCAAAATCGGATCCCAAGGCAATCAGATATTGCCAAGACCAAAGCAGGCATCATGCGGGCATAGCATAAGCATATGACGGTCGATAAGCATGAATCCAATACCCAAGTATGTCATACAAACATCTGCCAGTGAGTAGGCATACCCCCAGTCAACGAGGCAAAGTGTTCCTGACACTACCAAAACTTGACACAAGTAGGTGTCAGTTCACAAAGATACGGATCCAAAAATGAGACTTAGCTCATAAGCATACAGTGAACCAAGACATATGATGTATCATTCCAAAAGGTAAGAAGTCCCAAAGTCTCAAGTGTCTGTAACTACTCAATAGCATGTAACGACTCAATGCATAAAAGTACCGCCTGCTCAATGTTTGATAAGCATTCAAGAATGCTCCCACTGGCACAAAAGTCGTATATACGAGCTCAAGAGCTCAAGCCAAGGCAAGCGACAGTGCCAATGACATAAGTCCAAGACAATACATGAATAGTATATCCCGAACATGTAGGCGGTAGAGCATCCGTATGCAGCATTCATACGCATATAAGACATCAAATACATCTCAATCCAAACTCTGACAAGCCAAGTAACATCCAAGACTACTCCAAATAATCCAAAATGCATCCAAGGTAGAGCTTCAATGAGCACTCACGCTCAACGTATGCATAGGGTAATGAACAGTGACATGAGCATCAAGTCGTAGGCAATGGGTATGCATAAACCCAAGGAGCATCACTGTCAAAGCATATACCACTATCAAGCACAAACCATGTCAATGAGTGTGTAATGTCAAAGCTCTTCCAAAAGCATCCAAATTCAATGACAAGCTCAAAGTCGTCCCTCGATAATCAATACATCATAGCATAACCCAAGACATACATCCGAAACCAATAGGCATATGTCAAAGCATGAAAGATAGCTTCATCCCAAGAGTATTTAGCATGCATTTACTGTGGCTGGAGGACACTTTAGTAGAGACACGACAACCCGCAAGGTGCTGCAGTCTCAACTGTGGTGGCCCACGTTTTTTCGTGACGCAACACGATTCGTCAAGCATTATGACGAGTGTCAGTGGACAAAGGTCCCAATCCACAAGGATCAAATGGAGTTAACCCCAATCATTACACGAAAACCCTTCGAAAAGTGGGGGATCGACTTCATAGGACCCATTAGTCTTGCAGCACAGTACTTGCATGCCAAATATATCATTGTGGCCACAGACTACCTAACGAAATGGGCGAAAGCTAGAGCGACATGAAAGAATGTCTGCCAAGTTCTTATGGGAACAAGTGATCTCATGATTTGGCTGCCTCATCGAACTAGTTAGTGACCAGGGCACGCACTTCATTAATGACGTGATTGCGCATCTTCTATCCACCTTTCTAATCATCCATTGAAAATCCTCTCCATACTACCCTCATGCAAACGGACAGGCAGAATCCACAAAAAAGATCCTTGTAAATGTCTTGACCAAAGTAGTCTCTTCTTCGCGCAGCTGGGATAACAAGCTAATGGCAGCCTTGTAGGCTTACCGTATAGCTTATAAAATGGCTATCAACCAGACTCCCTTTAGGTTCACCTATGGGACTGAGGCAATTCTACCAATGGAGTTCTTCGTTCCTAGCCTGAGAATAGCACTTCAAGAACAGTGGGAAGGGAAGGAGGCATGGACACAATGCTTGCTTGAACTTGAACGCCTCTCGGAAACACGTCTTCAAGCCACTGATGCACTCATATGCGAGAAGGCACAACGAAGAGCTGGTTTGACAAGCATATCAAACAACGCGACTTTGAACAGGGTGACTTAGTACTCCTGTACTCAGTTAAAGGACACAAGCAGAAAATGAAGTTTAGAGGTCTTGGGCCTTTCAAAGTTTGTGCAATTAGCCGAACTGGCAACATTGAGCTCGAGACTCTAGATGGCGATGCCATAGGCTTCTTTAATGGAAATCACATTAAGAAGTACTACCCTCCCACGCATCCGCAAGTCTTAACTCACGATCATTGGACCCAACTTGGTAAACCACTACTACAGCCCATTAATGCCCAATTAAACCCATATGGGGGCCACTCATGCGCACTTCTCCGCAAGTGCAGGGGTTGCTATCGAGTATGAGACTGTACCAATGATCTTTTACGTATTGCCAAAAACTAAAGACGTAGGCACAGAGTCGCGGCTAGGGCGAACCTTCAAGAAGCAAAGTCACTGAATGTTGATTATGAGTCGCAGCGCATTCACCCCGCCATAGGCAACGTCCATATTGTTATAGCCTTTAGCAAGGGCTACGCGACCCCATTAAAGTCCGCAAGGCCATCAGTAGAAATGCTCGTAGCCAAGTCTACGAAGGGGGGTAGTGCTCAACCACCATCCACCAAGTCTCGCAGGCCACCGCTCAGAGCGGCAAAAGCTAAGGCCCAACAACCTGAGTTTCAATGGAGGCCTAAACAATCGCAACCTCTGCCTAGGAGTAGATGCCCACGTATTCGTAATACAAGAAACTCTAAACCCATGAGGCCGAGACGTAGTTACAGAAATCAAAGCATGATCAAGCCAAGATGGGTTCCTAAAGCCCTCATGCACGTGTAAGGCTACTATGAGGGAAATGCCTGGCTATGGATCCCTAAGGCTAGAACGGCCCACGACATCACTCAAATGCCACCCTCATGCTTAATCACCCCGAGCCCTGTAGAACCTCGGAACTGGAAGCCACAGTGCTTCCTAAACCCACCTCCTACTAGCTCACCCACGTATAAGCTCAGAAGAGTTGAGCAAGTCTAGCGGCCCAAACCCCAAACAATGTTATCCCCTTCAACCCCTACTAGTGCCAAAAAGACTATCGGCCCAAACCCCAGACAATGTTATCCCCTTCAACCCTACTAGTGCCGATAAGACTTGCCAAACCCACTCCAAGTGTAACAGCCCATCCGTAGCAGCTACTACTCCGACGCTTATCCATGAGGCTCAACCACTGCTTCATGGGCAACTGCCACCATCTGCCGCCAAGCTTCCTAGTCCCATCAAACCCTAGACACCTGTAGGCCTTAAACAATCTTACGAGCGGAAATCATTCTTAACTCTAGTCGCAAACCTAGTTGAAGACATAGGAGATGATGCTATTGCTTGTCTTAGATGCTTAGATGCCACGTTCATGTCACTGGCTCTAAGTTATGACTGCTTGGACTTACGCCTGCTGCAAGAGCCTTTAGTGACAAAAGTTTGCATGATGCCTTGTTCCTGGGAAACATTCAAAATTGCATTTGTCAAAACACCCCACTCACTTGCCGAATTGCTATGCACTGAGATATCAAGAGAACAAGCCATCAAACAATGCCTCATTATGTCTTACGATAAGCATGTGACTTCTTCCATCACTGACAAAGAAGTTGAGGAGTTGAAAGCCTTAGCTAACAATGACTCCCCATTTTTACGAAACTGGTACACTCTGCGATTGCAGTGGGAACTCGAAGGATGTCAAATCATGACCAACGTTGAGCAGCGCCACATAATCAAGACATCAGAGTACGACCCAACCTATGTCGCACCCAGCTCATATAGAGTGTTAGCCACTCTTTGTGGCTGACCCATGGAAGAGCACATCAAAGGACACCCATATCTTGATCGTCTCCTGACCGAAGAAGAGCTCCATATCGCTAGCCGCATCGATTTCGGCGATTTTGTAACGGATGTCCTCACTTAGATCACACACGTAAGTACCCGACCCTTCGCTCTAGACCTCAAGGCTCAGTTGGAATATAACCCAGAATTCTATACTTGGCTCATGTGCAAGTAACCCTTGTGTCTGAACGCTAAATGCCCTTGATCTCCTAACCTTTGATCCATGGAAGGATTCTTCTCAATTTGGAAGGGGAGAGGGTAAGAGGGTAGGGTAAAGGTGAATCAAACTAAAACCAATCAAGATCAAGTAAATGCAATAAACACATAGGAAACTGGTGATGTTGGAGGAATGTCACAAAAACCTTGACATAAAAAATAGAAATTCTGAAGGGAAGAATCTGTATTGGATCTTAACAAGACCTTGCTCTCACCGACTCCCCTTCACGGAGGAAGAGAGAGCGCAGTACAACATCAGCCTAGAAAATCGAGCTTATAGTCAGCTAAAATTCTGCAGCATTCACAACCTTGAGAAGATGGTGGCCAAGGAGCAAGCCACACGGAGAATAGTGGAATAGTGGAACAGTGCAACCTCCATGAGTACCTGGAGAAATTTGCACAGGAACTTGACCACACGAAGTGTGTAGAGTTCTTGAGAACGTACAACCCCGATCAAGAATGCAGAATGGCGATAGGGGAAACAATGCCCAACAAGTGCAGGTACCACTAAACCAGGCCTTGCTGGAAAAAGCTCTGGGGCTAGAATCTAGGGTGGAGAAAAAACGTAAGAGGGATGTGTATGCTCTGGTGAAGATGAAGAGGGAAGAAGTTCTGACAAATGACGGCATCAGCATACAAGACATCCCCGATGCTGAGATTCGCATGTAGGAAAAGTTGGTGCATGCCCTTTTCTCCAGCCAACGCTACAATTCCCTCATGCACTGGATCAGTGTACTTGTGCTAGAGAATGTAGCAGGCCGCACCCTGGATGAGGTGGATTGGAATGGCTACGGGCGCAAAACAATAGACCAAGCGGCCAAAGCACTAGCCCTAGGAAACAAAGAGGCAAGTGGAGAATCCCCCACATCTAAGAATACAGAGAGGAAGAAACCTTCCTCGAAAGCCTCCTTCATCAGGTATGGAAGCATATTGACGGCCATCATCCAGAAGGTTGTGAAACAGGCGCAACAAGGAACCAAAGGAGTAGATGAGACCCTAGACAGGTCGCTGACCCATCAAAAGGATGAGCAATCGAGTGACCAGACAGAAACCGAGACAGAGAAGGAGGAGAGGGAGGCTCAATCCGGATGAAGAAAAACAAAGGAGCTCGCTGGGAAGGCAACTTAGAAGAAGAAACAGAAGGCGGGCACGAAAAAGAAAGAAGAAGATTTGGAAAGAGCAAAAAAGGAATCCCTAAGAGAGGCGACGGAGTGGAAAAAGAAGGAGAATGAAGAAGCTGAAAGGTTGGCCGAGGAAGCAAGAAAAATAGAAGAAGAGAGAGAAAGAAAAGTTATGGAAGAGGAGGCAGAGTTGAGAAGACAGGAGGAGGAAGACATGGCCAAAGCAATTCGCTGGTCCATAGAACAACAGAGTCGACTCGATGGCCTAGGGACTTTAAGTCCGCCTAGGGAAGATAGACTCGGCTCAAGCGCAGAAGTACATGAAGCCATGCCATTCATGGTCATCGAGGGCAAGGGTAAGGCCCCCATCTATCCCATTTCGGCCCCCTTGGTACCTGCTAGCGAAGCCACCATTGCCACCCCAAACATCCCGCCCAGCACCGATGTGAACAGTTTTGTGGCGTGGATGCAATACTTTATCAATAAGGAACTAGCACAAGGAAGGAGCGAGGAGGCCACAGCCACTGGGCACAAAAGGCCAACTACGAATGCCGAATCTAGGCAAGAGCCAAAATGCCAAAAAATGGAAGCTTCGACCACCCCAATCCCCACCACTACGACGCCACACGCAAATTGTGATGAGTACGTTGATGAATTGCTCTCGTAGTTAGAAAGGACAAGGGAGGAAAGGAGGATCGCGATGGCTAAGTTGGAGGCAGAAAGGGAAGCGATAGCGACCTTCCAGCTCGAAAAGACAAAGCAAATGGCTATGCAACAAAAGGAAATTCTTGACCTGAAGAGGGAACTAATGACCAAAGAAGAAAATGAGCAAAGCTGGCGGCGACAACTCATAGATGAAAATCAAGAGCTCAAGAAGATGCAAAAAGAATATAACCTTCTGATCATACAACACGAGGATCTAGCAGCAAAAATAGGGCGGATCAAACAGGGCATGAAGGAGTTTACCGTAGGGAAGGAAGGGAGGAAACAAGAAGAGGAGCACCACCACCAAGAAATGGAAACAATGACTGAAAGGCTGAGCCTCGAAAGAGAAGAGCAAGAGAGAATGAGAAGAGAGTTGGAAGATCAGCATCAGAGGCTCACAGCCTTGGTGCAAAGACAGGGAGAAGGCATGGAAAAAATGAAAAAGAGGGTTGAAGGGTGGGCAGGCCAGAATGAGCAAAGAGTAGGATCAATCTTTCATTACCACACATGTTTGAGAATCCTTTCCTTAATCTAAGTCAATAAGGTAAAGGTGTGAATAATAAAGTACTTCGTATTTGAATCCATCTTGTATGTTTTATATATTCTAATAGTTTGTATTATTTTGGCTTAGACTAACTCTATGTCTTTTGTTGTACTATATATGTCTAATTGGTTGTTGTATGATGTTGAAGTGTTTGAAGTACTTGTTATGTTTTTTGATATAGTTTGTGTTGAGATGGTTGTTTTTGTATATATTTTTTCATTCGAGTTTATTTTGGTGTTGTTTTTAGGTAAATAGTTACTATTTTGTGGTTATTTTAAGTTAATGAAAGAAAACTTAAAATGTGATGTTCATTAAAATAATTATCTAGATATTAATGTTCATTGAAGCATACAAATGATATAATTATATCTTTATGAACATTTTTGAATTTCCCTCTACTTTAGCATTGTTGCATATTCAGCTATATACATTTGCTAGCCTAGTTGGTCATTCGATGTAGTTTTGTATTGTGGCTCTTATTTTAGCTCTTATAATGCAAATTTGCATTTTAATATGATTTTTAAAATTAGTAAGCTCATTTGTGTTTATAACTGTGAATGTTCGAGTAGATGATATTAATACTAAGAATTGCACCATGTATCCTCCTTGTTGTGCCTTTAGTTGGTTGAGTATTAAGTATTGTATTACCAACTTTTCTAAGTCCTTCAATTGTGTGCTATTTATTCTCAACATAATAGCAATTGCATATTTTAATGTTTTTGATGTATTGGTATCTTGTTCTGTCATATATAATGTGTACTAAGTTGTAGTGCCATGAGCATTCATTATATATTGGATGGCAATCATGGCACCCCAAAGCACTAAAGGGTATAACATATGCAATCAGGGCTTAAAATAGTAAATTGGAGTTTCCTCAATCGGGAGTTTTCTCCTGGTAGATTGAAATAAGAATCCCAAATCAAAAAAGAACACATGATAATAGAGCTTGCCAAGCTTGGAGAGAAAGAGAGAGCTTATTCTACACCAAAAGCTTGTTGATCGACCTAGGCCATACAACTGGAAAATGAAAAGGAAAAACGAATATTTGAAAGGCATGATTAGAATTCGATGTATCTAAGTGTAAGCAAGAATGGGAGAAACTTTCAAAGGTATTATTTGAATTTATTGTATTTGATGTATAAGCAAGAATTGAAGAAGCATACTAGGAAATTTTACATGCTTTATTTGTTTTCCAATGTGCAAAGCCAAACAATGGATCCAAAGAATGAAGAAAAGTAGCTCAACCACAAAAAGAAGCAAATACAAAAAGCTCAAAAAGACAACTAGAAAACGAAACGAAAACAACATGCCTCCTCTTAATTTAAAAAATAAGAAGATGCAACCATTAGGGAGCCAACAAATTGAGATCTCCCCTTAATTTATTGCATCTTTATCGATCACAAATTAGATACAACAAGCAAATCATCATGGACACCGAGCGAAGTTCTATCCATTCTATCATCTTATTCTCCATAGTTGTCATCTTTCCCTAAGCATTCTCTCTCTCTCTCTCTCTCTCTCTCTCTCTCTCTCTCTCTCTCTCTCTCTCTCTCTCTCTCTAGAACATTCCAAATAGGGAAGACAACATGTAAGAAAAGGAGAGATATGACAAAGTTGAACTTTATCCAATAGACTAGAAATAATGAAATCAATACTTTTTGTCATTTTTTCTTGCTCTAAATTCTTGAAAAACCCCCTTCCTCCCCTTGATTCCAAATCCTCCTCGAAGTAAATGCTAAGGCTCCCCCTTAGAAGGGGGGTAGACCAAAAAAACTTATAAAGAGATGTAGCACCTTGTCACCACACCATTGTATTAGCCTATGCTCTAACCTGCACTGCTAACAAACTTCATCTTAGGAAGGCACTACTGAAATCGCAACATTTTGAACTAGGTTGACATGTGCAGCCAAGTTTAGGTGGTGGGATTCTATTTGTTTTTTGTACAAGTTCTTTGTCTTGTATATTTTGATAGAGTCTAGTTTACTTTCCAATATTGCTTGAAAATAATAGGTGACTATAACATGCATTTGAAAAAAAGTTTGAGTGGTCTAAAAAGCATTTATAATAAAATGAAGGCCATATCTAAGCAAAATGAATAGGTGTCTTTTGAGCTATGTATGAGAATTGAATGTGTGTTTTCTAATTGAAATCTTGGTGAATTGAATGTGTTTTAACTTGTATCCAAGCAAAACAAATACATGTCTTTTAAATTGTGCATGAGATGAATAACACTTACAAGTTCTTAAAACTAATCAAATTTGATTGGAAACCTATCACTCAACTTGAGATATTGTGTTGATGAGGAATACCCTTGGAATACCTTGCAAATCATCAAAACAAATGTGAGAAAGTTGCTTGATCAAAGTCTAAGATGCAATGACTTTGACATCTCACTGTTTTTTTGTTAAGAATTCACTTATGACTTCGTAAAAACATAGAAATAACACAAAAGAACATATGAACATGTTATACATGTAGCATGTCAAAGAGTTGGCATATGTATATTCATTATTTTGTAATTATGGGGGAAGGTGCCATTCCCCCATCTTTTGAGAGGATATACAATTTTCTTTGCTTTCCTTTAATGTTAATTATGGTAGGAAAAATGCAAATACTAACCTTATGAAAGATTATATGTGTGAAGATTGTAGTTACATTTGCTAAAGTAAAGCCTGCGATAGTGAGACGAAGATGAATGAGCAAGAATTGCATTAATTTTGAGTACATAAATTATTACTTTCATGCTTTAAAAATATCAACCAATAACAAACTATTTTATAATAAATAACAATGTAATTAAATCATTACATATTTAATGACCAAGAAGTAAGTTAATTATATAATATTTATATCAAATATAAACTTTAAATAATAGTTATTATCACTATTAATTTTCATACATGAACTAACAACCTAAATATATAATCCAAACTAGCATATACTATAAATTAGCACATACTATTCTTATATTAACTACCCACTCTAATAATCTAAACATATAATCCAAACTAGCAATAAGCGAATTAACTCAAATACCTTATTCCCATCACTGGCTTTGGTGTGGTGGTGAGGGCAAGGATAGCTAAATTCGACATCATATTGTATAATAAGGACAGGTTTACACGGGCCATCAACATGCTTTAATGATACCCTCTACTGGCTTGACAAGTGGCAGCGTCCCCCATTGCATGCATGCAGCATCACAATTGGCCAGTAGCTGAAGGAGTGCGAGGAGAAGGGAATACCATTAGGCTCAATGGCGACTTTGATAGTGTAGTTCGAAAGTAGGAAATCAACATGATAGAGGTGGAGAAGGATTTGCAAGCAAGTCTAAAGGAGTATAACGATGTCAATAAAAAATTGGTGGGGGAGGGTAGGAAGATCCAGTGAGCCTCTACAGCCTTTAGCCTTCCTAAACTCAAAGCCAAGTTTGCATAGTTTGATAAGGTAGGGGCGTTTTTTTATTTCAAGGTCATGTTCCAAGTGAATCTAAATTTCTTAAGTGGTTCTCCAATACCTATCAAGCAAGAGCTTCCCTAATATAGTTTCGATTCATGGGGTGAGGGCTCTACTTTGCCTTGCTTGCAAATGGATCGAATAAAGAGTTGGTGTTGGAAAGCTCTGTCGACTTCTTAAGAAATTTGGTGTATGTAGTGTCACGGTCCCCAGCATTTGACCTAGTGGACACCCTCAAAACGGAATGTCTAGTGTGGGTGCATTTCCCTAGTTTGCCGGATTGGCTGGAGAGTGAGGTTCAAGTAGTGCCTGAGGCTCTAGGCAGAGTATTGTACGTGCAGAGCATACGGGCTTTGGGATCAGAGTAAGGAGTTTCCCGACTTTTTGGAGCTATACGACGCTAATGGGATTGAAATATGGACTGAAGTCAAATTTTTTGTGTTCCTTGACTCGTGCTATGTTTGCAAAGAATGTGGTCATTTTGCTAGGGCTAGTCTGTAGAGGATCATCATGGCAAAAGCAAAACAGATGCTCCCTCAACCCGAGAAAATACAACAAGAGTCTCGGGTGGCAATAGTGAAGCAATCGAAGTTGGCTACCCCTCTCTCTCCAATGGGCAAATCATCTCTAGGCCAGAGTAAAAAAGAACCAAAAAGAACTCATACTAGCTTGTCAAACATGTTGTCCAAGCCTGCACCGCAACAAGGTGCCCCAAAACCAGAGTCTAATATTTCATGGGGCTTGGAGTCTAGAAAATAAAGTAAAAATAAGAAAAGCATTGATAAGGAAAATGATATGCCACTCCATTACAATAATGTTGGGCAAAATAAGGGAAAAACAGAAAAAACAAAAGCTTAAGAACTCGGCGAGACAACCGTTGGTGGAGCGAAACGTTTTCACCTCTTTGGCAGATGAAGAGGAGGAGCTTATGCAAGAAGAAGATGAATAGGGTTTCTTACAGAGTCAAGATTTTGTCATGGAATGTAAGGGAGGTTTGGAATGGAAAAAGAAAGACCCTATGCTAAAGCTTGATAAGAATACAGAAGCCCAACATTGTAGCTCTACAAGAAATCAAAACGAGCTTGGAGGATACAGACCCTCCCATTGGGTACCAACTCTTCACTGAAGCTCGGACTAAAGGGAAAGGTGGCACAACAATATGCTTTAGAAGTGCATTAAAGCTAAAGATTGTGTGGCAGGATCTCATGAGCTTTGTCATTGAAATTAAGTTCTCATGGGAAGGGGAAGAATTAATCGTAGGGTTGATTTACGCCCCGAATGTATCTGCTTGCAAAGCGAGACTATGGAGATGTCTCCAAGGGCAACTGGATGGAATGCCAACCATACTTATTGGGGATCGAAACATGACAGAGGGCTTAAAGGATAGACACCATGGCTCCAACCATACGATTGAAGAAGATGTTGATGCCTTGGTAAGCTTAATTATGCATTGTGGATTGAAGGAAGTGGCCGCACTTAAGGGTCTCCCAATGCAATTCACTTGGCATAATCGCCACTTAGGTGCCACCTGGAAATGTGCAAGGTTGGATCGGGCCTACAACAACACTAACGCTTGTTGGGTGGGGCATAAATGCAGTCTACACTAACTAAATGAGGTGACAGCTTTCGACCATACCCCTATACTTCTTTCTCTGAATATGATATGTTGTAGGAAGCCAAGCTTGGGGCCCCCTCCTTTCAAATTGAATGTGTCTTTCCTATAGGAACAAGTGTATTACAAGGTGATTGAAAGGATCTAGAAGGAAACTTCGTCCCCTAGACTTGACCATGCAAAAGCAAGAATTGTTGAGAATTGAGGCGGCAAAGATTCAATTGAGGTCTAAGTGGGTTATGGAGGGAGAAGCTCCAAGAAAATTTTACTTTGATGCCCTTAAGGCAAAACAGAGGCACAATATGGTGGTGGTTGCGACCAATGAAAGGGGTGAAACTTGTATTGAAGATCAGGAAATAGCCAAAGTCTTTGATAAGTATTCGACAAGCATAGTAGGAGGCCCCCTTGATCAATCTCTAGCAATACTCCAAAAAATGGAAATTTTTTGGAATCAAATTGACAAATCAATGGGGGCGAAGTAGAGAATGTCATTAGAGAGGCCATTCACAGTCCTTGAACTAGAATCAATTGTCAAGTTGCTAAAACATAATAGGTCTCCTAGCCCAAATGGCCTCTTCTCTTGGGAGAATTATTCCAGAATTTCTGGCACATCCTAGGGCAAGATTTCTACGATTTCCTCAACCTAGTATTCAAGAGAGGCTTTTTGGATCAGGTCACTAATAGAGGGTTAATTAGAGTTCTCCCTAAGTCTGAGAGGAGAACCTCCTTGGTTGACTGGAGATCTACCACCATGTTAAACACCTCCTACAAAGTATTAGCAAAAGCGCTGGCTTGCCAGGTAAAACATGTGCTGCTTACTCTGGTTCATCAGCAACAATACGTGTTTATTCATGGAAGAGGAATTCACGATCCTATTCTCAATTTAGTGCTCTTAATGGATTATGCGATGTAGGTAAAAGGGGAGTATCTGGTCATAAACATGGATTTTGAGAAGGCCTATGATAGGCTCACTTGGGTTTCCTGATAGGGGTAATTTAGGCAATGGGGTTTGGCCCGAACTTCTATAGATGGTGGGGCCCCTCTTCACCAATGTGTTGATGATGACTATGACCATCAATGGCACGCTATTGGAAGGGTTCTCCCTCCAAAGATTGGTCAAGCAAGGCTGCTCATTGGTGCCTCTACTCTTTGCTGCTGCCACTCAGCCCCTTCTTAGGGCCATTCCAGCGAAAGAAGAAATGGCAATCATAAGAGGCATCCAAGCGCCTTCATCACTCAAATGTTTGCGAATGACAATACAAAAGTGGTGGAAGCATCCGTAGAAGTGGTGAGTAATCATCTCATAACTTATAATGACTTCTCATTAGCATCTAGCTCGAAGATAAGGCATACCAAAATAGAATCATCTACCTCTCCCAGGACGCTATTCCCCAATGAATATTGAATATTGGGGGGAAGACTTTTTACCTTGGACAGGTGCTTAGATACTCGGGTTGTCTTGTGGGCATCGGGATTTCTCCATCCCAAAGGTTTCAATGGCCGAAGAACAAAATCAAGAATAAAATGACAAAGTGGCATGGTTTCATGGGGGCCAAGTTGGTAAGGTGGTGATAGTCCAATCCATTCTCATATCCTATAGTCTTTTTGTGGGAATAGTGATGACATTCACTATGTCCAATCAGGAAAGCATTGAGAAGCTATCTAGATCGTTTCTATGGTCTCATGGTGATAAAAAAGGCCTTTCGATAGTGACCTGGGCTCAAATCTGTGCCCCTAGAAATGAGGGAAATTGGGGACTTGAACAGTTCTAGTCCAAAAGAACAAAAACTTGACTGGAAACAACCTTGGCATTCTCTAGTACACTTGTTTGTGCAAAAGGCAGGATGCAAACTAGTGATGCCTGGTCTAGGCTTTGTTGATAGCATCATGGCTCATGGAGTTAGGGTGAAAATCAAGGCCTTTGATGTAGCAAAAAACTTGGTGATATGCTGGCGCACTATACTATTAGCAAGAGGAGTGGGTGGGAAACCCAAGAAGGGACCCTTCATTACAGCAACCTATTTGGTCTTAGTGCCTAGCCTATATGGATGGGTTTTGTCCCATTGCAGTGGAAAAAGGGGCTATCAAGGAAGATTAATGCCAAAGGCATCCAGAAGTGGCAAGATCTATATAGGTCAAATTCGAGAAGGTGGAAAACTTGCAAAGAGCTTGTGCAGGAGTTCTTGCCAACTAATGAAGAGCTCAAGTGGATTGGAGATTGGCCCACTTCTTTCATTAAGGTGGAAAATCACCTGCTTAAATCTCTTCAATCCCCGGTGGGCGTGAGAGTAGATAAGGCCAGAAGGAGGGAAAGTCTATGCAAGCCGAATTAGGAGTTCGTGGTGCTGAAACTAAAAGCATGATGGTTGTTTAGTTCTTGATTGACTCATCTGAGGCTTGGGTGAGAAGAAGCAAGAGAGTTTGGAAAGCTACATTGGCCTTCAGACTGAACTTATTTACGTGGAAGATCATGTTCCTAAGGCTTCCCACGAGGAAGAAAACATGTACTTTTAGGGGCTCAACCCCTTTATGTTCTTTTTGTGGTAGGAAAGAAGAAGATGTCTTGCACCTCTTCTGGGAGTGCCCTTGGGTTAGGCAAGTTTGGAAAAAGATGGAAAAGGTAATGTTCAAAGTGGGTTTCTACAATTTGATTAATCTCAAACAAGCGATCTTAGGGGACCTGGGCACAATGACAGAAGAAGCTTGGTGGATTTGGGCAATTATTAAGGCGATAGTTAGCTCTAATATCTAAAAATGTAAGAACAGGATAGCCCATGATGAGGGGAGATTTTATAAGTTTGATATAGATAATATTTTTGAGATAGTGATGAGAGAGATTAAAGCTATCTTTTAATCCTTACGGAGAAAGAAAATAGTTTACAAAATAGCATCTAAGACTCAAAATTTTGAGTGTGGTAAATTATATTATAATCTCTCTTAAAGAGAGTGCATCTGCTGGTCTCACAGAGACGGATTCCTTTATGATCGCATTCACCCCTCTCTCTCTCTCTCTCTCTTTCGTCGTCGTCTTCTCGTGCTCTCCACACGCACACACTGACTGACACGCCACGCACTCTGCAAACCTACTACTAGCAACCATGAGTACCATGAAATTTTGCCGTGAATGGTTCGCCTCGCCCTTTCTCTCTCTCTTTCTTTGTTGCTGCAATTAACTTGCTCATGTTTGTGCTTCTGCGTCTCGCAGCAATAATATACTGTATCCTCGCGAAGACAGAGATCAAAAGATTCTTCTGTACGCATGTCGGAACTGTGATCACCAGGTACATTCGACTTCAGTTTCTCTTTGAAAGATCCACTTTAAGTTTAAATGAAAAGAGAATACAGAGAAGCCTCTGTGAAGAAGGAAAAAACAAGGAAGCAACATCCCTGGCTAGTGGGTCACGGGTGTTTTGTTTTGTTGAAATTTTCAATATAGGGGCAGCAAAGAAGCTAGACTTGCTTTTATCCACCTCTTGTCAGAATGGCTTTTTGAACTTTTTTAGTAGCTTGGCCCATTAGGACGTGCTATTGTAATGGCTAAGTGACCCAATAGCTCTACATCACCGTTGAGTGAGATTTTAGATAATGTCATCAGGGACCTTTAATAGGGGTAATGCTCCAGCACACCAATGTGCACCCGTGTTTTGTTTTGTTTTAGTTTTAGTTTCTGGGACAAACAAGATGAATTTGCAATGATATGCACCTTTTGTGAGATAACATCCATGCAAAGTCATACATCTTAGGCATGCTGAGAGACATGCATGCAAACTAAGTCACAAATAAGTTACATTCAACTGCACGTATCATGATTGTTTTTCTTCCCCTCTCCCTTGAATGAAGTGAGCTGTCTCTTCTATGAACACATTTTAAAAATACCAATTCACGCGTGAAATAGGTAAAAGAAGCGAGTGAAAAAAAGAAAAAACAGATATTTCCTCTTTCAAAAATTGAGATGGAACAACTCTCTTTTTCGTAGATATTTCATTTGCTTGCTAGTCTCATAAGATTGATCCAAGGAAGGATTTGATGTCTTTTTTCATCGTCATGCAAAAGATTTTCTATATTGTTACAGGTTGCTCTTTTCTAGCAATTTAGTGCGACACAAGGATACGTTTTTAGTGTTCAAGGGTGAACAGGAGGGTTGCGATTCAGAACAAGGTTGAGATGAGTGTGGGCGTGCGAGAAAGGAGAAGATTTATTGAAGCTACTACTGGTTTTTGCTGTTAGAGAAGAAAGAAGGTTGCGTTTTGGGCCTTTAAGTGCAGGTTTGACCTTCTCATCGCCTTTGGTGGGTGAAGGAGCGGGACGAGCGGACATGAGTTCTAGCAAGCTGTAATCTCACAATCAGAGGGGGCTGCTTTTTGTGTTTTATGTAGGCATTGTAGGTGAAGATGTCTTTTGAGGCCAAGACAGAGTTTGAGGCGATTATGGACTGGAAGGTGCTTGGCTTACCAGCTCTTCCATTAGATCAAAAGCTCGATGGCGAGAATTACCGCATTTTGCGGGTCATGATACTTGCCATTTTGGAGTCCTATGATTTGGTGATGCTTGCCATTCTAGAGTCTTATGATTTGGCAAGCTAGTTACGGAGGCTATTCACTGTCCTTTTTCACGAGACGAGTCCTAACTCTCTTCGTGTGATAAGGTGGAGTTGGCAAAGGCTTAGGCACATTGGGATAAACTCAATGCTTGCATTCACTCGTTTTTCTCTCTCATATACTATAGCTGTTATCTCTCATATTGAGCATTTGATGGTGGCTTGGGAGATATGACTGGAGCTTGATTAGATGTACAATTGGATGACCGTCATGAAGTGAGTTTCTTTGGAAGTGTAGATGCGGACCATGAGTGTCAACAAGTTATCTTCTATATGGGAGCATATCAACAAGCTGAGGCAGCTTTAGATATAGGTTCAAAATGTAGGGAAGGTGATCACTTTTGAAGAAATGGTGATAACTCTTCTTTCACAATTACCGCCCCGTTTTAGTGGTTTTTGTTTCGTCTTGATTGCTTTAGGGCAGTCTGAGACTCTTCGGTGGGAAGAGTTGGTTCCTATGGTTTTGGACCAAGAGGAGCAATTCAAAGGACCAATGCTTCTAAATCTGAGGTCTTGGTCGGTTAGTCCTGTGAGAAGAAGGAGAAGGATCACGGGATGTTGAATGTATTTGCGCGAGCCGATCTCTCTCTCCACCCAAAAAGACAAGTGAAGAATGATTGGAGTAGGTTGCCTATAAATAGGCATAAATAAAAGCAATAAAATAATCAGGTTGGCTAGTAAAAATGGGACGATTGCTGCAAATATGCAATCACAGAATACAAAAATATTACGCATAAATGATAATTGCTATGTGGCAACTAGCATAGCTTGCCCGATTGCTCCATAAAGTTGGAAATGACCAATAGATTACATTGAGTTGTGTGACTTGAAGAGTGCTAACTGTGCAATAGTAACTTGCCAATGCTTGTCTAGGGGATGATAAATCTCTAACATCCCCTCGGATCTTGGATGGGGCACAAGGCTCAAGGATTTCGAGTGTTGTTGAAGAAGAGTATGAGAAAGAGCCTTTGTAAACAAATTTGCCAAGTTATCTTGCATCTTGCAGTAAACCACATCAATGGTCTCATCCAAGATCTTCTCCTAAATGAAACAGTACTGTATCTCAATGTGCTTCAACCTAGCATGGGATACGAGATCTCGTGTGAAAGCAATGCAACTCTCATTGTTGCGGTTCGGTGTAGTAGAACTTCTTTGAGGATAGCCAAGCTCTCTTAACAATTGCTGAAGCCACACTATCTCATATGTGGTAGAGGATGTTGCTCGGCTCTCTGCCTTTGTAGATAATAGGGCAATAGTGGGCTGCTTCTTGGTACTCCAAGAGATAGCACCTACACCCGAAAGTGAAGCAATATCTTGTTGTCAACTTATCTAGTCCAATTTGAATTTGTCCACCAGCCTTGTAGCAGTAATAGTAGAACCAAGGCTGAATCTCCTATACCTGTTGGATAATAAATACCTAGGTCGGGGGTTTTCCTCAGGAATTGCAAAATCCTCAAAGTAGCCTATAAATGAACCTTGCAAGCAAACCTATAGGAAAACACAAATCAATCGGAGTGTTAAGGAGCCATACGATGACCCAATCAACTACCTATAGCAGGTAGCATTCACTGTCATGGAATTTGCATGGACCATGGGAGTAGAAGAAGCCTTACATCCCTCCATCTCAAACATAGCAAAAAGCTCTTGCGCATATCATTGTTGGGAGATGTAAATCCCCCTCGGAGTTTGCCAAATCTCATGACCTAGAAAGAAGTGGCGAAGGTCTATATTTGTCATCTTGAACATCCTGTGTAGTGCCTTCTTTGTCTGCTTGACGTGCTAGGCATGGTCACTTGTCAAGATGAGATCATCCACATAAGGCACGAACAATGTATGCCGTCTAGCTGAGGTGTGGACATACAATTAGGGATTGGAAGAGGCGCGTTGATATCCTAACTTTTCGTGGAAGAACAAGTCTATCTTCTTGTACTAAGCACGTGGAGCCTATTTGAGGTCGTAAAGGGCCTTCTTCAGCCTACACACCTTGCTATTTGATAAGGAAAAGCTAGGAGGTTGCTTAACATAGATCTCCTTTAAGTCTCCATTAAGGAAGGCAGACTTCACATCCAGCTAGTAAGCTGGCCATCTTTGATGCTTGGCTAAGGCAAGAATGGCCCTAATGGTACCCATCCGAGCTGTAGGTGCAAAGATGTCATGGAAATCCACCCCTGACCGTTGCGTGGATCCCTTTGCAATGAGCCATGCCTTGTGCTTATCTAGAGTGCCATCACTATGATACTTGGTCTTAAAGACCCATTTGACTCCAATCAGTTTCCTATGTGCGGGCTGAGGCACAAGTTCCCAAGTGCCATTCCACTTGATTGCATCCAACTCTTGCTCCATAGCCTTCTTCCAATGTTGCAAGTCGTGATTGCAAAGCCTACTTCACGGAGGTGGGCTTTGTATCCTACATGGCACGAGACATCAAACAATAGTTAGTATAAACAAGCTTGGTGGAGTTTACTTGGTTCCTTTGAGATTGCCGCGGGCAATCTTGTGGTTGCCACTCCTCAAGAACTCCCTTAATCCTTGCATCATGGAGTGTATTATGTGCTCGATTAGAAGGAGGCCGATACTCCCCTTGTTGCCCTGCCTTTGTCAAAGTTTTTGGAATGTCCACTAGGGCCAACTCAATGGGTGAGTTTGGTGGTGAAGCAATGTCCTCCTTCATTGATGGTGGAGCCTCAAGAGGTAGAGGCTCGGCTCCAAAGGCATTGGATTGGGTAACCAATTGTCACTTGGATCTCCAAGTACGGGATGCTCAACACCCCATCTGCAGCTGGAAACTCCATGAACAGAATATCTTGACTTGTGTATTCCTCCCATGAAATGGGATAGTAAAGCTTGTTTCCTTGGGACTACAAGCTATAACCCACAAATACTTGCTTTTTGAAAGCCAACTTAAACTTATCCCTTTGTTTCTTTTGGATGTGAATATAAGCATGACACCCGAACACCTTGAAATAAGACACATCCGACTTTTGTCCAATGTAAGCCTCAAAAGGTGTCATCATACCAACCACAGACGATGTAGGGAATGAAGTAAGGATGTGGACAATAGTGGCCACTGCTTTGGCCCATAAACACTAAGATGTTTGTCGATGCTCCATTATAGTTCGTGCCATCTCGAACACACTACTATTCTTTTGCTCCAATATGCCATTCTCCTGAGGTGTGTTTGTGTTGGCAAACTCTGGGTGAATGCCATGATCTGCACAAAACCTTGCTAGCTTGTTGGAAACAAACTCTCCTCCTTTGTTGGAATGAAGGGTCTTGAGTTTCTTGTCAGATGTGATTTCCTCAAAGATTGACCAATCTTTAAAGTGGGAGAAAGCTTCAGACTTCAGCTCCAAGAAATACGCCCAAGTCATCCTGCTAAAATCATCAACATTTAGCATAAAGTATAAACTCCCCTTAAGGGACTTTGTCTACATTGATCCATATAAGTCTGTTGAAACAAGCTCCGAGGAGTGCTTTGCCCTATGTGAAGCCTTGTTGGAAATTGCATCTCTATGCTGCTTGTTATGAATGCAAGATATACATGACAGGTGGCTCACCCAAATCTTTGGCAATCCATGCACGAGTTGACCACGAGCTGCCTTCGGAAAGTATAAACTCCCCTTAAGGGACTTTGTCTACATTGATCCATATAAGTCTGTTGAAACAAGCTCCAAGGAGTGCTTAGCCCTATGTGAAGCCTTGTTGGAAATTGCATCTCTATGCTTCTTGTTATGAATGCAAGATATACATGACAGGTGGCTCACCCAAATCTTTGGCAATCCATGCACGAGTTGACCACGAGCTGCCTTCGGAAAGTACTTGTAGTTGAGGTGGCCAAATCAAGCATGCAATAGCTCGGTTTGAGTTTGAGAAGAGAGAAGAAGAGAAGTAAAGGCTAATGAAGTCCGCATCTTGTAGACTCCATTCTTCTCATGACGTGCACAAAGAACTTGTTGAGAATCTCCATTAAGGACTCAGAACGAGTCCTTATCAAACTCAACCATAAGACCAAGAGCACAAATCTTGTTCATTGAAAGAAGATGATATCCCAAACTTGGCACATAGAGAACTTTTGATGTGTGGGCACGACCTTGCCCATTTGGAATTAGTTGCATATCACCTTTGCCTTTGATAGGGTTTGAAGAGCTGTCACCTAAACGAATTTGCCCATGCATTGAACATGTATGGGCAATACCATAAGTGATGGAAAGGTCAGCACATACATGTACGTGGCCAGTGTCTAATTTCAACCACCTAATTTTCGATACATATTTTTTAAAAATTTAAAGTTTTATTTTTTATTTTTTATTTTTAAATATTATTTTTACTTAAATTTGTTGGGATAAAAATCCCTCCTTGATGTTGATGATGAGGATAATTGATTGATGTTGATTGCTTCTGACGGCGTCGCCAAGCACTAGATGCTTGGTGGATCTTTTCTCACCCAATGTCGAAGGTGAGGATCGTGATGGTTGCAAATGTGTCATTGAATACCTTGATTGGATGCTTGAGGTTGCCAACATGAAAAGGCCCAAACTTTATCCATGCAATTTTGAGAGATTTTGAACAAAATTTAAGTGCCCCAAATTCCATGCGAATAGGCTCTATCAAATATTTAAACTTTTTTTTATTGATTAAGGTTTAGTGTGATAAATCTTATCTTTTTGGTGTGTGGCATTGTCGAGGTAGATAGTTGCCTTGATGACGTGGCTGAGATGGGCTGTAGATCTGTCACAAGAAGCAGGAAGGTGATGCCAAGCAAGATTTATGGCAAACTTGAGGTATAGGTCAAGGCAATGCTTGCTCCTCCTCCTCCTCCTCCTCCTCCTCCTCCTCCTCCTCCTCCTCCTCCTCCTCCTCCTCCTCCTCCTCCTCCTCCTCCTCCTCCTCCTCCTCCTCCTCCTCCTCCTCCTCCTCCTCCTCCTCCTCCTCCTCCTCCTTAGCTATTGCAATTGAAGTTGGATAGGTTGGGCCACAATTGAGTCAAATAGCTGGCATGCAAGGAAAATTGTGACGGAGAGTGGTGGCTATGAGGAGGTGGTAGCTTAGTTGATGTTGGGCATGTTGCAGAGGGAGAGGAGATTCATGACAAAAGCAATGGTAGTATTTGTGGCTTTGATACCATTGTTGGGTATGGAGCTTGCACGTGTTTTGCAGGTTATGGTGGATGGAACTCCATGGGGAGAGAGAGAGGGAGAGAGGGAGAGAGAGCTCTTGCAAATACACACAAACTGAAAGATAGATTGATAATGATAAGTGAGAGATAAATGTACATAATAATGTGTGTTCACACCTAAGCATGCTCTTTTACACACAATAATGTGTGGTCACACGAGGATAAAAAAAGCTAATAGTGCTTACAAAGTGGAGACCCTCGGTGTGAGTAGCAGCTGTAAATGAAAAATTTGCAGTCGATCTGAAGGGTTTACCCATTCTCGTTTGATTTGCGTGCATGTGAGAGTTCAAGCATCATTTTGTGCCCAATCTATAGTCAAATCAAGGGGCAAATTGATTCTAGTTACTGCGGGTTATTTTTGATATCTCATACTAATGGATTTGAAGAGAAATGAGCCTATAGCTCCATGTACTTCAACTCAAAGCAATGCAATCTAAAGAAACACTGCTAGGGGCGCTAGTTGTTGAGGTCAATTGGGTGTCAGTTATCCAAGATTAATTGGGTAAAGTGTTATTTTCAAATTTGTGAATTTATTGCTTGCCATAATTTAAGTTAAATCAGGTCAATCACCACCTTGTCCAAGAAGGAAGGTGTTGAGAAACCCATTCATTAAGTGCATTTCTTTTCATTGACTCATTCTAGTTTCACATTTACAGGCCGAAAAAGTGCTGGGTGCCCACATTCTAGGGCACAGGCAGTCACTCCCTTCATTCTATATACATTCACATTCATTCTCTCCATTGGATCATTCTATTCTATCAGTCTCCACACTTTTCCTCAACCTTTCCACCATTGTCCACCTCTACATGGAGGACATCTCAGTTCGTGGATGATTTTGTGCAGCCGTGCATTGATTGGTTCCCTGTTCCACACATAGCAGGCTTTGTTTACAGGTCAGATTCTGCCGTCCAGCTGGTCTACATCATCTAACTGATGGGCATCATCAGGATTGCAGCAAGCGACATCATTCCTACCCTTTAGGATTTGCGTTTTTCAGCCTAGTACCTTCTCAGCATCTGCATTGTCTTTGATAGGCAGTATGCACCTCCAGTATGCCACATTTTGCTGCTGTTGGGCCCTGTACTGCTGTGTTTCAGGTGCCATTGTGCTGTCCGTGAGAATCGAAGTATGGTGGTTGCTGATGATCCTCTCTCTCCTCTTCGACGGCATTTGAGGACTATGTTTTGCTCCCTCTATAGCTGTCCTTCACCATTCAGCGTTTAGCTTTGATACCCTACTACTTGGAGGATTGTGATTCGCTCCCTTCACCATATAGATTCCCTATAGGTGCTGCCACCTGATCCGCCGGGATTGTGCAGTCATCTTCGAGCTTTGCTCCATTGTATTAGCATGATTTATTTAGCATGATTCAATGTTCATCATTCTTTACTTTTCTTTTGAGTTTTCTTCTATTTATTTGCCATACACTCTATGTTTCTCCCTACAAACCCTATAGTCTCTCTGATATGGTATGAGTGCATACCGTTTCGTCACTTTTCTTGATATGGTATCAAAGTAGAGGTGCTTAGAGAGCTAAAGATCCTCTTCATCAGAGAAGGTAAATAAAGGTTGCAGGTTTGACATCACCTTCATATTTCCCCTATTTCTGTTGTATCATTGGGAGATACCATTATCTTCTTTTCCCTTCCACCCTCCTTTATAGGTTTGCCATATCGGTGCTATGTCCTCTTCATATATAGAAGGACATGCTAGTGGGTGCTCCTCCTATGGGCAAGAATGGTTGTGCTATTGGACATTGTTGTCATCAACCTTTGCTCCCTACCCCACTAGTGCATACACATCTTTCCTCGGGCACTCTTTGTGCTACCTCCCCATTCTTGGCTACAGAGATCATTTTGCATCGACTATTAGATTTTTATGCTCACGGCAATGAGATGCATTGGATACACACTAAGCCCTTGCGAGCAAAAGGAGGCTCTAAATGCGGTGATAAGCCCTCTTGGAGACCTTCACAATGCGCTACAGAGGTTTTCCCCACCCATTTTTAGGTCTAATGGTTTCCATGGTCCGCAGTTTTGTAGCCCTCTTGGAGACCTTCACAATGCGCTACAGAGGTTTTCCCCACCCATTTTTAGGTCCAATGGTTTCCATGGTCTGCAGTTTTGTAGTCCACTCACTCCTTCGGCTCAACAATCTGCTCCATCGAGAGAGAAAAACTATTGCCCACTTGTGGCTCCATTGGAGCTACCCATTCCCTCTCCTCCCTCTTCTATTCAAGTTCGAGAGGCCACTTGTGGGAGTTGCCAAGCTTTTGTTTCATTGGAGGCCTAGATACCTTCTTCGGGACTACTAGTGGCATTTCCTTCGTCATTAGACACTTAGGAGGCTGTGATCCATGAGCTTTTAGATTTCCTCTCTCTCGTAGAGGGCTCATCTTTCTTCTACTTTAGAGGGGGATCCCATTCCTTCATCTTAAGAGGGGGTCCTTGTCAGAAGTGGAACAGCGGTGGAAGCATAAACATGTGCTGAAATTAACTGCTGAAACACAAGACAAAAAGAGAAAAGAAAGAACACGATACAGATGAGAACTCAGATGTATGCACGGGAAATGGAATCCATATATCTGAACACGAGACAGTCGCATACAACAGTGAGTCACTGGCTGCGTGGGCACTGGCACTGGCTCCTCTCTCCACAGAGTCTGCAGATGGTGAAGATGAAGTGACTGACTGAGGAGGAGCCACTGAGTATAAATAGGCTGAAAAAGTGGGGAGCAATAATGCTGGTCGGACAGCATTAATGCTGGCCGACTGGTGCATAAAATGCTCCACTGGCATAAAATGCCACACCAGAAAAATACCTAAAATACCTAATAAAAATGCCCAGCCCAGATCAAGCTCAAACTCACACATGAGCTGACAAATACTCTGCTAACACCCTCTCTCAGATCATGAGTGATCTGATACAATACAATAGTCATGAATAGTCATTTAGAATTTACGTTTTGCAATCATGGTTAAAAGAAACACATGAAATGTTAATTTTTGTTCATGAGATACACTTGCATCGTTAGACAAAACCCTAGACTTTCATAGACGCAAGTCACATGTGATCCGGTGCATTAGAATGAGTACTTGTTGCCAAGAATAAAGAGAGATAAAAGTCGTTTAGGAGGTACAACTATACTAAACGCACAATGTGCATGATGGTTAAGGTTGATTGGGAAATCTTGCATAGAACCGCACTAAGACAATTGGAAGAATCGCATGCATCTAGACTGCATCTTTAAAGTCTAAATGAAGAATCATGTGTTGCTATGTGTACTAACTGAGCTTGGTTGGAATTAGAGATTAAAAGACCCTTGGTTGGGTTGCAAATAAGGCATGTCCGTTGCCTTGACTGACCAGCTAATGCTTGAGTTAGGGACTAAGATATCCTAAGGTAAAACCCAAGGGAAAAGGGCAAATATAAGTCAACTTACCAGGACCATTTGCTTGCGTATCTTGTTTGAAATTATTGGGATCTCGCCAAGTCGTGGAAGACCCAAGATCAGATGCTGGGAGCTTCCGGGAAAAAAGGAGTCACACCTTAGCAGTCGGTCGTAGCATACAAGACCATCCTGTCAAAAATGCCTCTGAACATAGGTGACCATGGATTCCCCGCCTTTGGCTAGACCGCCCAAAGTGTCCCCTCATGTGAGCTCCAGACGAAAGCCTCCCGCTCTCTGTCAGATAACCAGCTCAGCATGAACCTGGATATCAATCCCAGCTCCAGGATTTGATTCCGCCAGATTGAAGTCGATGCGTCAGGGACGTCCCTCTCTGGAACCTGTGCACCTGTATAAAAGTATAGATGAGGCGCGGCTGCCCCATCTGAACACCCGCTCACACTTCCTCTCTGGCACAAGAGAGTCGTGAGGGATGACCTCATCACCACCACTAGAAAGCAGCCGAGGAAGGGGCCACCAAGCCCTTCCCACGATCCGAAGAAGAGGATCCCTTCCGCGCCTGGGACTTCACCTTGGTCGGAGGATCGGAGTCGGAGTCTGATGAAGGAGAGGACTCATCGGTAGAGTTAGCATCCCGCTTCGTCTTCTGCTCCTTCCTGGAAGCCGCTAACTTCTTGCAGTCCTTCCGCAAATGTCCCTTCTTGCCACAGTGGTAACACTGGGCCTTCGACTTCTTCTTCCCGTCACCCCTCTCTGAAGCTACATAAGCCTCACCTCAATAATGTGCCGGAAGCCGCCCCTGTAATCTCAAGGATGCCTCATGCTCAAGAAGCATCGAGGTCATATGTGTAAAACTGACAGGAGTCGATGATGTCTGTGCCCGCAAAGCATTGGCCACTCCATCAAACTCCGGGGGGAGCTTGTAGAGGACCGTCCGGACAAGATGCACCTCGGGAAGAGCAGATTGCATGTGCCGAAGCTGGTCCTGTACCTGCGTAACACGAAGAAGAAAAGACTGAATAGTATCTTTCAGCTCAAACTTCATCTGCTGGAGCTGGCCATAAAGTGTGACGGCCCGCATGGTGGAAGGTGCCTCGTACATCTGCTGCAACTTCTGCCATACTTCAGGAGACGTCCTACAGGAGGTAACCGCCGGTAAGACCGCTTTAGAAATACACCGAAGCAACGCCGAGTAAGCACGGGCATCGTCCGAGTCCCATGTGAGCACCGCTTCCTCATGGTTGTCCTCATCAAAGTCTTCAGGAAGAGGAAAAGGACGGAGAGGTCGAGCAATAGCTCCACAGACGATGTACCATAGCCGCTTCTGCACAAACCAAGCTTTCATGACAGCACTCCATGTGAGATAATCAGGTCCATGTAACTTATCATCAGGGGAAGGGCACGGAGGAGCCATATGGAGAGGATAAGAAGAGAAGTAGAGAAGAGATGGAATTGAGAGAGGAAACACAGCCAAAACACAAGCACAGACTGCAGAAAATGAGAGTTCACATGCAATAGAACCCAAAATCTGATCAATAGAAGACAAAATCTGCTGCAGAAAGTCAAAAAATCAGTCAAAAACTGCCAAAAACAGAGAAAACGGCCTGAAGTAACAGTCACCCAGCCACGAGAGATGCTGAATCAGCAAAACGCAGGCTGTAAACTGGAGAAAAACAGGTAGAAAACTGTCGCCAGCAGCTGCAGATGAAAAACGCAGGCAGCAGAGGGTGCGTAGGCAGCAGAGGGTGCGGAGGCAGCAGGCGATGGCAAAACTGCAAAAAACGCAGGCTGAAAACAGCCCCAAAACAGGTCGCCTGGCTGCGACAGCAGTCGTCTGATCAGCAGGGGTATAAAACAGTCCTGAAATCAGCAAGAAAACACAGCAGAAACACAAATCCTGAAAATTGATACCATGTCAGAAGTGGAGCAGCGGTGGAAGCATAGACATGTGCTGAAATAAACTGCTGAAACACAAGACAAAAAGAGAAAAGAAAGAACACGATACAGATGAGAACTCAGATGTATGCACGGGAAATGGAATCCATATATCTGAACACGAGACAATCACATACAACAGTGAGTCACTGGCTGCGTGGGCACTGGCACTGGCTCCTCTCTCCACAGAGTCTGCAGATGGTGAAGATGAAGTGACTGACTGAGGAGGAGCCACTGAGTATAAATAGGCTGAAAAAGTGGGGAGCAATAATGCTGGTCGGACAGCATTAATGCTGGCCGACTGGTGCATAAAATGCTCCATTGGCATAAAATGCCACACCAGAAAAATACCTAAAATACCTAATAAAAATGCCCAGCCCAGATCAAGCTCAGACTCACACATGAGCTGACAAATACTCTGCTAACAGTCCTTACTCATCATGCGGTTCTTCACACACCCTTTACCTTCTCGGGTTGGTTGAGATCTCCCTACCATCTCACCCACTGATATCTAGGATCTATAGGTTTTTTCTAGTTTGGGGCGTTCGATATTTCAGCCATGACTTGGTGGCTAGGCCTTTGTATTCCTTCTAGCATGGATTCACGAAGCTTGTGGCTTTTCTCCTAGGTTGAGTTTCGGGTACTATTAGCTAATCCTATCTATTGTTCCTTACTACAAGTCACCTTACAAGTGGAACATTGGGATTGCAAGGATGATCTTCTTCTCTCTCCCTCTCTCTCATCTCTTATGGCTTTTTTTTTGGGCTTGAGAGAGGGTGTTCAAAAACCCATTCATTAATTGTATTTCTTTTCATTAATTCATTCTAGTTTCACAGTTACAGCCCTGACAAGGGTTGGATGCCCACATTCTAGGGTGCCATTTGAGGCTGTCTGTGCCTATATACATAAAGCATTGACTTCATTCTATACATATTCATTCATTCACTCTCCCCATCAGATCACTCTATTCTATTAGTCTCCATTCTTTTTCTTAGCCTCTCCATTGCTCTCTACACCCCTACCTAGAGGATATCTCAATTCTGTGTAGTTGTCCAATGTTTGGTGTCGTGTTTTACACATACGGTAAGATGCTGTTGCCTAGTTGGTCTACATCCTCTAGCTAATAGGCGTTATCAAGATTGCAGCAAGCGACATCATTTCTACCCTCCAAGATTTGCATTTTGCATCCTATTACCTTCCCCGCATTCGCATCATCTTTGACAAATAATTTGCACCTCCAGTATGTTGTGTTTTGTTGTTGCTGGGCTCTCTACTATTGCATTCTGGCCAAAGGCACACCGCTGTGCCATCCCTTAGATGAGTATTGGTGATCCTCTCTCCCCTCTCCCATCGCATTTGAGGACTGTGTTTCGCTCCCTCTATAACAATCCTTCACCATTCAACATTTACTGTCACGGTGAGGTGAAATTTTTGAGATGCTTTGCTCTTGCTAGTAACATTTAATTAATTTAATAATCAAATGTGCAATGTTGTAAGGCACATGTGATGCACATGGTAGTTATTTCATGGTAATAGGCCAAGGATCCCGAAGATGATGCTAGTGTCAAAGGCAAAAGTTGTGACAAGTTATTCCAGCCGGGTCTTGGATGTCAGTTCGGGTTAGTTTGGCCCTAGGACAATTAATTGGCTACTAAGTATTAGTGGTGACACTAGGGACTAGGCACTAATTAATTAATTTGTGCCTGTTCAAGTGTCAATTAAGGTTGGGGACCACTTGGGGTTGTAAATGGCCTAGCCAATTAAATTGTGATGGGCATATTTAATATTGGGTAGGGTCAAAAGGACTGAAATTAGTTTTTAGAATTACCAATGCACCAGCTACATTTAGTAGAATGATGAATAGAATATTCTTGCATTTTCAGCATTGTGTAATAGTCTTTTTCGATGACATTCTTGTTTTCAGCAAAACTGAAAAAGAACACAAAGAACATTTATCTTTAGTGTTTAGTTTATTAAAACAAAACCATCTATATGCCAACCCTGACAAAGGCATAGATGTAGATCCACGTAAAATTGAAGCAATTAAGTCTTGGCCAACACCTAAAAATGTACATGAAGTTCGTTCATTTCTAGGACTAGCTAGCTTTTATAAAAAATTTGTTAGAAGCTTTTCATTGCTTGCTTTACCGTTAACTCTTTTGTTAAAGAAAGGTTTTGTTTATCGCATCGCACATAAGAGAAAAGCAATCTTGATTCAGAGCATACCTCATGCAAAACTAGGGCATGTTCATCTTTCAAAACCAAGGTGAGGATTCCACGAAGCCACTAGGCAAGCAATTACAAAAAAGTTAACAATCACAATATAGTGACTGGGCTTCTTGCAATAATGATATTTCTCCTTCTTCTTAGACTTTTTTGTGTCTTAGGATGCCTTATTTAATGGTTGTCTAGCATCACCCTTTTATTGATTTTTTACATTTTTGTTGACTTTTCCTTTGCCTTTGTACTTGGAAAGCGTAGCCATATTACGTGAATGCAATGCAACATTCTTTGCAAGTCTATTTCTCTTGAAGTAAGAGGCCTTTTTACTCCACAAATGTAAGGGGTTGCCACTCCCCCCTCAAAGACAACATCAAAGAGGTGTGGAAACCAAGATATGACTCAAGGAGAGAGTTTATGTGATGTTTACCAATTCAACATCCTGAATAACCTTATCAACATTGAGTAGGTGCTCATGCCAATCTTGTATGTGAGTAAGGTGATATGTTATGCTATCACCTTCATCCATGTGGACATTGGCTAGCTGTTTGCGAAGATAGGATATCGTGGTCTCATTGCGTGTTGTAAACATGTACTCAAGTACATCCCAAGTAGATTTTGAGATCCTACAAGACAGAAGGTGCAGAATAATTTCACTTCTCATTGATAAGGCAATCCAAGAAAGTGTATGTGTATCCGCTTTGAGTCCCACTTTCTGTGATCCTCGACAGGAGAAGGAGGAGGAAGGGCAGTAGCACGGGCACCACCAACCTGTCCTTGAGCATTATGCTGAGGTATTTGAGGTGCAAGATTTCCTACTAATTGCAAATCGCTTATGACACAGTCCCACAAGTCCTTTGCCACAAAAAGGTTGTAGACTATAAAACTCCATATTTAAGTTTGTCCTCTTGAGTGAGAATACCAAGTGTCATGAGGATGTGAAATTTTATTGCTTTGCTTAGCATTTGATTAAAAGTTAATCAAATGTGCTAATATGACTTACACATGTAAAGTGCAAGTCAATTATTTCACAGTTTGGGACCTAGGACCTTGAGATATTAGGTGGTGCCAAAGGCAAAAGTTGTAATAAGTTATGTCTAACAAGTACTAGGGGATACTCAGTGTCAGATTTTGGCCTAAACCAATTTATTAGCCATTGATGTTGGTGGTGACATTAAAGACAAGGCATTGAATGAATTAATTAATGTTGGTCTAAGGGCTAATAACTACTCAGGGATATTTGCAAGACAAATTGGCGTAGCCAATTTAATTATTGATTGGTGAAATTAAAATTTTGAGCACTAGAATAATTATTAAATTAATTTTAGAAAAAATATTTTGAAAATTAATTTAATAAGTTGGATAATGTTGGAACATGGGATTAGAAGACTGTCACTTGGCAAAACTTGCTCATGCAAGTGGGAAAAACGTTTTTGGGGTCGGTGGAGTCTATTCGAGCCATTGTGACAAAGGAGGAGGCTGTTAGAGAGCAAGGAGAGGTTGTGCTAATGTGATTTGCAGTCACCAAGGATTAGTTCTATAGCATGTGATAGTAGTTTGGAGCCCTTGAGAAGTAGGTGATAATAGCCCAAGGTCTTTGTAGTGCACATGACAGCAGATAGGGAGGGGGGGCAGCAGTCTTTTTGGTGGTCATAAGCTATAGATGATAGCTTCCATGGCTATTTGAGTCCGGTAGCAATAGCTTTTCAGCGTTTCTCACGATGAAACTTTGGAATTTCTTTCTCTATAGCATTCTCTCTCATCCCCTAGCCATCTCTTAAGTTATCTTAGCATTTTTCAGCAGTTTGAGCCATTAGAGGAAGAGATTTTAGTCAATCTGTGCTGTACACCCTAATTTATAGAAATTAGGGTTTGATAGCTACCTCGGGATGCATGCTTAGAATCTAGGTTGGATTCTGTGCGTGCATGGAACTTTCAGTACAGTACTGTTCTGTACAATCGTACCATATGGTTTCGTGCAGGATCCGTGTGTTTGAACTGTTCTGAAAAGCTGACCATTGCCTATATGCAGAATCCAATCGTTGGTGCCTCTTTTTGACCATTTTTTGGGACTGTTTGGAGTTTGAAGTTTGAACTTCACTCTTTCGTTTACACTCCTTTCTCCTTCATGAATCATACTTCTTCTCCTCTTTTTTCTCATCTCAAGGCTTAGCCCTTTTAAAAGAGTAGCCCCATCCTCCCTATCTTGCCACACAAATTAGCTTGCAGCTTGCTCATCTTCTTCAATCTTCCTCAAGCTTACATCTTCTTCAAGTACCTTGGTCCCTACTCCCTCCCTCCCCCTGTGTGTTTGTGTGTGTGTGTGTGTGTGTGTGTGTGTGTGTGCCTTTCCCTCACCTCTTCCAAGTTTCTTCTATCCTTGTCTTCAAGGATCTCTACATGGAGCTCGAGGAGATCGATCATCAAGTCTCGTACACCCAATGGGGGCATTGAGTTGTTGCTTGAGTTGCAAGTACCAGGATCACCACTCTACCACTCCATAGTTATTAGGTACGAAAGGTACAACACGATAAAATACGATATTAAATGGTATTACTTCACACATGTGAACCCATTCTAATGGGTGTAAGTGTACTGTATCCTAAGTATAAATATATTCTTTCATTCTTTGTGTGTACCACACTAATACACATCCATTCGACAACTCACTCTCACTCAATCACTGTCAAACACTCTTTAGCTTTGAGTCCTTAAACTCCTTGATTACTGTGCCTGTTTTTAGCTTTCTTTCTCGATCTGCTTCTGCTTCAACTCAGCAAACTGGTATCAGAGCCAATGGCTCACGCAAGCAGGCAATCGGTCTGTCAGGCTCTTGAGGAGTAGACGAGCAGGTATCAGGCGGCTGACTGGTTGGGTGATTGGTCGGATGCAACTAAAGTGCCAAGCGTCAACAATCGGGTGCAGGCCAAAAGTGCCAGTAATCAACAGGCGGGCCAGGCGACTAGTTGTGTGCAGGTGTAACGGACGTCAGTCGTAGACTGAGGACTGACGGGACTGCGTGAGGAGGCGACCTGCTCGACTAGACGGGATTGCATGATGAGGCGACCTGCTCGACTGGATGAGACTTCGTGACAAGGTGACTGGACGAGACTGCGCGACGGGGCGACCTGTGCCTCCCGATTGGAGGCATGCTGAACATTAGGTTCATTTTCTGAAGCTCCAGCTGAATCACCAAAAGTAATGGGCAGCAGCCCTTCAAAAACATCACGGGCAGTTTGATATGTGTCCAAACCAGCCAAGGATAATTCTGATTTTTCATCAAAAACATCCCTACTGATAAAAACCTTCTTTGTAACGGGATCATAGAGTCTGTAGCCTTTGCTCTCACTGCTATATCCCATAAAAATGCACTTAACAGCCTTGTTGTCCAACTTTTTTCTAAGTACCCGTGGAATATGGGCATAGGCAAGACACCCAAAGGTATGAAAGTGATCAACAGAAGGTTTACGGCTGTTCCAAGCCTCAAAAGGTGTGATGGTCTTCAAGGCTTTGGTAGGGCATTTGTTCAAAATATGGCAAGCACACATGATTGCTTCCATCCAAAAACTATGAGGCAAGCTCTTTGTCTTCAGCATACATCTGGCCATCTCCATGAGTGACCGATTCTTCCTCTCTACTACCCCATTCTGCTGTGGAGTATAGGCAGTAGTGTACTGATGGACTATGCCTTTCTGCTTCAAAAAAGAATTCAGCATAGAGGACATGTATTCCCCCCCTCGGTCCGAACGGAGAGTCTTAATTTTGCATCCAAATTGATTTTCAACAAGTGCATTGAAAGCCAAAAATGCATCATACACTTCTGACTTTTTTTTCTAACAGTAGACCCAGCAAAAACGTGTAAAGTCATCAATGAATGTCACAAAATAATAACAACCGCCCAATGACATTGTTTGCATAGGCCCACAAACATCTGAATGCACCAACTGCAATCTGGTTGTTGCTCTAAAAGCAACATCACGGGGAAATGAGAAACGATGCATTTTTCCCAAAATGCATCCCTCGCATAAGTGCTCAGGAGGTCTCTCCAAGAGAGGTAAGCCATCCAGCATCTGAGTATGCTGCAAAAGCTTCAAGCTGCCAAAGTTTACATGCCCCAAACGAGCATGCCATAACTCCGCCTGTATCATAGCAGGAGTAAGAGTGGATGTCAAGTATGCCGACTAATCTACTGAAAGAGCATCCAACTCATATAAACCATGACACAAGGATCCTGTCAAGACCAAAGTCATGCGTTCTTTATCTCTAACCATGCAACGGTCATCATCAAATGTGACTTGCAAACCACAACGTGCCAAAGAAGAAATAGAAAGCAAATTCTTCTTGATTCCAAGCACAAACAAAGCATCCTGTAGTAGGCGGAGAATAGAGCCATCAATGGCTGTGAGCTGAATCTCCCCAATACCACGAACAGGGTATGCTGCATTATTGGCACACTGTACAGATTTCCCAACGGGAGGTGCACTAACTGAAGCAAACAGATCTCTGCGAGATGTAATATGTCTAGAAGCACCACTGTCAAAGAACTAAGTGTCAGCATTCTCTGTAGAGCTAAGTGCTCTATCGGCCCAAGAGATGCCATAACTGCAAGTGTAAAAACAATAGTCCCTGTCCACAACAAAGGACTCAGACTCACTAGCAGTGGAAGGAGTAGTAGAAATATACATTCCAGAGTTCTTCTTCTTCTCTTTGGCAATGCGCTTCTTGCACTCAGTGATATAGTGGCCTGGCTTCTTACAATAATGACATTTCCCTTTTTTAGCTTGTGTCCCCCCTTGTGTCTGATTCTGCGATGTGCCCGAAGTGCCAGAACTCTGTGGAGCATTTTTCACCTTGTTGTTTTTGCCTTTCTGTCTTGCCACAAAAGCGTGCTCAGAGACTATAGCATCCACACCACTATTTTTCCTTGTTTGCTCCTCCTCTAGAAGCAAACTAACCAGCTTAATAAAAGTGAGTGGGTGCTCGGCAATCCTCATGGTGAGGTTCAATGCAGTATGAAAAGACAAGTATGAAGGAGGTAAGAAATTCAAGGTGGTGGATATCAACTGTGCATCCGAAAAGTACTCATCTACATTGATGAGCTGCTCCCTCAAGTCCTGAATCTTATTCAAGTGATCCTGCATAGAATCACCCTCATTCATCTTCAAAGTCTCTAACTCTTTCTTCAAGAAAGAGATCTGAGTCTCATTCTTTCCTGCAAACATATGCTCCAAAGTCAACCATGCATCTCGTGAAGAAGATGCTGAACGAATGTGAGGGATGATGGACCGCTGAACTGCCAGAGCAATCAACGACAAGGCCTGTGCATCACGTGTATCCCAAGCTTTTTGAGCTGCAGTTCTTGGAGGAAGTGGCTGAGGTGGTGCGGGCTGAGGTCCCCGTTGTCCACGTGCTCCTTGAGGAGGAGGAGTAACGGGAGCTACAACTCCCGGTCGAGTGTCCTCTCCACTGACATAATCCCATAAATTCTTGGCCACTAATACATTCTTCATCATGAATGACCATAGCGAATAATTGTTTCCGTCCAATTTGTCTTTCTTGGATACATACGTAAATACATCACCTCCCTGATTTGCCATGATGACAAATTTCCAAATTTCCAAAGATAAATGAGCAATGTCAAAGCAGTAAGGACTGGAAATCTGCAAATTTCCAGAAATTGCAGCAAGCATACTTCTGCAATTAATGTGCAAGGGCGTACTCTGTCAAAAACTGTCTTTTAATGCACGCTTCCCAAGGTGCAAACAGTGCTCAGTAAGACTGTAATATCAAAATCCCCAAAATTTTTGCCAAAAATTTATTCAAAACAGTATTTTTGTGATTGTAACTGTAGTTCATATGCAACTATCCTCAAAATACATAAAAGCCCCAAAATTTCTGATGAATGTGCCCAGAAATTTGCAACGAATTTATCCCACACTTGTATCCTGTTTGCTGTGCCTGCTGCGTATGAACCTCCTCTGCCAGAAATTTATTCTGGAATAAAGGGATAATTTTTTTTTGTTAAAAAAAATACCTGACGTGGTTAGGGCGGACGCTAGGCAAGTCGCTGGCAGACGGAACAGTCGGACGGGTAGCTGACGTGGACTGTGCAGACGGTCAAATGACGGGTAGTTGATGTGGATTGGGCAAACCAGGTCGCTGGTCAGATTGCAGGGCTAACGGGATAGTCGAGCGGACGTTTTACGTTGACAGGGCGTGTTTGGTGACACCCGACGCAGCAGTAGTGAGGCGGCGCCCAAGCCTGGTGACGACTGCGCCTGCAGGTGATGGACGAGCTGGAAGCAGGTGGCGCTGGAGGCAGGCGGCGCTGGAGATAGGCGACGCCCAGATCTGGTAGAAGACGTGCTGGAGCAGTCAATTTTGAGCTGCGTGCTAACGACCAGGAGTAGGCAGACGAGCTGCAGGTTGTTCTTGACGAGGATGAGGCGCTGCTGGGACAGGTGGCGTACACAGGTACTGATGGTGCCTTCAGCTACTGGCGAGAGCTGCAGAACTGACGAGGCTATAGTCTGTAGACTGCAGACTGCTCTGATACCAAATGTAAGGATAGTGATAGGATCGAGATGCAGCTGAGAGTGCAGTAGACAGTGTGAGAGTGAGAGAGAGAGAGAGTGAAGCACGACATCCAATCCAATAGACTGAAAGAGTATTACAAGAAAGTACAAAGTACAACCCTTAAACCTTAGGGTTGTAAGGGGTGTTCACACCCGACACACGGTAAGTGCCCATAAGTGTTTAACATAAGCACATACGAAAATAAGACTATAAGTTTGGGGGAAAAAACCTCTCCTACCGAGAGTAAAAAGTGCCCCAGTGTCCTACTGATCACCAACACTCCCATATGAGCATAGGCGTAAGTGAGGCGTGAGTCAAATATCCAACAGGTTGCTCTCTAATCTTTCAATCTTTTGATGCATTTGAGTTCGATGATGAGGAGTCCTCATGAGTCTAGACATTTTGTACTTAGTCCGTTTGTCATTATATATTTTGAGTCCTTTCACGAGACTTTGCATTTGATGTATCTTTTTGAAGCACTTAATACATGACTTTAGTTTTGACTCTTTAGAACCTATATGGCATTGCAATCATTTTCTAAACTCTAGTCTCTAATTCATGAAACTCTGTGATGATTGATCTATCTTTAAATTACACATTCTATATGTATTTTTATATATACATATATAAAATTTTATATGTGTTTTTTAATGAAGTACGAAACACCGTATTTTATTTTTGAAGTTTTTGTGCACGTTTTGTATTACACTAGTTCACATATGACTCATATCGTACTAAACGCACGAAACCACCCTGCTCAGGATTGAGGGCTTAGGACTTAAATTCTAGCAATTGAAATTGAGGAATTTCAAGGAGATTTAAGATGCTAGCTGGCGAATGTTAAATTTGGGGCGGAATTTGTCTTTCAAGGAAGAGAGTGAAGGCCAATGCTAGAGGAAAGTAAGGGGCAAGTTGTTTTAGAGGCTTGCTAGTTGGTTTTGATAGCAAAAGGCACTTGGATTAGCAGAGGAAATCAGAGGATCTCAATTGTAATACTTTCATTTGCAATATAACATAAAAAAATACCATAAGGGGCGCCAATTTTGGTGTCAATCGGTTGTCCATTGTCGAAGATTAAGTGGTAACATTTGCATGTTTGGTTTATGTGAATTTGATGCTTGTTGCAATTAGTTTTAAATTAGGTTATTACCACCCTTTCGAAGAAGGAAGGTTGGTTTCATGGTTCAGTTGTCGGGATACCATCAATTCCTTTGACTTGGGAGGTTCAAGGCACTTGATTGAAGGCTAGAAGCTTTGCTGGAGTGATTAAATTGTATTCAGTTAAGCAGTGTAACAAGAATGGGATCAAGCAATGATTTTGCACAACAAGACTGTCTTTAGATAGTGAGATGGGATCAAGCAAGGATGATGCCTCTCAATCTGAAAATTCACTAAGTGTTGGGAAAAATGCAATGTCTGATCTTCGATAAGGCATGGAGCATGGGTAGCAAGTTGAGGATGAGAGAATTGGACAAGATGGGTCCTTCTAGGCCTTTAGAAGCTGATGATTAGTAGGAAAAAGAGGAATTTGATGATCTGTTTAAAGATCAATTGATGGTAACAATTGAAATGTTGTGTGATGTTCCAAATGTGGGTAGTGAGCATAAGCAAATGATGCCAATGGGGCAATTAATGCATATGCAAGGCCAACTTGGAAGTGCCAATTTAACTCTTTTTGAACAACAGGGAATGTATGCAATTATGGGATAGCTAGGTTACTTTGTTGGTGGCACTAGTTCTCATTCAATGGTTGATCAAGGACCACATATGAGAATGTATGACATAACTCCTTATCATATGCAGCAACCAATGTATGGTATGCAAGGCCCAATGTATCAAGGTATGGTTAGTAATATGCATAATCCCATGTATAACAATATTGGTATGATACTGGGGCACAAAGTGGTATGTATAACAATATTGGTATGATATTGGGACACAAAGTGGTAAGTTTGACAATGCATATATGCAATCCACTGTGTTTTGGACTCATGGTATTAATATTGTTCATGCAAATGCTCCATGTAGTGTTGGTCATGAGAAAAAATGTTGCTAGTTATGTATGCAATGTATGGAAAAATGTATCTTGGTATGGTTGGTAGTATGCAAAATCCCATGTATAGTCACATTGCAATGGTCCAATGTATGCAAACAATAATGTTTTTTTATGCATCTGGTGCTCCTAGCATATCAAGAACACATGAGGGGCTAGTCAACTAGATGCAATGTTGCATGTAGTTAAGTTGGAATTGCCACAATATGAAAGTATAAAGCATTGCAGCTCAAGGGGAAGAAATGCCTACAATCTAGTGGAGGTTTCGAGGCAAGTATAGTTAGAGGCAAAGTTTCCATATACTTCGCAGTGAAGCTTCAACATTGTTTCATCAATAGATGCAAAGTGGATGGAAGCGGATGACTGGGTAGAATCATCCTCAATTGTCGCAACTTTACCTAGATGCCTTTCAATGAGAGTTACTTCAGTTTGAGTTTAGTTAGGTTTAGTAGAGCAAGGATCCAAAGTATTACCTAATGCTCAAGGGGGGGTGCGAGGGAAGCACTTTCACTCTTTCAGTTGTGAACAACTCTCGTATATAGTGGATCTTAGATGTCTTCAACATACATCCAAGGCTCTTAAACTATACTTTTGCATCAGTTTGGGATTAGTTTTTGATTAGCTGGGTATGATCTTTTGCCTTAGTTTTGAGATCAATTTCAAATCAGTTTCAACTCGGTTTTTGATTAGTTTGAGAACTGTTTATGGTTACTTTTGGGATCAATTTTGCGTCAGTTTTTGTATTAGTTATTAATCAATTTTTGCAATCAGTTTATGATGAGTTCTTAGATAAAATAATGATCAGTTCATGATAAGTTGATACTCAGTTTTCAATGGTTTACAATTGGTTCCATGGACAATAGCATGTTAGTAAATGCCATTGATAGTTTCAACCATGGTTTATGTTGAGAATATGCTTTATTGTGGTTATGAAATTGGAATAATTGAGAAACATGAGTTATGGATGCATCCAATGGGTTTCTAGCAACATTTCTAGACTGATTTTCAGTTTTATGTAATGTATATGCTTGCTAAAAATTTTTCAGCAGGTTTGGGATATATAGCATGGTCGAACAATAGTGACCAATGTTGTGACTATGATATCTTATGGAAATTCCAGTGCAGTATGCTTTTCCTTTGACACAATGTAGTACAATGAGAATTGTAGAGATTTCAAGGGGGTGATTTGTCACGAGGACGTAAAATTTTATTACTTTGTTTAACATTTGATTAAAAGTTAATCAAATGTGCTAATGCAACTTGCACATGTAAGTTGCAAGTCAATTATTTCACAATGTGGGACTTGGGACCCCGAGATATCAGTTGGTGCTAAAGGCAAAAATTGTAATAAGTTATGTTTGACAAATACTAGGCGGTACTCAATGTCAGATTTTGGTCTAGATCGATTTATTGGCCACTAATGTTAGTGGTGACATTAGAGGCTAGGCATTTATGAATTAATTAATGTCGATCCAAGGGCTAATAAGTACTTAGGAATACTTGGAAGATAAATTGGCCTAGCTAATTTAATTATTTGTTGGTGAAATTAAATTTTTTGAGTACTAGAATTATTATTAAATTTATTTATAGAATTAATAATTTGAAAATTAATTTAATGAGCTGGATAATGTTGGAAAATGAGATTAGAAGGTGGCAGCTTGGTAAAAACTTGCCTATACAAGTAGGACAAATGTTTAGGGAGGCTATTAGAGAGTAATGAGAGGTTGCTGATGTGATTTGTAGCCACTAGGGATTGGTCCTATAGCATGTGACAACAGTTTGGAACCCTCTAGGAGTAGGTGACAACAGTCTAAGGTCCTTTTGGTGTAGATGACAGTATAGAGAAGAGGGCAACAATCTTTCTGGTGGTCCTAAGCTGTATGTAACAACTTTTGTGGTTATTTGAGCAGGGTAGCTGTAGCTTTTCAGCGTTTCTCGTGATGAAACTTTGAAATTTCTCTCTCTATAGCATTCTCTCTCATCCGTTGGCCATCTCTCAAGTTATCTCAGCATTTACAACAATTTGAGCCATCAGAGGAAGAGATTTTAGTCAATCTCTATTGTAAACCCTAATTTACAATAGACATTAGGTTTTGATAGCCACCTCGAGATGCATGCTGAGAATTTAGAGCTTAACACTTGAATTCCAGGAGCTGAAATTGAGGAATTTCAGGGAGATTCAAAAGGCTTGCCAACCAATGTCAAATTTGGGGCTGAATTTGTATTTCAAGGAGCAGGGTGAAGGTTAATCCTAAAGGAAACTAAGGGTCAAATTTGTTTAGAGGCTCATTGGTTAGCTTTGATAGCAAGAGACACTTGGATTAGCGGAGGAGATCAGAGGATCTCAATTGTACTCCTTTCATTTGCAATATAAGATAAATAAATACCGCAAGGGGCTTCAATTTTGGGTCTAACCGATTGTCCATTATCCAAGATTAAGTAGTAACATTTGCATTTTTAGTTTATGTGAATTTGATGCTTGTTGTAGTTAGTGTTAAATTAGGTTATCACCACCCTTTCGAAGAAGGAAGGCTAGATGCATAGGTGGCTGTTAAAACCCTAATTTTTGCTATAAATTAGGGATTGACTGAAATCTCTTTCTCTGATGGCTCAAACTGTTGGAAAATGTTGAGATAACTGGAGAGATGGCTAGGGGATGAGAGAGAATAATATAGAGAGAAAATTCAGAGTTTCTTCGCGAGAAATGCTTAAAAGGTATTGTTGCCTTGCTCAAACAGCTATGGAAATTGTTACCTATAGCTTAGGGCCCTCTAGAAAGATTGCTGTCAGCATGGTGGACAAAAGGTAGTGGTGATGACCAGGTAGGGGTAGTGGCGTTGGTGTTGGCGCAAGCAACCATAGAGCGGCATAGTGCTATAGGTGGGTGGGCATAGGTGGCGTTGCCTCAGGCAATTGGTAGCAAGATGCATGACTTTATGGCAGCACTTTCACAGGCAGGTGGAGTTGGGCGTAGTCTTGCGAGCTAAGGGTTTAGCGGCAACAACAGCGGGGTTGCTGGTGGTTTTGTTGGGCTCTAGTTTTGTCGCCAATGGCTTTGGCAGTGCTGGCTGTGAAGGGCATCACTGATGGACAAAGCTGGACAACAGCTAGTCTTGGGTGGTTGATAGTGGTAGGACCTCAAGCTGAGTGGCATCGATTGGTGTTGGTTGAATGGAACTTGAGTGGGAGCTACTTTGATACCAAATGTGGGAAAATGAAACGACTACGGAGGAGAGAAACAAGATAGTGATATTAAGTGAGCTGAAGTAAGAGAGTAAAGTGTACTTGCTGAATTGAATTGAAAGGAGTGATGGTGCTAGGTCAAGGGTTGACCTAACCAAGCCTCCACCAACTAACTAGAGTTAAGCTAACTAACCCTAGACCCTCATATACAGACACAAAAGTGATACTTATTAAAGTGTCCACACCACATGAATTACATGGGCATTGCTTGGAATTGGCAAATTTTAACAAAAACAAGAGACATATCTTGCTTTTATACCCACCACCCGCAACATGTACCCCTCTTGTATGCCCCTTCTACCATTAGTGTCCCATACCACCCTTAATGAGATAAAGGCGTACTTGTCA